>NC_069657.1:417830062-418149062 GCF_027244095.1 Hemicordylus capensis
AGGAGATAATAGAGATATACCCGACATATTTACTTGAAAATAAATCCCAATGACTCTACTTGAACTGACTTCCAAGTAAGTGTAGGGATGTGCAAAAAGCCAGGTGTGCCAGCATGGCCCAGCTCGGTTTTGGTCTGGTCAAACTGGACCCGGTTCAAGTTTGAACTGAGCCAGTTTGACCAGCTTGGAGTTTTCTTGGTAAAGGGGAATCCTTTATGGCAGTGGCTCCCCCTGAGTAGCCTGGGCTGGCGGCAGCCTAGCTTGGGTCTTCTCTGGCCCAGTTTGGGCTTCTGCACACCTGCAGGGGCCATTTTAGTGACCTGTACTTGCCACTTGCGTGACTACGCTGCAGCCGCAGCTTGTACTTGTAAGTACAGATTAACTCCCCGAAGCCACCCCCTGCTGCTTCTAATATCTCCACCACCTCCGCTAAAGTACAGAGTTCCTGTTCTATCCCCCCTCCCCGGTAGGGAGGTGCACAAACTAGTTCCCGGAAGGGCGGGGGGCTCCTTTAAGGGGCAGGGAGGGTGCCCTTACCTGCCCCACTGTGTTGGCCATTTCTGATACGACGTTGAACAGGGCTGCAAGGAGGTATGCTGCAGCCCCGCACCAGCAGTTTTGGGCAGAGCACCAGTGGCAGGGAGCAGGGCAGGTAAGGGCACCTTCCCTGCCCCGTAAAGGAACCCCCTGCCCCCAAACCGGCTCGAACACTGAACTTTCGAACAGGTTCAGCACTCAATAAAAGGAGCACCAGACCAGTTTGTGCACATCCCTACTCCCCGGCCTTACTCGAGGGAATGCCCCTGTATATTTGTAAAGGGTAGTCCTTGCTGGATTCCCTGTTACAAGTACATCTCCAAACCAGCCCATGAACTGGTTTGGCCCAGTTCAGCCAGAACCCAAACTGTACAGGGCTGAGTCGGTTCAAATCTGGTCCGGATTTGAACCGAACCAGCAAAACCAGTTCCATGCAAACCTCTACTGCCTTGTTTACCTGTGTAGTAAAATACTATGTCCTTCAAGCAATGTTGTTTTGCTCATTACCTAAAATTAATGTGGCTTAGCTCAAACTGAAAGAGGTCTGTCTTGCCTAATGACTGATGTATTGTTTGACGGTCAATTACTATGGTGACAGCAGAAGAGATTGCTTAATTATTTAGGATCTTTCCCCCTCATTCTTAATTTCCTTCTACACTAGATTTAATGCTCTCTCTCTTTCTCTCTCTCTCTCTCTCTCTCTCTCTTTTAACTAACATTGAAGGTTCAAAGAGTAGTTCATAAGAATGAGACCATGTCCCAAGTGTGTCCAGACGTACTTTTAGCAGTAAGCCTGCTGTGGACATGCTCTTTGGGCACATTGCCACCTTTTCCTTAAGATCTAAGTTCAAGTGAAATTGCTTTTCTGGTTCTCAGCAGAAACTAACAAGCAAAACTCTTCAGTCCACCCTTATCTCAGTCATGAAGCCACATTCTTCCTTCTCAGCAAAGGCCTGTGTACAACACTGATTGGCTGACCTTTGTGCCAGTCATAATAGCACCTCCTCCCTTTTTGGAGCAGTTTTTAAAATTTAAAAGGAAAGTGTAAAACAACTATAGTCTATGTTTTTAAAAAATAAAGTACCGAGCAAGAGTTTGAGCAGAAAAACCTACAAGACACTTGAAAACAAAGCAAAGTGGACATCCTGCACAAAGGGGGAGGAATACTGTTAGATCTGGAGACTGTCCATGTATCAGTACAAGATTAAAAGTATGGGAAAGCAGCAGAAAAAGCATCACCCACACTTCTCTGAAGAGACTTTCAAATACAGCCTTAATTGCCTGGACTTCAGATTAGTACTGTATTACTTCTTTAAACTATACAGCTAGAAATCTGGCCCTATAATCAACAAAGAGGCTATATAATTTGCTGTTTTATGTATCGCATATAATTGTTTGGTTTATAATCAAAAGTTTAGAAACATGATCTGTAGTTTACTTATGAACTACAATTCTAATTGAACTTTCAGCAACCGCAACCCTCTATCAATTGTAAGCACTCATGGCTCTTTCCTGTAATTTGAAATACTGAGAACACAGATAAGCAAAACATTTTTGTTGTTAATTCAGCTGCTGTTGATTCATCTGCTCCGAAGAGTTTGAACACAAGCATTAAATGTAAGTATAACTTGTTTTGCTTTCAAAATAATGTCTGGCTTCACCTTGTTTAGTTTGGAAATATTTGTTTTGGATGATCTCTCTCTCTCGATCTCTCCTCAATACACATGCCATCTAGAAAAACCATAATATATTCAGCATATTCAGCATACCATATATCACTAAAGTGAAAAGCTGCTCTGCTACTTTGGGGTTGTGTGTAATGCATGGGCTGCTGTGTGTTAGATCACTGACATTGGGATCTGGCTATTAGATGATTTGGTTTATGTTAACATAAGTTTGAATCTAATCTCCAGAGTCTTGTAATGCTGTTCTTTGACAATCAACATTAGCACTGAAGCAAACAACAGTATCATGAGCATAAAAGGGAAAGCACACAATAAGGGTATTCACACGCCCATTCAGGAAGGCAGAGCGGTGGGAGGCTGCAAAACCTTACCATCCACACAAACGATCCAGTAATCGTTAGAACATAAGAACAGCCCTGCTGGATCAGGCCCAAGGGCCATCTAGTCCAGCATCCTGTTCCGCACAGTGGCCCACCAGATGCCACTGGAAGCCTACAGGCAGGAGTTGAGGGCATGCCCTCTCTCCTGCTGTTACTCTCCTGCAACTGGTATTCAGAGGCATCCTGCCTTTGAGGCTGAAGGTGGCCTATAGCCCTCCGACTAGTAGCTGTTGAGAGACCTCTCCTCCATGAAGTTATCCAAACCCCTCTTATGGCCATCCAGGTTGTTGGCTGCCACCACATCTCGTGGCAGAGAATTCCACAAGTTGATTATGTGTTGTGTGAAAAAATACTTCTGTTTGTTGGTCCTAGATTTCCTGGAAATCAATTTCATGGGATGACCCCTGGTTCTAGTGTTATGTGAGAGGTGTGCTGAGAGTGTGGACATTGCTGAGAGTGTGGACAGCACTTTCAAATGATCCGCTGATGTGCCAGGCAGCGCAGAGCTCCGAAGGCTGGGACGATGCTTCCTGGCCTCTGGGTATCCCACAATGCATGGTGCACTGAGCACGGTGCATTGGGGGATTCCCCCAGGAATCAGGTGCTCTAGGCACCTGTCTCTGTGACCGTGTGGGCTACAAGTAGGCCACATGATCACACAACTGCGGAGTTTGGGTTAAGTGAGCGCTCGCACCCTTAACCAAGGCTAAAAGCTGGGCTAAAAAGCTGGTCTTGGTGGGGCTGCCCCACCGGGATTGGGCCTGATCCTGGCAGTTCTCACACACAGCGTAACCCAGCTGAGCTTCCCTCCATGACTGAGGGCTCAACTACATGCTATACAAGAATGCCTCTATCAAAAGGACTTTCAGCTTGAAATGGCAACCCATTGCAAGCCAGTCATTTAAAACTAAGGAGCAATGTTTTGCATCCTAATGCCACCTATAGGCCAAACACCAATCTGCTGAGATAGATTTGACCACTCCTTTCTCTACAAGAAATACAGAGGATAAGACCGATTTCACACATGCCCATAAAGCACTTATGGGCCTCAGTCCTCTGTTGGTATGCATGTGTGAAAGACAGAAATGCAGTTTTAAATGTGCTTTTTAATTAACCCATCACCATGCACAAACACTGGCTTGCAATTATGTTTCAGTTTTCCTACATCTTTGTGTCATCTATGTACTGAAGTGTGTGCACACACACAAAGAGAGAAACAGGGTTGTTGTTTTTTAGATTAGTTTATTTTAAAACATTAAGCAATACACTAGCCTAATACCAATATATGGCATATGTGCATCTTTAAATATAATAGCTGACATCCGGAGCACCTTATGTGGGTGGTGCTAAACGTGCAGCGAGATCCTCAGAGTATTTGAGCTCTTACAAAAGCGCAAGACTATGCACATTTCACTGCAAGCCCAGAGAAGTGTGGGAGGGTTAGGAGTCCTTGAGCCAGACCCA
This sequence comes from Hemicordylus capensis, assembly GCF_027244095.1. NCBI lineage: Eukaryota > Metazoa > Chordata > Lepidosauria > Squamata > Cordylidae > Hemicordylus > Hemicordylus capensis. Next base: position 417,834,129 of record NC_069657.1, read on the forward strand.
CACATTTTGTCCACTGGGACCATCTCAGGGGACGAATGCTCATAGTGATTTTTGGCAGCATCTGCCCTTCTAGAGGTGGAAAATAGGAGATAACATTGTTGCACTTACAGTTTTCTCTGTGTTATCACCCCTTCTTTATCCCTGAACCCCCAAACGGTTAGGTTAAAATTGCAGTCGTTTTAGCACAGAGCAAAGAATCAGGGTTGGGGTGATTGTGGTAATAGTTGTATATATTTCAGGACCACTAGGTGGCACTGTGTGGTGAGAAGGGGAAGGTTTGGAAAGGGAAGATTATTACAGTTGGTTTCTATTTCAGCTCAACATGGTGTCCAGGTAGGGTTGCCAACTGTCCTTCCTTATGCAGGATGTCCCTCATTTCAGGGATTAAATGTTGGTCCCTATAGGAACAGCATTTGTCCCTCATTTATTCAATAGCATATAATTCAATTACATATACGTCAATGATACTCAGGCTCTTGATTATTTATTTTATTTATTATTTATTTATTATTAAAACTTTTATACCGCCCTTCCAAAAGGCTCAGGGCGGTTTACATTAAAACACCATTAAAATCAATTAATAATTAAACAAAAATTATAAGCATAAAACAATGATTATCAATTAAAAACATCATAAAACAAGAATTAAATAATCAGAACAATTTAAAAACAAGTTTTAAAAAGCTGAGAAAGCCTGGTTGAAGAGGTGTGTTTTCAGGTGTTTTCTGAAAATTGCGAGAGATGGGGAGGATCGTATCTCAGCAGGGAGCGCATTCTACAATCTCGGGGCAGCAGCCGAGAAGGCCCGTCTCTGTGTAGCCACCAAATGAGTTGGTGGCAACTGGAGACGGACCTCCTCAAGTGACCTCAACGGCCAGTGGGGCTCATAGCGAAGAAGACGTTCTCTTAAATACCCAGGGCCTAATCCGTTTAGGGCTTTATAAGTTATGACTAGCACTTTGTATTTTGCCCGGAAACCTATTGGCAGCCAGTGTAACTCCATCAACAAAGGAGTAATGTGGTCTCTCTGAGATGGCCCAGAGACCAACCTGGCTGCCGCATTCTGAACCAACTGAAGTTTCCGGACTACGTACAAAGGCAGCCCCACGTAGAGTGCATTACAGAAGTCCAGTCTGGAGGTTACCAACTAATGTACCACTGTTTTGAGGTCATTGATCTCGAGAAACGGGCACAGCTGGCGTATCAGCCGGAGCTGATAGAAAGCACCCCTGGCCACCGCCTCAACCTGAGAAACCAAGGAGAGACGTTGATCCAGAAGGACTGCGAACCTGTTCCTTTTGGGGAAGTGTGACCCCGTCTAGAACAGGCAGATCAAAATCGTCTCTAGAGTTCCGACCCCGCACAATAAGTACCTCCGTCTTATCTGGATTCAGCTTCAGTTTATTCTCCCTCATCCAGCCCATTACTGCTTCCAGGCAGGCATTTAGGGAGGATATGCCAACTCCTGAAGAAGTTGACATGGAGAAGTAGATCTGGGTGTCATCAGCATACTGGTAACACCCAGCTCCAAATCCCCTGATGATCTCTCCCAGCGGTTTCATGTAGATGTTAAAAAGCATTGGAGAGAGTATGGAGCCTTGAGGAACACCATACTTAAGCTCAGATTTTGAAGAGCAACAATCTCCAATCGACACCATCTGGAACCTGTCCGAAAGGTAGGAGCGGAACCACTGTAGAACAGTGCCTCCCACCCCCAACCCCCTCAGACGTTCCAGAAGGATACTATGGTCGATAGTATCGAAAGCTGCCGAGAGATCCAAGAGGACCAACAGAGTCACACTTCCTCTGTCCATTGCCAATTGGAGATCATCCATCAGGCCGACCAAGGCAGTCTCCACCCCATAGCCCGCCCGAAAACCAGTTTGAAATGGGTCTAGATAATCAGTTTCCTCCAAGACCAATTTCCTCCAAGATTACCACTGCATACACCTCCAGCCTCCCAGCCAGCCTCCACAAACTTGTGTCTCTCATTCTGGCAATGAAATGTTGGCAACCCTATGTCCAGGCTCTTTGTTATCTCCACAGTAAAAATAAACAAGCCCTTATACTCTCTCCATGGAGTAATATTTGGAGAACAGTCCTGACAGTTTTCATTCCCACTCCTCTGATAACCTTGATAAAATTCAATGGTACTTTTAATGCCTGTTTAAAGCTTTTAAAACACCATTGCAAATTTGCCCGGTACAGGCCCGATGGTCAGTGTAATAAAGGCATAACACACTGAAAACTGAAGGCATTGCAATGCTATCACCTATTTTCCATGTCTAGGGATGTAAAAGTAAAGTGTGCCATCAAGTTGATTCTGACTCCTGGTGCCCACAGAGCCCTGTAGTTTTCTTTGGTAGAATACAGGAGAGGTTTACAATTGCCTTCTCCCACATAGGATGAGATGCTGACTTTTCAGCATCTTCCTATATTGCTGCTGCCCGATGTAGTACCAGCGGGGATTCGAACCGGCAACCTTCTGCTTGTTTGTCAACCATTTCCCCGCTGCGCCATCACGGTGAGCATTTGTCCCCCCAAGATGGTACCAACCACCCAAGCCGGTTCACATACTATTACGTTGCTCTGGATGTCAGGCAATATTTTTTCTTTTTAAAAGCAATATTCAGTGTGTGTGCTATGGTGCAAGAGAAGAGTGTGCAGCCTCTGAAGAACACACACACACACACACACACTCCAACCCATCCCCACCAACTAAATAAAAGTTTCACAGAATGGTGGGAGATTGCTGTGGGCTTAGTCTAATTGCTATTTCCCACAAGAAAGAAAGAAAGAAAGAAAGAAAGAAAGAAAGAAAGAAAGAAAGAAAGAAAGAAAGAAAGAAAGAAAGAAAGAAAGCTTGATGAGTACTCCCACACTACAGTTCTGCATCAGGAGAGCACACAGTTTCCAACGCATTTTTGAAAAAGTCATTTTAAAATATATTCATGAAAACCAAAATCACGGGGGTGAAGGCTGTGTTGCCTGTTGCTAATCATGTTAAAAACAATATCCATCTGGTCCCAGTGACACCTGCATAACCACATTTCACACAGCAAACGAGAATGTGATATCTGGGGGAAGTCTTGCATCTTTCCATGTACAAATTAATATTCTTCCAGAGGCAAACTGTATGTTGCATACAAACTCATTTCAGGAAGCACCATTTGTTAATGTGAGCAGAGGAGTGGCAGGGGAAGGAGTTGTTTTTCTGCTGAAAATCTCTCCCCTCCCAAATGTGCTTGTTCGTCTACAGGGTTCCAGAAATGTGTTTACCCTCCTAAATATGTGCCTAAAATCATGGGGAAGAGAAGCAGCTTTGGGTGGCTATATTAAGTTGAAAAAACCCTATGGGAAAAGCCTGCTCTGGTGATCAATGTGCTTCTAGGCAAGATTCAAGGTGCTGGTTATTACTTTAAAAACTGTAAATGGCTGAGGACCTAAGGACCATCTATTTCAACATGAATCTGCCCAGCCTCTAAGATCTTTGAGAGAGGCCCTCCTGTTTGATGAAGTTCAGCTCGTTGATATGTGGGTGGGCCTTCTCTATGTCTGGTGGCTATAGGCCACCTCCAGCTTCAGAGGCAAGATGCCTCTAAATAACAGTTGCAAGGGAGCAACAGCAGGAAAGAGGGAATGCCCTCACCTCTTACCTGTGGGCTTCTCAGAAGCATCTGGTGGGCCATTGTATGGAACAGGATGCTGGACTAGGTAGGCCTTGGGCTGCTCCAGCAGGTCCGTTCTCCTATTCTTATAGTAGCCCCTGCCTTCTGAAACTCCCTTCGCCCTGAAATCTAGTCACTCTTCCTTATCTACCTTCAGGCATCAATTAAAGATGTGTCTTTTTGGACAGAAGTCTCTGCAGCTTTTATAAGTGGAACACAGGAACACAGGAAGCTGCCTTTTACCGAATCAGACCATTTGTCTATCTAGCTCGGTACTGTCTACCCAAACCGGCAGTGGCAGTGCTCCAAGATTACAGGCAGGAGTCTCTTTTAGCCCTAACTAGAGATGCCAGGGAGAGAAATTCTGTATGCAAACATGCAGGTGCTCCTCCCAGAGTGGCCCCATCCCCTAAGGGGAAGATCTTCCAGTACTCACACATGTAGTCTCCCATTCAAATGGAAACCATGGTAGACCCTGCTTAGCAAAGAGGACAATTCATGTTTGCTAGAAGACCAGCTCTGCTCCCCTGGGCAGCCTACTAGCTATTTTGTTTTTGCTCTCTGCTGCTTTTATAGAGTCTTTGAAAATGTGCTTTCTAATGTTTTTATCATATCTATTGTACTACTGAAATTTTTGTAAGCATGTTAGGTGCTTGATTTCGTGGGGGTAGGGGGAATAAGAGTCTCAAGCTGTCGCCACTGCTCCCTCACCAGTGGAGCAAGGCAAACTACCTCCAGCCTGTCTCCTGCACAGCTTGTTAAGTCAGGGAAATTGGGTGCCAGGAAGGGAGAAAGGCCAAATCAAAGCTTCTTTGATCTAGCCAAATTGGTCCAAACTGATTTGATTCACTACTGATTTGGCGCAAACCAGATGAGGGATCACTTCATGCTGAATCCAAATAGGCCACCCTACCCCTGATAACTGGTCCTGAGTTCTGGGAACAAGAGATTTTAATTATTATTAATCATATACTGCTTTTCAATGAAAAAGTTCTCAAAGCAATTAACATTTTATTATATAATAATAATAATAAAGAATCGGGTTCTGATAATTGATATTGCAATCCCAGGGATAGACGAGTCGATGAAAAACAATTGGAGAAAATAACTAAATACAACGGCCTTCAGATTGAAATTGAGCGGCTCTGGAAAAAGAAAACCATAGTGGTGCCAATAGTTGTTGGTGCCCTTGGTGCAGTACCAAAAGAACTTGAACACCATCTTGACACCTTGGGCGTCAATAAAATTACAACACATCAGCTACAGAAGGCCACACTACTCAGGACAGCACGAATACTATGACACTATCTTTAATTTTTCTTTAGTTATCCTAGACCCTTGGAAAGGGCCCAATAATTAAAGTAAAGTACCAAATCCAGTCAATAACATCTGGTAGACTGTATGTAAATAGCATCATCATCATCATCATCATCATCATCATCATCATCATCAATATGGCCCCCTATTTGTTTGTTTGTTTGTTTGTTTAGCACATTTGTATACAACCCAAAACGCAGGTCTCTGGGCGGTTTACAACAAAACAATAAAAACAACAGGTAAAAAGATTAAAACATTACATTAAAATTTAAAACATTGAAACTATTAAAAATACAATTAAAACGATATCTAAATCAAAGCCTAGGTGTTCCAAACCCTCAGGGCAGCAATGGAAAAGGCCTATCCCTGAGTAGCCACCAGATGAGCTGGTGGCAACAGCAAATGAACCTCTCCAGATGATCTCAATGGGCAGTGTGGTTCATAGTGAAGAAGGCGTTCTCTTAAGTACTCAGGGCCCAAGTTGTTAGGGCTTTATAGGTTATAACCAAACCCTTGTATTTTGCCTAGAAACCTATTGGCAAACAGTGTAGCTCTTTCAAGATAGGAGTGATATGGTCTCTCCGAGATGACCCAGAGACCAACTTGGCTGCTGCATTCCAGTTTCCGGACTATGTACAAAGGCAGCCCCACACAGAGCGCATTGCAGTAATCAAGTGACCAGCAGGTTGTACTACTGTTCTGGGGTCATTTATCTCAAGAAATTGACACAGATGGCGTATCACCCAAAGCTGATAAAAGGCACTTCTGGCCACTGCTTCAACCTAGGAGACCAGGGAGAGGTTTGTGTCCAGAAGCACCCCCAGACTAAGTAGCTGTTCCCTCTGGGGAAGTGTGACCCCATCCAGAACTGGCAGATCAAAATCAACCCTGCACAATAAGTACCTCTGTCTTATCTGGATTCGGCTTCAGCCTGTTACCACTCATCCAGCCCATCATTGCCTCCAGGCAGGCATTTAGGGAGGTTATGCCTTCTCCTGATGAAGTTGACATGGAGAAAAAGATCCCTATTCCCAAAGGGCTCACAGTCTAAAAACAAAAACAATATAGACCCCAGCAACATCCACTGGAGAAACATTGTCCTATTGGACTAAACAGGGTCAGTTGCTCTCCTCTGTAAAATATAGAGAGAATAATTACTTAGAAAGGTTTGTCTTTGCAAGGGTTAAAGGTTTTTTGTAACAAAAGAGTGAGATCTTGCTGAAAGATTGTAGAATATAAGCAATACACTCTGCATTTATTGCACAAAACAGTTGAGAACCCTGTGTGCACTATCTAGGTTCCAGGTATAAAGGAAGCTCTGAAATCTTCAGTATATGTTACTGTTACTCCTGTTACCACTGCTTCTGTTTCCACTCTTTTCCTCTGTTGTCCTCCCAGTGTTTACTTCTTAACTGTAAGCCCCTTGGGGCAGGATCCTGTCCTTTTCTACTTTACAAGGCACCATGAACATAGATAACACTATATAAATACAGTACTAATAAATATGAACAGATTTTTGTGAATGGTATCTAGGAAATGGACTTGTGATCTTGAGTGAAATAAGTAATAAAATGCACACCCTCCCCAAGGAAGATTATCTGACATGGAAGAAAAAACCTGAACAAGCAAGAAACTGGCTTCCAAATGCAGACATCTGCTGGATTCCATCCCACAACTTCCATCGGGTGGATCTGCCGACATCTGCCCGCTTCAAGCTGTGGATATCTGCTGGCTTCAGGCCACAGACTCATCTCTCACTTTTTAATGTAATCTGATGGGCAAAAATGTTCACTGATGCTGTTCTCATGAGCAGCCGAGCCCAGGTTTAGACTGCCCGTGAGAACCATTGAGATCCACATGGCTCTCAGGGGTGCCGTAGCACCAAACCCAGAGCCAAAGCCTGGCTCATAGTCAACGTTAAGGGAACAAATGTGCCCTTAACCCGGCTCCCAGGATAATGTGTCAGTGAGGGCAGGGGCTTAGCAAGGTTGGCGTGGGCCCAGAGACAAGATTTTAAAGTGCCCCCCTTTACTGAAGCTCAGCTCATGAAGTAAAGAAATCTTAAATGAGGCTGAATAGTGGTAACAAAAAGCATAGCAAAGTGTGTGTGTGTGTGTGTGTGTGTGTGTGTGTGTGTCTCCTATGTGCCACAATAGAACATCATCCTAAATTATTTTTAGAAAGGTTTTGTCAATTGTGGACGATGCAAGTCATTTAATGGTACTAGAGAAAGACATGCTGTTCTGGTAGTTCCAGGTCTTAACACTCACATCAGTTTTGGAGGATGAATACAACTGAAGGAAGCCCGGGCGGCTGGGGGAGTCAATCATGTGACTTGCTTCGGGGGGGCCCCCTAAGGCAGTGGGCCCCCAGACAACTGTCTCCCCTTGCCCCATTATAGTTACACCCCTGAGTGTGGGAGTTCTCCTTGTAGCTCCTGCTGATACAGAGACGGGTACCTAGAGTGCCCATCCCCTGGGTGAATCCCACATGCACCACTCACAGTGCACCCCCGGGCATGGTGCACTATGGGATACCCGGAGGCCGGAATAACGAATCCCAGCCTCAGAGCGATCCACCCTGCTCCACACTGCACAGAGCAGCAGGGATCATGTGAGAGCATGGAGCGTGTGCTCACCAAGGTCAGGATGCTCGTCTGGGGGGAGACAAGTTTTGCGAAGCCTTCCCCACCCTCCCACCTGCCTGACAGGCTGTGTGAATGGCCCCACTATATAGCCACAAATAAGAAAGTCAGATTTGATGTGACTCCTGAGACCTGATGCATTCATTTATCTTTAAATAAGGCATTAGCACGCGAGTGCCATTCGCAGTTCATGGGCCTAATGTGCAAATAATTCTTTGGATATACATTGTCTTAGTCGCTACGAAAATAGATTCCTGCTTAGCATTTGCATTTTGAGAAGTTGTGGATAAAACAGAGATATTTTTGCTAGTCAGAGTGATTTGGGGACACAGCTCATGTTCTATATTGTGGGCTTTGCAGTACTTGTGTTTGTTCATTTGAAACAATAATGGATTGGATAATATTGTTTTCTTATTAATGATGTTAATACTGAATAAATATGGATTTGTGTTTTAAATTCTTGCAGGTTATACAAACTGGCAAGCACTGTTATAAACATAGACCCTAATATAACAATCAATCTTGCTTAACATCAGATTTTTATCCTCAATCCATTAAAGCTCATAAAGATGCGATTTCAAAGCATAGTATGTATATCACCTATCCCACAGATGCACAAAGTAAATTAGGGTAATAACAAAGCATATACTCAGAGGACCTTTTATGGTAGCTGATGACTTACAGCAACTAAACTCAGATTCTGCACAAATGGAAACAAATAATTTCTTTAAAAGTAGAGATTGGTATCACAGGCTTCTCCGATTTTCAATTTATATGGTTTAGCATAGCAACCTACAAAGGTATTGTTAAAAACAGGCTCTTTGAGATGTCAGCACTACAAAAACCTGTAACACCTGTTTGACCAGAGACCATAGCAGAAAAGAAAAAAATAATGTGGCCTGGTACAAAAAAGAAGCCCCTGTACCTTGGTCTGCTGCTCATATGAAGGATCACTGTTAAAACTTCCCTGTGCAGCCAGTGGCCATCTTTATCACAGAGTTCTGTGACTAGAGGGGCCAGTCAGAGTAGTGCTGCTGCTGTACTGAAGGTTGCCTGTCTGCTGTGCACACAATGTATTGTGGGATATCCTGGAGGACGCAGCTCCATTTTCTCTGTACCGGAGTGCATACTAACCTGATTGGCCAACCTGATTGGATATAAAATGTAAAAATAAATAAATTAAATTGTCTGGGGATTGAGTACAGAGAGCCTAACGGAGGATCTGCTTGTGTGGGGGGATCAGGATAGGGGTTCTTCTATTCCCTACCAAACTACCCCCTGACATGAAAGGCCTTAATGGCTGCTTCATTGTGCTTCAGCTCTCTGAAAAACTGTCTCAAAATTGTGAGGGTATTTCTGCAAAAAAACAGAAACTTGAAATGTGGTAAGCATTTTCGTCCAATACATCCTGATTACTAGAAAAGTCAGGAAACTGGCTATTTTTATACTTCTCATCTGAAACACACAATGCAAACGTCGATAACAGCCAATGAATAGCAAGCCAAGTTAAACCTCAGCAGGACTGTGGGACCCATTTCAACAATCTTCAGACTAGGGGAGGGGTAATGTGAAGTGACAGCCAAGAACATATCTTTGAAAGATGTTACCCTTGAGACCGAATGGAGGTGTTGGGAGTATCTAGCTATAAAATCAACAATGTTCTATGCATTACACTGTATGTAACCATTGCCAGGTTGATCCTTCTCCACTGCAAACACCCTTGGGAAGGTACACTGCGACACAGAAATTGGGGCAGGGGCTACTTAACCATTTCTCTGCCACTTTCCCCCTGAAACTCCCCACTCATATGAGCAGCAGACCAAGGTACAGGGGCTTCTTTTTTGTACCAGGCCACATTATTTTTTTCTTTTCTGCTATGGTCTCTGGTCAAACAGGTGTTACAGGTTTTTGTAGTACTGACATCTCAAAGAGCCTGTTTTTAACAATACTTTTGTAGGTTGCTATGCTAAACCATATACGTTGAAAATCTGAGAAGCCTGTGATACCAATCTCTACTTTTAAAGAAATTATTTGTTTCCATTTGTGCAGAATCTGAGTTTAGTTGCTGTAAGTCATCAGCTACCATAAAAGGTCCTATGCATATATGCTTTGTTATTACCCTAATTCACTTTGTGCATCTGTTGGATAGGTGATATACATACTATGCTTTGAAATCGCATCTTTATGAGCTTTAATGGATTGAGGATAAAAATCTGATGTTGTTAAGCAAGACTGTAGCCCCCACCAGCATTCAGGACACTTGTTTACCTCGCAAATGCAGCTCCAAAACCCCCATTGGCTGGGGATGGACAGTAGCTGCAGGGATGTTTCACAAGAAAAGCAGGGGATGGTTACACCTCTCCTGGCCCCCTCTACACTGCAAGGTTCTGTTTCTTTAAAATGTTTTGCAGTAGAGCAAGGACCATCGAGCTGTTGTACACAGGCAGCTGTAGTGTCATGTGTAGTTTGGCTCTCAGGCTGGGGCAGGAGAGACTTCCAATGCTAACAGGCACAACCTACATATATTCTGGACTGCAAGCAAAAGCATCTAATCAGGACACTCATGCCCAGGTGCCCTGTTAAAAGTCTCGAAGTGGCAGTGATGTCCTGAACATTCTTCAGAGAGCCCTTACCTGCTCCAGTAGTTGGTAAACCAGATTAGATGGATGTCCATGTGCTCTGGATTTACTCTTGCAACTAAATCCACCATACAATATATTAGCAGAAGCTGCCACTACCTCCTGGATTCAGTAAGATTCTCATGCATTATTGGGGAGATAATACTGCAGAACAGAGTGAGCCTCCCTTCTAGATCCACCAAGGGGAGCCTATCAAGAGCCAAGCCACATCAAGCCTTGTGAGACCCTAGGCTAGTTCACACTATCATTAATTGGGTAGGATGAACATCCTACCCAAGTTTGGGAGCTGTGTGTACTCCTGTTTTGCAGTCATGTGAGTAAAAAAGCAAGGTGGGAGGCAGGGAAGTGATCATGCATGAGGCTCCCATTAAGCAGGACAGCTCTCCATCCTACCCAGCAGCTGCAGCCAGCTGCTTAAAGAGGTAGGTGGAAAAGCCCTCCCACCCAGAGTGAGTCTGTTCACTTTCTCCGCCTCCTATTTTGCCATGTATTCACACATAAATGCAAAATGGGAGCATGCACACTTCCCGGACCTTTCCTACCCAATTACTGATTGTGTGAACTAGCCTTCTATGTAATAGGAGGGCATGACTCACAACAATGTAGAGTGGACAGCAGTGAAATAAATAGCTCAAATGCCTGTCCCCTGAAAATCTCCAGATACTTTTTAAATTGTAAGCCAATTGCCTTCATCTTTGAACAATTTGTCATTCAGTGCATTCAGATTTATACAGCTGCAGAGCAAGAGATAGAACAGTAGTGAGAATTACTTCTATATGCACCTTGAGAAGGCGTGATGGGGATTTCATTTCACACATGCTGGGCTTTAGAAAACTTCCTCTAAAGGCCTTTAAATTGGGTAAGGAACTTGATTTGACACAGCCTCTGCATGGTGCACAATATAACTGCTTTGGGGAGAGTCTCTGAAATGTGTACATTTTAAAGCACGCTCTCTCACTATGGGAAACATGATCGTTCCATAATACCAATTTACAGTCTATTGTTTTTTGGTTTGCCACACAATTTTAGAACCAAAGGAATGAATAAAAGCAAGAAATGTCCATGCATTATGTCTTAATATTTCCAGAACTAAACCTGTGTGCTTTCAGAAAACTCAGATTCAGATTCAACCCAGTCTGAATTTGACAATATTGGATTTGGATTCCATGGGCTCTGGCGTTATTGGCTATCAGATCGGATTCTAATAATCTGACTTAATCTGATTTTTCCCCATAGTGGTCAATGGGAAATAGGAAAAAAACTATCAAAACTCACCCATTGATCCTAGAGCCTTAAAGCTTGCCACACATGCAGGAAAGGAGGTCAGAGCCCCCTGTAGTGAATATGAAGATAATTGGTCAATTCCTTGATTTTTTGTGTTTTTTTTTTTGACATTTTTCTTTTAAAATTGCTTACAATGGTGAAATCTGGCTTGTTTCAAGCCAGAACTTTACAAAAACTTCTAAAACTGAAAACTTCTAAAACTTCTAAAACTTGGATCATTATTCCACAACAAGTACAGAAATCTCCCCTTTGCCTTCATGAAAAGGGATAACAGCATGCCTCTTTTGCTCCTCCCTTTTATATCTCCTGAATAGATGGGCATACAGTTCTGAAATCTGGCACACAGGAATTCTATATTGGCAGGACACTGTGTATTTTTTTTTTCCTTTAAGCTATGGGTCAATCTCCTGACCTTTGGTGATTTTGTTTTTGAAAAAACATCTCTACAAATGGCTAAAAATGGTTAAATCTGGCTTGTTTCAAGCGAGAACTTTACAAAATGTTTGGATCTGAAGCCCTCCCTAGGACCATCACTCCACCTCCATGTGGAGGAACTGGTCTTGTGGTAGCAAGCATGACTTGTCCCCATAGCTAAGCAGGGTCTGCCCTGGTTGCATATGAATGGGAGACGATGTGTGAGCACTGCAAGATATTCCCCTCAGGGGATGAAGCCGCTCTGGGAAGAGCAGAAGGTTTCAAGTTCCCTCCCTGGCTTCTCCAAGATAGGGCTGAGAGAGATTCCTGCCTGAAACCTTGGAGAAGCAGCTGCCAGTTTGTGAAGACAATACTGAGCTAGATGGACCAATGGTCTGACTCAGTATATGGCAGTTTCCTATGTTCCTTTGATTTATCATCATCATATCATTATCATTATTGTTGTTGTTGTTGTTTACACATCATTATTATTATTATTATTATTATTATTATTATTATTATTATTATTTTATCCCCCATTGCAGAAACAGGCAGAACTTTAAAAGGGATTAAAAAGGACTTTACATCTTTTCATCTCTTAATAGCTAGAAGGGAAAGAGAGAAATTATTTCTAACCACAAAAACAGAAACTTTAAAAGTACTTTCACCTTTACTGACTGTGTGTTTCTGCAATGGAGAAGACAAAAATTAATATAAAATCAAAGGAATGTCCTTGTTCCTCCACATGGGAGTGAAATGATGGTCCTAGGGAGGGCTCCAGCTCCAGAATATTTTGAAGCAAGCCAGAAGAGAAAAATTTCAAAAATTCACCAAAAATTAACCAAAAATCAGTGATTGACCCATAGCTTTGAAACAAATTATATATAGTCCTGCCAATGTGGAATGGAATTTCATGCAGGTTTCATAACTGCATGCCCATCCATTCCAGAAAATTAAAAGGGAGAGAAAAAAGGGCGTGCTGTCACCCCTTTTCATGAAGGCAAAGAGCAGATTCTTCCATGTGCAGTTTTTGTAAGGTTCCTGCTTGAAACAAGCCAGATTTCACCCTTTTTAGTCATTTTTTACAAAAAATTCAAAAATTCACCTAAAATCAGGGGATTGACCAATTATATCCAAATAAGCTTCAGGGGGCTCTGACGTCCCTCCCCACATGTCTGGCAAGTTTCAAGACTCTAAGACTAACCAGTAATTTTTAGTGATTTTTTTTAAATTTCACCTCTGGGAGGGGCGGGAATCCTATTCCATTTTGATAATTCCAAAATCCTGAATTATTTCCAAAAATAATTGTAATATTTTGGAATTAATTCTGACTTTACTGTTTCAATTTTTTTTAAACGGATTTGGATTTTACCAATTTTTATCGATTTGGGGGCAATATCAAATAAAATCTGAATTTTTGAATCCAGATTTGCCAGGCCTATCCAGAACCCCCCCCCCCCAAAAAAAAATCTAGTTGGGATGTTGCTCTGTTGTTGCTGTTTTTTAAACCACATAAGCAGTATCTGTTCCTAGAAAGGTCAAGTCCACAAACCCAGCAAGAAACCTGGCAGTGATCTCCTAGAGTGATGACAGTCACAAGCGAGTGGGGGTTGTCCAGACTGATATCAGGAACCAATCACATCGTAGAGAATAAGAGCAGTCTGGAACAATTACTTCAGCACTCCCAGACAGATCCCAGGGAGCAAGGCAACACACACTGATGAGTTTCCATGTCCAACTGGCCCAGCTACCTTTCTCCTGTTTTCCCAAGGAATGGAAAGCTTTTGGCCTGGAACCTAGCACTTTGTTGCCTTTCTGTCAATTCTCGCTGAATATGTTACCCATGCGGGTGAGCAAGGGTGAGAGATCACTATGGGTGTGTTGGCAAGGATTATGGAGCCAGATCAAATCTTATTTATTTGTTTGTTTGTTTATTTAACATATTTTATACCGCCCAAAACTTATGTCTCTGGACGGCTTACAACAATTTTAGTCAGGGGTTGTTGTATCCAGGGATTGTGATTTGAGGATCACTTGACTGTTACATTTGGGCTTGGTCGGCTCCCAGGGCCAGCACCTCTGCAGCTTCTGCCACAGATTCTCCTGATCCATCCTTCCTTTGTCCACAAGTTCCCGGTTACTGCTCTTGACTGCAGTCATGGTAGTTGGCTCCAGAGCCTTTGGAGTCCTTGAGGAAGGTTCTAGAATTCGCCTTATACCAAGTTAGACCATTGGTTCATCTAGATCACTGACTGACAGCAGCCTTTCAGACATATATTTCGCCTCTACTAAATGGAGATGTCAGGGATTTAAGCTGAGACCTTCTGCATGCAAAGCAGGTGCTCTTTCATTGAGCTATGGTCCTCCCCTACATAAGAACATAAGAACAGCCCTGCTGGATCAGGCCCAAGGTCCATCCCGTCCAGCATCCTGTTTCACACAGTCACCTACCATATGCCACCAGAAGCCTACAGCAGGAGTTGAGGGCATGCCCTCTCTCCTGCTGTTACTCTCCTGCAACTGGTACTCAGAGGCATCCTGCCTTTGAATCTGGAGGCAGCCCACAGCTCTCCAACTAGTAGCCACTGATAGACCTCTCCTCCATGAAGTTATCCAAGCCCCTCTTAAAGCCATCCAGGTTGTTGGCTGTCACCACATCTTGGGGCAGAGAATTCCACAAGTGGATTATGCGTTGTGTGAAAATGTACTTCCGTTTGTTGGTCCTAGATTTCCTGGCAATCAATTTCATGGGATGACCCCTGGTTCTAGTGTTATGTGAAGGGGAGAAGAATTTATCTCTGTCCACTTTCTCCACACCAAGCATGATTTTATGGACCTCTATCATGTCTCCCCACAGTCGTCTTTTTTCCAAACTAAATAGCCCCAGGTGTTGTAGCCTTGCCTCATAAGAAAGGTGCTCTAGGCCCCTGATCATCTTGGTTGCCCTCTTCTGCACCTTCTCCAGTTCTACAATGTCCTTTTTTAGATGTGGTGACCAGAATTGTCTGCAGTACTCCAGGTGTGGCCGCACCATAGTTTTGTATAAGGGTATTATAATATTAGCAGTTTTATTTTCAATCCCCTTTCTAATGATCCCTAGCATGGCATTGGCCTTTTTCACAGCTGCCGCGCATTGAGTCGACACTTTCAACAAGCTGTCCACCATGGCCCCAAGTTCCCTTTCCTGGTCAGTCACCGACAGCTCAGATCCCATCAACGTATACTTGAAGTTGGGGTTTTTCGTCCTAATGTGCATCAGTTTACACTTGCCAACATTGAAGCGCATTTGCCATTTTTCGCCCACTCCCCTAGTTTGGAGAGATCCTTTTGGACCTCTACCCTCCTTGGATGCTCCAAACAAAGAACAAAAATGGTGGCACTTTGGGGACAGTGAATGCTTCTTGAACACCCTGGCAACTACCTGATTTCACCATTCTCTGGAGCCACTCCTCCTGGCCTGAAACAATAGAGACTTCAAAATCCAATTCAGCAGTGTATCAGAAAACCATCAGCACGTGGAATTATCCAATATGCATACTGTAAGTGGCAGCCCTCTTTAGAAATATGGGAGTAGAAATAGATGAACGGGATATCCATACTGAAGCTCAGCCAAATATTTTATCACGTATAAATCATGCCATGAAGCAAAAAATAGTCTTTGCCTCTTCTAGTAAAGCCAGTATTGTTTTTTAAAAGCCACTTCAGAGCTAGGTTTAGTCCCTGAGACCCTTTGATCATAGGTCCGATGATCTGCAGGCAATGCAGAGCTTTGCTGATGTGGTTACTGCTTCAACTGAGATTGCTGGAAAGGAAGTGTCTGATCTTTCCAGCTAATTGTTGTTTTACGATGTTTTTAACTGTTAATCATTGTTTTTATGCTTTATAATTTTTGTTTTAATTATTAACTGATTTTAATGGTGTTTTAATGTAAACCGCCCTGAGCCTTTTGGAAGGGCGGTATAAAAGTTTTAATAATAAATAAAATAAATAAAATAAGATGTTTCACTTACTTTTGATCATGAAAAGTTACAAAATGAAGTTTCAACGCATACACAAATGCCTTGTTCATGGATGGATGTCTTCTTTAGAGTGCAGCCCATACCGGAAAGATAGAATAACCAAGAAGGTTGTGCCCAATATGCATCCATTACTTTCCATGTCCCTGGCTAATGAATGTTACAACTGGTATTCTGTACCATTCTGCAATCATTACCTTGAAATGTACAAATCTTCAGGCAGTCTTGGGAAATCATGAAATAAACAAATGATTATATTGAGCTGCTTATTTTATTTATTTATTTATTTATTTAACATATTTTATATTGCCCCAGACTTGCATCTCTTCTTTGTCTTGCGTGCTTGATTCCACTCCCTTTGCATTTTCTATCACAATTTCAAAAATCTGTCTGCAGCCAAGAAGCCTTGGTTAGAGCATCTATTTTACGTGCAGAAGGTCCCAGGTTCAGTCCCAGGTAGGGCTGGGATAGAATTAATCCTTGGAGAGCTGCTGTCATTCAGTGCAGACAATACTGAGCTAGATGGACCTAGATGCTAGATGGTCTTCCTAGATGGTCTTCCATGCTAGATGGTCTTCCTATGTTCCTACACCTAAAAACTGATTGCAACCAGGCTTACCAAATACTCACTCGCCTGGCCACCTGTGGAATGTCAGAATCCCCTATATGTGGCTAGGAAAACTTTTGAAAACTGGAAGAGAGGGGTTTCTTCTTCATATCAATGTATAGTATCATGAACTTTACAAATGACATATGTGGGCAAGCAGACTAATAAAAAATTGTGGGGAGCTAGTATGGGGGTACTTGTTTGCAAGGACACCATTAACGAGACCTGGAAGTCTCATTAAACCTTAGTCATGTGTTTCCACTCTTTCAGAATGCTTCTGAAGTATGGGCATCACTTGACCCCACTAACACACGTGCTTCATTACACAGGATGTCAGCCATTAATTTCAATGGAACTGACTTCTAGGTGGTATACTTAGGAACTTGCAGCCTTAATTTTGGTTTTAAGCTGAGTGGGTGGGACTATGAGTCTTGGTATTCTGACCATAGCTAACTGTGGCTATTTTCCACTTTATTTTGTTACATTTTCTTCCACTGTGTGTTCTTTCAAGGA
This sequence comes from Hemicordylus capensis, assembly GCF_027244095.1. Lineage (NCBI taxonomy): Eukaryota > Metazoa > Chordata > Lepidosauria > Squamata > Cordylidae > Hemicordylus > Hemicordylus capensis. The sequence continues at coordinate 417,851,231 of NC_069657.1, forward strand.
GCTGAGGAAGGAAGCTGTCCCTTCCTTTAAAGCTTTTCACAGTCTCACTCTACCCAATTTCTCAGCCTTTGTTTCTTGTTATTTTCACCTCACCACTCCTGTACCATCCTTAGCCAACTAAAGGACTCCAGTGCTACTAAACAACTCTGCCCATTCTCCCTGACTGCCTGCTTTTCATGGAACTTCCTCCCTGAACTTATACAAGGTACCACCTCTCTTCCTTCCTGGAAATCTCTTTTCTAAACCCACTTTCCTTATGTAGCTTTTGGCATCTCTTCATTCATAGCTTTAAACAAGCAAGTACAGAATGCATTGTCTAGTCTACATTCTTCTGTACCTACCTAGCCTCATCCAACTTCCTTCTGTTATGTTCTCTGTTGTCCTTTATAGATTGTAAGCTCCTTGGGGACAGGAACCTATCTTTCATACCTGTGTATGGTGCTGGTCTTGCTGTAGATGTAAGCATATGCATAGTGCCTTTCTTTCACCACTGAATAATTCACCAAGCAGCTATTCTTTGGGCAAACTGCTTCTAATCTTAGCACTTCTCAATTAAGTGTTGTTGTGGGTTTTTTTTTTAAGGAAGATAGGACCAAAATGTGCAAGTAAGAATGAGAACAGAATCCCGCTTCTCACTGGTGCACTCAGGTCTCCATCCTTCAAGCTGGGTCTCAAAAAACCATTTTGAATACTAAGTTTTGCAAAATATTTTTACTCTTGTGTTGAGGCTGGCTGTCCTTACCTCCGAAGATGGGGTGGTGAGGGGGCCCAAGGTGACACGGATGGGTGGCAGTTGAGGAGAATCAGAGGAAAGACTGCCAACGGGCAGGGACTCAGCTCCAGTGGGGGAGCAGCAGAGCCCTGAAAAGGCCAAAGGTGAGACGTGCAAGGATAATATCAGCAGCACGCCTCCCAGAGGAGAGGGTCTGAGCAGGAGGAGGGAGAAGGGGGAGAGGCATTGGCAACAGCTGTAACGGGTAGTCAATTACAGGTAATAAAGAGGGGCATTAGCCCCTTAATTGGGGGCGGTTGATGCATAGCCTGTGAGGAGGCATATAAGGAACCGGCAGAGGATGAGAGACTGGCTGGTGGAGAATGTTAGGGGCCCCTGGAGAGGGTCTGACACAAGGAGTAAGCAGCCTGGGACGGAGGAGGCACAGAATGATGCTCAACCCCCTCCCTATCCCTGCTCTGAGACTGGATCCGATAAGCCTAGCCAGGCCTGGTAAAGGGGACAGGAACATGTAGCCGGTCACCCTGGTACTACAACAGGATATGGTGCAACTATAGGCAAGAGTTACCAAACAAAAACTTTTTAAAAATTGTTACAAAGTTAGGAGCTTCATCTACACCAGAGCTGCACAACTTTGGCCCTCCAGCTACTGTTGGACTGCAACTCCCATCATCCCTAGTCACAGTGCCCAGTTGACAGGAGTGATGGGAGTTGTAGTCCAACAGCAGCTGGAAGACCGAAGGTGTGCAGCCCGGGACTACAGTAAGAAAATACTGACTGTTCTTACCATGGTGAAAATCTGAATTGAATTATATTTGGGTCAGTAATATCATAGCCTCAACATGTCGAAATTAGCAGAGTTCTGTTACAGTTAATGGAACATTATGTGCTGGGTCTGTTTATAATAACTAAAGAGGATCACTGGCCCAAAAATGGTAGAAGTAGAGAGCAGGAACTGAATAAGATTTTATGAAGGCACAAGGTGTTTGGCAAGGACATTGCCCCCTCCTGATAGTGCGGAACTGGATATGGCATTGACCATGGTGCTAGTTATCCACATAAGACAACTGGCATTGTTGTATGCCAGAGGTGGAAATGCATGTTTCTGCAATTTTGTCCTTGGGGCAGGGTGAGAGCTGAAGCAGAGACCAGTGTATAGCCCCATAAATGAGAGGGGAGGCCAGAAGGAGGAAGAAGGAGGAGGAGTAGAGGTGGGATCTACAATGGCATGTGGGCTCACCCCTAGTGGCCTCTATGAGGCCAAGTGAAGATGGCAGGATTAGATGTGTGTACAGACAAAGCTAGAGGAAGTTGTGTGGACAGGCAAAGAGAACTCAATCAGGACAAGATGGAGTAACTACCGAAGTCAAAAATAAATACAAATACTTGCCTGACCTCCCTGGGATCCACATGATCTTTTGATGTGAATCACCCCCAAGGGCAAGATGCTACAGCTTCTAAACAGTTAAGAGTTTGTATTGCTGATATGCAAGGAAGGAAAGAAAGGAAAACATTCCTTCTCTTTCCAGGATGATCTCAGCTGTGGGGCTGTTAATCCCATCAGAGCATTTCTTGTGTTGTTCTAGCAAAAGAAGCCCAGTGTGCCATGGGACGCGAGTTAGAACTTTATCAATTATCCTCTATACTCCTCTAAACCATGAGGTTGCCAAATATATTTTCCTAAGGCCAGCATCAACACAAAGCATCCTTTGGCAGCCTCCAAGAACCAATACCCTCGGAGGACCAATTGCTGATGCCTGTCATTGCCCCTGGGGAGGATTGGGCCCAACCAGCAACTTGTGGCCACCAATAGATGAGCACCCCTCCCATTACTGAGGCAGCAGAAATAGGTTTATTTCATTCTTGTTGGGTCAACAGCAGAAACAGCATTGTAGCCAAATGCTGCTGCCCATCATGTGCTTGTTCACTCCAGTGCCCCATGTTGCATTGCACCCACCATCACAGTAAAGGGCAGGACCTACCCAGATAGGAGGGACCTGCCCAAGATAATCTTACCAAGGGTCCCCTTTGGCTTTTTCCAACTTGGTGACAACTCTTTCTATGATGACCCCATCTTAAAACTGAGTCTGATTAAGAGTCTAGTACATGGTCAGCTCCCAAAATGACATACATTCAGTTTGCTAGATACATGATGATTCTCTCACAAGACTCTGCTCTTTGAGCCACTAATATCTCCCCTCCTAACTGTGCACAAAGGCATGTGTTCCACCCAGGGACGTTTTGTATAGGGCAATATGTAAATGCTCTAAATGAATGTTGTATTCTATCTAGCAATCTTTCATGTTTTGTTAATTAGACGTCTGTCCCTGTGGGGATCCTGTAGAGAGTGTGGGGGGTGGTGTCAGAAAAAATAAGTGGGTGGGGAGAAGGAGAAAAATGGAGTGGTTTCTGAATAAACTCTTAGTTTTTTTTTAAAAAAAACCCATAAGATTGCTTTGTGTTTGTGAGATATAAAGCATTTGGCTGCAAGAGTTTGAACCAGCTATGCATGTGAGCCTGCAAAGTTTGTGAAGGTCCCTGCATCTTCATTTCATTGCATAACTGGGCCTAAATTCCTGAACTGCTGTGTTCTTTTGCTGCCACTGATAGTTTCTCCAGCTTCCTGAGCAACACAACCCCTGCAGGTACCTTTTCCTTATCAGCCTTGGACTCTGTTGTTCACGGGATGCCCTCTGCAGCATGACTCAGATCCACCACCTTTTTTCTTGCCCACCCCAGGAGAACCTACAATGGAGGTCCTGTTTGTGCAATTACCTCCTCCTCCTCCTCCTCCTCCTCCTCCTTATTATTATTATTATTATTATTATTATTATTATTATTATTAATTCGATTTCTATACCGCCCTTCCAAAAATGGCTCAGGGCGGTTTACAAAGAGAGATAACAAACAAATAAGATGGCTCCCTGTCCCCAAAGGGCTCACATTCTAAAAAGGAACATAAGACACACACCAGCAACAGTCACTGGAAGTACTGTGCTGGGGGTGGATAGGGCCAGTTACTCTCCCCCTGCTAAATAAAGAGGATCACCACGGTAAAAGGTGCCTCTTTGCCCAGTTAGCAGGGGTCACTATACAGACACCTGATTTTACCCCAGCAAAATAGAAGGCTATATTGCTTTACTGCCTGGGCCCTGAAGGCCAAAAAATATATACTTGTTTACCATTTCCTACCAGCTTGCAAGAGGATGCCAACCCCTATGAAGCCTTAGATTATCATTTCAACCCTACTTTGAATGTGATTGCTGAACATAGCAAGTTCTATTTTAGATCACAATTGTCTGATGAGTCTATCGATCAGTATGTCACAGCATTGTGTGCCTTTAGTGTAGCCTGTGAGTTTGCCAAGTTTACTAATGAAATGATCAGGGATCAGATTGTTATGAAAACAAACTGCTCCAAACTGCATGAAAAACTGCTATTGGAGCAGAAACTTAGCCTGGATAAATTATAGAGATAGCTAGGAGGGTAGAAAATGCTCTTCACTGTGGCAAGCCCCTCTCTTTGGTACCCCCAAACCCACCTCCTGAAATCCAGGCTGTTCAGTCTAAATCCTTCCAAGCCCAATATTTTCATATGCACTGCCCCAGACAGTGGCAGCACAGGAAAGGAAGAGCTATCAATGCTACCGATGTGGCGACACTGCCCACAATGCCAATTTTGCTCACTGTCCTGCACAGAAGGTCACTTGTAACCGGTGCAAGAAAAGGGAGCACTTTGCTAAGGTTTGCAAGATTGCTGTACTCTCCATTACTGATTCACCATATGATAAGGATGTGGCAGATGAACCACTTGCTGACAACATTTTAAGTGCGACAGACTCAGAGCCTGCTTCTCCACATTGTCAAGAAAAACATAATGGCCATAACGTGCAGATGCTGGCTGATTCTGGTTCTCCATACAGTATCATTTCTCAGCTACTTTACAAGAAACTCCTTACTACTACATCAGATCTGTGCCTGCAGCCTTCAGTACATCCACCCATGGGGGTATGGAGGTTCCCCTGTTACCATAAATGGATACTTCACTGCTGTCCTGGATTACAAAGGACACACTGCAGAACGGAAAGTGTATGTGTCACAAAAAGGAGTCTCAATATTGGGCTGAAAACATCCAAAAGAATAAGCAAAGTGAACACATTTTGCAACCCTGCCTTGGAAAACACTGCAGAACAGAAGCACACAGGTAAAGGGAATCTGCCCTCCCAACAAAGATTTCAGACACGGTCCAAAAATGTCCAAAAAAGAATCACTGGCACAGAATACACTGCCAGCCACAGAGCCTATACTGCAGTAACATCATTGGCACAAGTTGCCCTCTCACATACAGTTATGACTCCTTGCATTCCTAGCATTGCAACAGCCGCCACAGCAGCACCCTTAGCAGCAAGCATAGCCATAAGCTCAACAAGAGCAACTTCACCCACATTTTGACTGAGTATGCCTTGCAATGCATATTTCAGAGTAGACACACAAGTTTGTCTCAAGGCTAGACATGGAGTTCATCACAGCAATCACCAAGAAATATTATACACAGAGAGGGAGAGAGCTGCCATTGTCCATTTTTCACCACAACACTATCTCACAAACAAAACAAAACTCAAGGAAGTCAGGCACCCAAGTTCTGCCTTTGTAAGTCTGAGATGCAGCAAAACCAGATGATTATAGCAGCAATAGCACAGCATATTATACTCAGTGCTGAGAAAAGAAAACCACAAAATCAAACCGTCCTTCCTCCTCTCCTGATGTATTATCTTCTTCAAGAAAGGCACAGTATAAGGGCTCTCTGTGACTCCCAGCCCCAGTCCCTTTTAATATATTTTGAATTTGAAATCCCTCCTTTTGTTCCCCCCTCCTTCCTCCCTCCACCCAGCCAATGGGGGCACAGTTACCTATGGCAACACTTGATCTCGATGATAACAGAATGGAATGTGCTTCCCGCTGACATAAGACTCTCCCCATCCCTAGCGGTTTTTAAAAGAGCTCTGAGGACTCATCTTTTTAACTAGGCCTTTTAACCTTTTAACTTTTAACTTTTGTAATTTTAAATACTGTAAATTGTTTTTGTTTTTAGGCTGCTTTTCGGCATTTTAATTGATTTTAATGTTTTGTGTTTTTGTATTGTTTTATTATTGTGAACCGCCCCGAGACTTTGGTTTGGGGTGGTATAGAAATGTATTAAATAAATAAATAAATAAATAAATAAATCGATTTCTATACCGCCCTTCCAAAAATGGCTCAGAGCGGTTTACACAGAGAAATAACAAACAAATAAGATGGAACACTGTCCCCAAAGGGCTCACATTCTAAAAAGAAACATAAGATAGACCCCAGCTACAGTCACTGGAAGAACTGTACTGGGGGTGGATAGGGCCAGTTACTCTCCCCCTGCTAAATAAAAAGAATCACCACGGTAAAAGGTGCCTCTTTGCCCAGTTAGCAGGGTAAATAAATAAATAAATAACAAGCCAGCCAAGAAACAAGGAGATTGCAAGCCAATTGGATGCCAGTACCAGAAAACCAATCAGCAAGTGAAAAACAGGCCTCCAAAATGGTGCTTGAAACATTCATATTGAAACTGGGTTGTTCTGTTTCAGCTTTGAAACAGGCCCTTTGTTCTGTTTTGAGCTTGAAACACTCGAAATGGCCTGTTTCGAGCTCAAAATGTTTTGCACATTTCCCAGACTATGGGAAACTCCTATATCGGGCAGCAGCGATATAGGAAGATGCTGAAAGGCATCCTCTCATACTGCTCGGGAGATGGCAATGGTAAATCCCTCCTGTATTCTACCAAAGACAACCACGGGGCTCTGTGGTCGCTAGGAGAACTGGAGGGAAATTTGATCTTGCCTCCAGTTTTGACCTCACAGAGGAGGCTGATGAAAGTGATGGACAATTCTCTGTACCAGAAAACAAATCACTAGTAGCTCCTGTGAAAGAGACCCCAAGAAATAGGACAAGTGTACGTGACAAGAGACCACCTAAAAGACTTCAAGACTTTGTCACCAAATTTTAAATGAATTCAATTCTTGTTGTTATAAAGGGGAGCAATATATTCTATCTAGTAATATTTCATGTCTTATAAATTATAAGTTTGTCCCTGTGGAGATCCTGTAAAGAATGTGCGTGTGGTGGTGGGGGGGGGGTGGAGTCAGAAAGAGAAAGGAGAAAAATAGAGTTGTTTCTGAATAAGGTTTAGTTAAGGATAAGATTGATTTGTGTTTACAAGGGAAGCAGTTATAAAACAAGGCATATTTTTAAAGTGGTGGTTCTCTTATATTTAGCAGGGGCAGAGCAACTGGCCCAATACAACACTCACACATTCTGCACAGCATCCCGCTAGTGACTGTTGCTAGTGTCTATCCCATGTTTCTTTTAGACTGAGTTGTTTTGGGATAGGGAACCATATTAATTATTGAGGTTGTTCACATGACTGGGTGGGCGGACAGCAGGCGGGCAGAGGGGGAGGCTTGTTAAACTTACCTCCCCCCCCCCCGACGACCGATTCCATGTTGCTAAGAGCACAGGCCGCCCTCCCAGATAATCCGTGCTGTGTGCCTGCAGCGCGGAGCTCTGGAGGCTGGGACAACATGTCCCGGCCTCCAGAGATCCCCCAATGCACCACGCGACGCACATGATGCATTAGGGATTTCCCCCAGTGAACTCAGAATCCAGTAGCCTGGGTTAAGGGAGTGCTTGCTCTCTTAACCTCAACTAACAGCCAGGCTACACGGCAGGGCTAGGCGGTGCTTCCCCGCTGGGATCGGGCCCGATCCCAGCAGTTCTCATGCACAGCCTAACCTAGTCTGGGCTTCCCTAGCCTGGGTTAGGCTGCACATGAGCACAGCCTCATTGTTTATGTTTCTGTGTTGTAAGCTGCTTTGAGAACTTTTGTTGATAAGCGGTATAGAAATGTTTGTTGTAGTAGTAGTAATGTCAGAGACTCCAACACGAAACTGAGGATCAGAAGTTCTGAAGCTGGGACCTGGCTTTTGAAGCTACTATGAACTAGATAAGCTCAGACCTGACTTTGGATGCAGGAAGAAACAGAGTTCTACAGGCGACAGGAAGTATGAAGCCTCTAGATTGGATGTGAGTGGTATAAGGAGCCTGACCTCCTTCCTGGCCAACAGAGGAGTACTTTCTCCTTGCTGCACTTCAGGCTTAAGCTTTCACCTCAAACTACTATCTCAGGGATCATGAGCATAAAAGTCTCCAGGTCTAGATATGAGTAGGCTGCCTGTAGCCTCTGCCTGGGCCCAATCCACTGTGGGGTAAGGGTGTCAGGCTTAGTGTTTGACCTGAAGTTGCAGGATTTTTTAGTCTCCTTTTAAAGAGGAGACAATTTCTTTTGTCTTTAGTGTTTTCGCTATTCAATCCACCCATGTCCTTCAAGCTCCTCACTGGATCACCAGAGACAGACAGTGTTCTCTCCCATATGTGGCTAAGCACTGACACGATCCCCACCAGGCTCCACTTAGCTCCAAGGTTCTTCTTGAAGTCACAGGGCCTGAGTCTCAGGAGACCTACCAATCCTCCTATAGAGTGACTGGTAATTATCACATTATGATAGGAGAGAATTCCTCAATGCATTCAGAGAGTGAATGAGAGAAACACACACACACAATTTGTACACCGCCCCAAACTTTCATCTCTTGGCGCTTAATAGCATAAAACAAGTTAAAAACATATACAAAAAACTTAAAACAATTTAACAATTTAAAAATAAACCAGAGATTAAAACCTAAAAAAATTAGGAAGCTGAGAAAGCTTGTGCGAAAAGATGGGTTTTCAATTTTCTTTTTTGAAAATTGCCAGAGATGGGGGGGATCGTATCTCAGCAGGGAGCGCATTCCACAATCTCGGGGCAGCAACCAAGAAGGCCCATCTCTGTGTAGCCACCAAACGAGTTGGCAGTAACTGGAGACGGACCTCCTCAGATGACCTCAATGGCGTTGGGGCTCGTAGTGAAGAAGACACTCTCTTAGATACCCAGGGCCTTTGAATGTGTGGCCCAGAAGTATTTGGTCAAATTTATTTATTTATTTATTCATCACATTTATATACTGCCCAAACTTCCATCTCTGGGCAGTTAACATAAAACAATTAAAAGACATATAAAAAGTTAAAACAATTCAAAAATTTAAAATCAATCACAAAATTAAAACCATCAAATTTTAAAAGGCTGAGAAAGCTTGGTTTAAAAGTTGGGGTTTTAGATGTTTTTTAAAAAATTGCCAGAGCTATTTTAGCTAAATCAAGCTAAAACTAAGCTAAAATATTTGGCCCAGAACTATCGGCCAAATCAAGTCCTCATAACTACCCGCCCCCACCTCAGCTCCTCATGATTTGAATTTTTCCACGTGGGGTGATTTGGTGGATGTGCATTCCTATCTTCCACACGATCACTCCCCCCCCATCATAACTTGATGCTTGGGTTCACACAACAGCTTGTCGAAGTGTGCATGACTCTTCTACTCTGTCTGGGCACACCTTTGACTCTGTCTAGGGTCATGTCAACAAACCTAATATCTGAATAGGATGCAAGTCCCTTTCAATATAGTAGGGGAGCTAAGAATTCTTAATGCCCAGCCTTTACATCAATAGGACTAACAAGTGTTTAATTTTGATTGGGTTGTGCCAAAGCTATTAAATGCCCATGGATCCATTTAGAAACTTTAGAGGGCAATTCTGCAGTCTTAACTTTCTATAGGCTTCCCAAGCAATTTAGTAACTTAATAAAAGTAAAAACTAATTCCATTGACTAATATTTTTCCCAAGGAGACTGCAGCATTGAAATAGTAGATAATAATAAGCAAGGTCTCAGCATGCTACTGGCTATAAGCTAAACTACTGGGTTGACAGAAAAATAATCTTTTGTGCTGAGTATTTTTCTTTTCCTTTCCAAAATATTGTCTTTACAAAGCAGCTCCATATATAACCTGAGCAGGCTGATAGTTTCTATTTGCCCATAGGAGAGGACCAGACATGCATGTATGTTTTGATGCACTAGCATGAATGTACAGTTTTTCTTTCTTTCATATGAACATGCAAAAAAGGGGGGGAAAGGAATGCACATTCACCAAATCATCCCACGTGGAAAAATTCAAATCATGAGGAGCTGAGGTGGGGGCGGGTAGTTATGAGGACTTGAGGAAGAAGCTGGGGATAGACTGTGAGTTGGGTGCACCCATCCTACCCAGTTTCTTCCTCCCACGCGATCACTCTCTCCTCCACCTACCTTGATTCTTGGGTTCACATGGCTGCCAGTTGGGAGTGTACAGTTCTCCTACCCTGGCTGGAGTTGTGTGAACAAACCTACTGTGTTGACTGTGCATTCAGGTGTCTGGACAAGTGTATGTTTTTGTGTGAATGACTGTGCAGTTTGAAAGTGAACCTGCGTACAGGCCCCCTCAAATGCAGAACAGAGGTAGGAAGGTAGGAACTGCTGTACAACCTCTGTACAACAGAGGTAGGAACTGCTGTACAAGCATTCAACTAACACATGAAAAACCATGTGTATATACAGACCTGAACATGTGTTCACTGTACACAGCTTGTGTATGCACTGAACATAACAAAGCTGTTCTCATGCACAGCCTAACTTGGGCTAGGGACACCCAGCCCAGGTTAGGCTGTACATGAGAACCACCGGGATTGGGCCCGATCCTGGTGGGTCAGGGCCGCCTAGCCCCTCTTTCAAACCCAGCTGGTAGCCGAGGTTAAGGGAGCAAGCGCTTAACTAAACACAACCTCTGGGGCTGTATTTAGTCCCAGGACACAGAAACTGGCGCCTAGAGCACCCATCTCCTAGGGGAGTCCCCCAATGCATCGTGCATGTCGCGTGGTGCATTGTGGGATTCATGGAGGCCGGGGTGAGTCCTGGTCTCAGATCAATCCGCCCTGCTCTGTGCTGCACGGAGCAGGGCTGATCATGTGAGAGCGTGTTCCACGCTGCCACCCACTAACTAATGATCTTCAGCGGGGAAGGGAAGGTTTGTGAAACCTTCCCCCGCATTTGCCCACATGCCCAGTAGGTCATGTGAATGACCCCGACATGTGGATAGGACTTTAGGAGTATGGGTGGGTCCTGCCTTTTATTTATTTTTAAAACTTCTGTTTCATGAGATTGTAGTATAAAAGGCCCTGCTAACTGGATAAAGGGATACCTTTCAAAGTGGTGGTTCTCTTTATATTGAGCAGAGTTAGAGCAATTGATGGTTGCTGGTGGTGTGTGTGTGTGTGTGTGTGTGTAGTTTGTGAGCCCTTTGGGGACAGAGAAGCATTTTCTTTTTCTATGTAAACTGCTTTGAGAAGTTTGTGTAGAGAATAACAACAACAACAACAACAACCTTGAAGAGCACCTCAACACCATAGGGGCCACAGAAATCACCATCAGCCAATTACAAAAAGCAGCTTTACTGGGAACAGCCTATATTCTGCGACAATATCTATAAAAATTGACAATAAAATTCTGGCATCCCAGGTCCTTGGGAAGGACTCGATGTCTGGATAAAACAAACCAGTCAATAACACCTGTCTGACTGTGTAAAACAATAAATAATAATAATAATAGATCGTAAGACCAGGAAAATAATGACCATCAATCACACTCTGCACCCCCACAGTGATGCAGATAGGCTATACCTCCCTCGCATCAAATGGTGTGGGACTTCTGGGACAAGATCTCAGCGGGATCCCAGCTATCACAAGAGCTGTGGGGGCTGTAGTCGGCTATTTAAGCCAGGCCCAGACAAAGCCCCAGCCCTGTGAGTCAGCTGGCTGTCTAGTTCAAGGGAGAAGGGGGCATAGGTGCTGTACCCTCCCATCTCCCCTATGAAGGATCTCTGGGACACCTTCCTGTGATTCCTGGATGTGGTTCCTCACGACAAAATTCACAGAACCTAATTTAACACGTAACAGAACCCTAATAATGCTGAGGGGGGAAGAAAAAAAAACTATCAAGGATTTCTCTATAACTAGGCAAGGTTCCAAAACCTTAGTAGCATAATCCAGTTGATGTGGGTGGGATAGAGTGTAAAATCAATCTTTTGGCGCAGTCTGACTGTCCTAAAAAACCCAAAATATTTATTACATTGTGAGGCTATTCACACGATGGGGCAAAATCAGGCTAGCGGAGGCTAGCCCGATTTCGCCACATCATGTGAACCACCAGGCTTGGATGCGAGCCCGGTGGTTCCTAGGCGGGTAACCTGCCTAACTACCCCTGCCCTAAAACCAGATTTGCAGGGCGAGCGCTCCGCAAACCTGGTTTTAAAGATCGTGAGTAGCCACGGCGTGGCTCCGCGCCACGGTTACTCATGAGTAAACCCCTGGAGGGGAGGCAAAAAGCTGCCTCCCGGCTCCAGGGGTCTCCCCAGTATGGCATACTGGAGCTTCCCGGGACCATGCGGCCCCCGAGCTCCCCAGCCCCTGCTGTCTCCATCACAGAGCCAGCAATCGTGTGGGCGGCCAATCCAGCCACCCAGGGTTACCTCCCTGCTCTTGTGTGGGGAGAGCGGGCTTAGCCCACTCTCCCCGCACACTCTCCAAAACCGGGTCTCACTGATCGTGAGACCTGGCTCTGTATTTAAGCTTATGGACTTTTTTTAAAGATAAAAAGATTGAAAATAGATCAAAATACAAGGAAGAGTTAAAGTCTACCTGGTTTCCAGTGGTTGCTGTGGACCAGCAAACTAAGGAACGCTTAATTTGAAAGAAAACAAAGCCTCAGGCCACCTTTAGAGGAAAATGACTGCTGACACACAAAGGCCATATTTGGAACAAAACTGCTCTTCTTTTATATTTCATTATGATTGCCGTAGTTCTCACTAGTATTATGCAGATTGCATTATCTGAGGACAAAGGTCACTTCGGGTGAGAAGAAGGGCTTTTCCTTTTCTAGTAAGTGCCTGTGCATCCGCCTGCCTGTGAGATCTCTCTTCTGTAGCAGAGGAGATTTGAGCAAATTCCACTTCTCTTATTGCCAGAAAGCAGTCCTCTTGGAAGGAAAGAAAGGATCTGAGGGAATAAGATTATCCATGGAATCAGGAACAGGATTTAGAAAGGTGTTTGCCAGACTGGCAGACAATTTGTGTGGGCAGGATCCAGGAGCATGCAAACAGACATGAAGCCTAAGCAAGGAACCAGTTTGAAGACTTGGCCTTCAAAATTGAGACCTTTTGATCATCCAAATCTGGCTTCTTCTCATCACAAGGCCTTTGAACCATTCTATGAATCCCCCACCAGAGAAACCTAAAAGGGCATTCCTGGGTGGGGATGCAATGGGGAAGCTGTAAAGGAAAGGTCTATCAATGGCTACTAATCTGAGGACTATAGGCCACCGCCAGCCTCAGAGGCAAGATGCTTCTAAATACCTGTTGCCGGGGAGTAATAGCAGGAGAGAGGGCATGTCCTGAGCTCTTGCCTGTGGGCTTCCCAAAGGTATCTGGTGGGCCACTATGGGAAACAGGATGCTGGACTAGATAGGCCTTGGGCCTGATCCAGCTGGGCTTTTCTTATTTTCTTAACATCTGGCTACATTTAAATTGTCCATTTGGAAAAGATGCAAGCTGCATGTCCGTAGTGTATCACTACAGAGTGTGTGGATGTGACTATGACTAGACTTCTTGCTATTTTTAGTAAAAACTACTCACTGTGGACAAAATAGCCCCACTATATATTAAAGCAGCAGAAACGAGCTCATTCCTCACCTCTGTAGGAAACAGACCTTCATGCCATTCAACCTGACTTCATCGCTTTGTAAACCATAAAAGGCCTTTGGTGCAACTCCTGAGATTCTTATTACTATGGCAGGTATGTGCATTTTAGATTAGGAATGTGCAAAAAAAGAAAAGGAAAAAAAACAACCCACACAAACTTCGGATTTAATTCTTGATCACTGTTGGTTGAATCCTGCTTGCCTTATTCTCTCATCAAAGCTAATGGAAACGCTCTCTTTCGTAAAGCAGGGTTTGGCTTGGGGTTGCAGTGCTAGAAAGTAAGCAGCACAGTGCTGAGCTGCTAAACAAAGACAGATGACTACTGTTGGATAGAGTTGGGAATGTACTTTATTCAGCTGTTTGAGTGATAAGTACTGTAGCTCTGTTAAATTTGTTTCAGTACAACCCAGGCTGTCTCCGTCACTAGAGGGCCTGACTGCATTCTAGATACTAGCAGATCATTCCCAATGTGTATTGCCCTGCTTGCTGTTTCCTGACAACCCCAAACTCTGATTACTCCAGATGTATAGTATAGGCCCCATTCAGACATAGCGCCAAAGCTCAGTTAAACAAACCTGTGGTTAATTTCTGAACCCAAGAATCATGGCACAGACAACTGAACAACTCCCCTCCCTCTTTCTAGGCCACCAAGGCTCTGTCCAACAATCTTCATTTCACCTGCTTTGCCAGACTGTAGGCATTGTGTCAGTGTGTCAATCACCCAGGAACTATTGGCCATGATGTGAGAGGGGGCGTGCTGGGCAGCATCGATCATTCCCTTGGCAGAGAAAAGACATATTAACTCTTTCCTGTCACTCATTATAGCAGTGACTTTCCCAGAACACCTAAGCTACACGGCCATGCCTATGCACAATTAGTGATACTCCAGGATGGCAAGGGTCTCATCCAGATGGGAAGGGGATCTTGAGGAAGAAACACAGAAGACTCACTGACAAATGGGAAGGAGGGTGGGTGAATGAGAGAAGGGATGGCTCAGTAGAGCTTATGCCGTGATATAGCTGCACAGCTGCTACCGGCGCCTAAGGCAGATCTCATACACAGTAATTGTAGCGGGTGGTTGTGGGACCTGTTACCTGGCCAGGAAGGCAGCTCCCAACAAAGCCAGGTGAGCACCACTTTCGGTCAGGAGGATTAATCTGGATTCAATGCACCCTAGTTTGAAGAGCAGTGGGGCTTGATGGAATTAGAGCTGGCTCCCTGGATTTGAAAGGGCAGTCGTCAAGACTCCCTCAGCAGGGATTCTGGTGCAAACCCAGAAGGAGCCTACAACCAGCAAGTGGAATCTCCCTAGGGGCAGTGGTGGCCAGTGAGGGCGGTGCTGGGGGCAGGGGCAGTGAGAGGTACCTTTAAAATGTTATTACCGACAGTACCACAGGCACCTGCAAGCCACCATGAGCAGCAGTGCCCCACCTGGCATCCCACACAGCGGCTGCCATGGCTCCAGCACTCAACTGACCTCTGAGCATGCCGAGCAGGGTGCCGCTGCTCATGACAGTTTGCAGGTGCCAGCGGTACCACGGGTAATCCCCTTTTAATGGTACTTCTTGCTGTCACAAGGGTCTCTGTGTACCCCTTTTGGGTGTCCTCTTTTAATCTCCCTTGGGAAAGACAAACATCTTCCCCAGTTGGGGAGGTAGGGATTTGGGGTCCCCACTCTCCCTCCCGTGGGAAGAGAGGATTGGACCCCTCTCTTCCCACCTATACTGTTGAAAGTTCGGCTTAACCTGGGGATCCTGCCCCCGTCTGTTGGGGGACTCCTTTTCACACACACTCCCATTCATTTTTGGAATAAAGAGCGGGGAAAGAGTTCCTCAGTCCCCGGAAGAGAAGGGAATAAAGAGAATGGAGCACTTGCTAAATTACCTTTCCATGGTGATGGAGTTGCAAGAAGATCATGGGAGCAGAGGTGAAGTACAGCTAGCCTGTGAATCTTGAAGATGACTCCAGAAGAGTGAACGCCCAATTCAAAAGTGGGGTCATCCTATTTAGGAGAAAGTTTCCTTGGCAGCAATAGATTGCACTGCATCATTCTGGGTGACCTCATAAAAATAGGGGCAAACTATACTTTGAGAAATGTATGACCAATATTGCCACTGATGATGGGTGCCAGACAAAGCAGTAATTTGTTACCTGTGCACATGTACTTTAAACATACATGTCACATTCAACCATGCTATATACTGCATGTACTGGTGTCCAGAAACCATACATGCAACTCCTTCAACAGCAGCAAAACTCACACCTATACTGTCAAATTCAAGTTTGGAGGCAAAAATGGAGCTGTGGTTGGGTGACAGAACTGCAGCTTCACACATTCAGACAATCAGAAACATCCACCTCAGCTACGTTTCCCAGAGCTATGGCATGATGTCTGGATTATTTATTTATTTATTTATTTATTTATTTATTTATTTATTTATTTATTTAGTATACCGCCCTTCCAAAGTGGCTCAGCCACTAAACCACTAAAACACTAAAGAGCTAAAACAAATTAAAAACAATATAACAACTAACAATTTAAAAACCTTTTAAAACAACAATTAAACCATTACAGTAATTAAAACCCCTGAAATCAGGTTTTAAATTTTAAAATAAACCAGATTTTAAAACCCCCAGAATTTAGGATGGTGAGTAAGCTTGGGTGAAGAGATGGGTTTTCAGGTATTTTTTGAAAATTGCCAGAGATGGGGAGGATCGTATCTCAGCAGGGAGTGCATTCCACAGTCTCGGGGCAGTGACCGAGAAGGCCCATCTCTGTGTAGCCACCAAATGAGTCGGTGGTAACTGGAGACGGATCTCCTCAGATGACCTCAATGGGTGGTGGGGCTTGTAATGAAGAAGACACTCTCTTAGATACCCAGGGCCTAAGCTGTTTACGGCTTTGTAAGTTATAACTAGCACTTTGTATTTCATCCGGAAACCTATTGGCAACCAGTGTAACTCCATCAGTAAAGGAGTAACATGGTCTCTCCGAGATGACTCAGAGACCAACCTGGCTGCCGCATTCTGAACCAACTGAAGTTTCCGGACTACATACAAAGGCAGCCCCACGTAGAGCGCATTACAAAAGTCCAGTCTGGAGGTTAACAACAGATGTACCACAGTTTTGAGGTCATTGATCTCGAGAAACGGGCGCAGCTGGTGTATCAGCCGGAGCTCATAGAAAGCACCCCTGGCCACCGCCTCAACCTGAGAAACCAGGGAGAGGTGTGAATCCAGAAGTACTCTCAGACTGCGAACCTGTTCCTTTTGGGGAAGTGTGACCCCCATCTAGAACAGGTTGATCAAAATTGTCTCTGGAGTTCTGACCCCACACAATAAGTACCTCCATCTTATCTGGATTCAGCTTCAGTTTATTCTCCCTCATCCAGCCTATTACTGCTTCCAGGCAGGCATTTAGAGAGGATATGCCAGCTCCTGAAGAAGTTGGCATGGAAAAGTAGATCTGGGTGTCATCAGCATACTGATAACACCCAGCTCCAAATCCCCTGATGATCTCTCCCAGCGGTTTCATGTAGATGTTTAAGAGCATTGGAAAAAGTATGGAACCTTGAGGGACGCCATACTAAAGCTCAGATCTCGAAGAGCAACAGTCTCCAATCAACACCATCTGGAATCTCTCCGAGCGGTAGGAGCGGAGCCGATGTAAAACAGTGCCTCCCACCCCCAACACTCTCAGACGTTCCAGAAGGATACTATGGTCGATAGTATCGAAAGCCACCGAGAGATCCAAAACAACCAACAGAGTCACACTTCCTCTGTCAATTGCCAATTGGAGATCATCCATCAGGCCGACTAAGGCAGTCTCCACCCTGTAGCCTGCCCGAAAACCAGTTTGAAATGGGTCTAGATAATCAGTTTCCTCCAAGACCACCTGGAGCTGAGAGGCCATCAACCTCTCAATTACCTTGCCCAGCCATGGGAGGTTGGAAACAGGCCTATAATTTCTCAACTCTGATGGAGCTAATGCAGGCTTCTTTAGAAGAGGTCTAATGATTGCCTCCTTAAGACAAGGAGGCATACTGCCCTCCCTCAGAGAAGCATTTATGATTTCTACCAGGCTGTCTACAACAGCCTCCCTGCTAGATCGAACAAGCCATGTTGGACAAGGGTCAAGGGAACAAGTGGTGGCCCTCACCACCCCAAGCAGCTTGTCCACATCCTCAGGAGTCACAAACTGAAACCGATCCAGTCGAATCGCATAAGAGGAGTTGCTGGACACCTCCTGTTCAGGCATCAAATTAACTGGGGAGTCTCCATCTAGATCGGCCCGAATCCGAGATATTTTATTTGCAAAAAACTCTTTAAACACATCACAGCGGGTAACTGATGACTCCAAATTCTGGTTCAAGGGAGATGGGGCAGATACCAGTCCTCTCACAACCCTGAACAACTCCGCTGGGCGTGAACTCGCAGAGGCAATACGGGCAGGAAATAAACACTTCTTTGCAGTACGTATTGCCTGAGCATAGATCTTTAAATGTGCTCTATGTCGTAGTCTGTCGGACTTGAGTCAAGTCTTTCTCCACTTGCACTCCAGTCGCCTACCTTGCCGCTTCAGCCCCCACAGATCTTCCGTATACCAAGGGGCCAGTTTTGAAGTCAGTCGGAGGGGACACTTGGGGGCAATCGTGTCCACTGCCCTGGTGAGTGATTTGTTCCAGTTCTCAACCAGGGCATCAACAGGATCACCAGCAAAGCCAACATTGAATCTCTCCAAGGTTTCTTGGAATCTTACTGGAGCCAATAACCTCTTTGGGCGGACCATTCTAATGGGCCCCTCGCCCCTGCAGAGGTGGGAAGTGGTTGTAAGTCCCACCTTAACCAGATGGTGGTCTGTCCATTACAACGGGGAGATCAAAGGAGTCCCCACCCACGGAACACCACCCTGATCAGAGTAGAAGACCAAATCAAGTGTGTGACCTGCAATATGCGTCGGTCCAGAGACCACTTGGGATAGGCCCATAGTTGTCATGGCCACTATGAACTCCTGAGCTGCCCCGGACAAATTGGTCCCAAAATGAACATTGAAGTCCCCCAGCACCAAAAGTCTGGGAGACTCCAACGCAAGTCCTGCAACCAAGTCCGTTAGGCCATAGGATTAGGCCATAGACTCCTGCTAGGACAATCCTGAACTTGTCCATCCTCATGTTCTATACAGGGGAGACATCTCAAAATCCCTGGTCTATCTTTCCATCTTTCTGTTTTGTTCTACCTTCCCACTGGCTAATTCTTAAAACCCATGTCTTTTACAGATGTCCTGACCACTCCACCGTGCATTCAGTGAATGAGCATAGTGTAGGTGTTATCCTCTGCACTATACCTGCATCCATCTGAAAATGTGCAACATGGCTTCATGTGTATGCTTGTACACACATAGGCATGTTGTGTTTCAGACAGGCAAACAAACATGCATAGGGCGGGGAAGAGAAGATTGTGCTCTCTCCAGCCCTATGTGCATTCAGTAAATATTTGGAGGACCAACCACACCAACTGAAGAAGAATCAAGGCTCCTGCAAATTGCCTTTGGTCACGAAGCTAGTGAAAGCTATGCTCACTTATTTCTGTGTTGTACCTCTTTGCAAAGAAGTCAGAGAAGAAGTTGGATTTCTAATCCCAAGATCAACTATTCTTTCCAACTGCTATCTGTCTCTTGCAGCCAAGTAAACTATAAAAAGCTAACAGTGTCATCTAGGATATTAAGCTGCAAACAATGTTTTGCTTTCTATTTCTTTGACAAGAAATTTATCTCTGAATATTAAATGCCTAAACTGTTGTTTCAGTAAACCTGTATCTTCTGACCTCATGTTAACACCTTTGACTTCTTAGGCAAGTTATAAGAAAAAGTGCAATAACTCTTTTTAAGACAATTGGATGTTTCAAGATTGGAAGCTGGCAGTATTACAATGTGGGCGGAACCCCAGTTAGACCTCTAAACTCCTTGTATATATTAAGAGTACTTACTGCTCAATAAGCCACTAGGTGGTGGCAAACTACTGATTTATAGTGTGTTTCAGTGTTGATTTAGCTGTAGCAATATAGTTGGAGTATCTAGACCCACATCCAATCCAGTTTATCAAGGGACCCTTGGAATGTCAGGGTAGAAGAGATGTAAAGACTCTCTTAAGTTCTCCAGCGACATTACAATTATGTTTAACAAACATAAGGACACTTCAGAGTTTTACTGACACGGTGCTCATTATGCTGTCACATATCGGAGTGTAGCATTAAGTGTTGATCATCACAGAAAATGCATTTTAGTTTAGACAAATGCTCTGCTAAGCTTCAAATTTCCACAGTGTTTACATTACAGTTTCAATTGGAAGCCACTTATAATTAGGCCTAATGTGGTAAAAGAATGTGCAGATGAGCAAAGAATCTTTCTCTCTTAAGTTCTGCTGAAAAGCCTCTGGACAAACTGGGGCTTTTTCCATCTTTGGTGGGAGTGCCCACCCACCGATAATTGTAGGGGTGGGTAGTGGACTTTTGCCAGGAACTTATCAATTTTCAGCCAAGCATCAACCCCATCAACAAGCATCAACCCCACTATTTTGAGCAAGAAAAATAGCCCTGCTTCCTCCATAAAGACATGTTGAAGCAGCTTATGTGGCATCAAAAGCCAGCTTTCGGGGTTGGCATTGTCAGACAGCTTCCCAAAGCCCACAGCCCCTAGACAGGCCCACTGATGATCCTTGAGACCAGTTCTGTCTCTGTAGCCTTCGTAAGATGGTGGTGGAGCAATTCCTTTGAAGCCCACTTAGGTGAGAAGGGGCCCGTGGAGGCCAGTTTGCTGAGGGCCCCATGAAATCTGGAGTTGGCCCTGAGCAAAACATTGCAAATGAAATATTCCCCATCCAGCCAACCAGTTAGGAGCGGCTCTGACAAGTTTTAATAGGTGAGGATTATCCAACAGGTACAGTAGGCTAGTTATCTTTTGTGTTTTGTGGTTTGAATGTTTGTCCCAGTAGGGATCCTGCCAAGAGTGTGAGGGGTGGAGTCAGAAAAGAAAAAGGAGGGGAAGGGGAAGTAATAGAGTTGCTGCTGAATAAAGCCTTAGTTAAACCAGCATAGTATTTATTTGTGTTTACAAGGGAAGCAATTATAAAACAATTAGGTCCACAAAAATAACTTGGTTCCTTGGCTTGGTTCCTTTTCATGATGTACTAAAATTTTACCAGCCAATTCACAAATTCCTCTAAGTACAAGAATGCACTAAATTTGAGCTGGCATGCTATATTCTTTCCTTTCTATATCTGTTCTCCTTGAATATCTCTTTGCTCCTTATCACATTAACAAAATCTTTGGGGATAGGGTTGCAAGCTCTGACTGAAGCTATTCCTGGATATTTTTTAGCCTACTTTCCAGTAGGCTTATGAAATCACACAGCATTCCATGTGTCCCTGTGTGTGTCCCCCGCTATCAACTTTGAAATGCCTGGACCAATATGAATCAAATCGGGTACAGTTGTAGCGACACATAGGGGCACCTCTACGGGTAGTTTGTGATGATGATGTCACCCACCCTGATTCAAGATGGCAGATGCGTAAACTTTTGAGGTGCAGGTGGACTAATATGTGAACCAAATTTGCTACAGCTGTAGAGACACATAGGGATGCTCCAATGGCATAGTCTGTGATGATGTCATACACCCCGATTCAAGATGGTGCATGCATGAACGTTTGAGGCGCAAGTGGGCTAACTTGTGGACTGTCTAAACGATTTGAACCAGATTTGCTACAGTTGTAGTAAGTAACACATAGGGACACCTCAATTGTGTAGTTTGCAATAATGAGGCTCTCTACACAAGATACATAGTGGGTTAACTTGTGAACTATCTGATCCAAACCAAATTTGCTACAGTTATAGTGAATGACACACAGGGATAGCTCAACAGTGTAGTATGTGATGATGGCATCCATCCACTCCAATTCAAGATGGCGGATGCATAAACATTTGAGGTGCAAGTGGGCTAATTTGTGGACCGTCTAACCAATTTGAATCAAATCTGGTACAGTTGTAGTAACACATAGGGACACCTCAATTGTGTAGTTTGCAATAATGAGGCTCTCTACACAAGATACATAGCATTGTGATGCTATCATGTCATTCCTGACTGGCTAGGATTATTTGAGGAGAAATGACACAGGACGAATAGCTGCTGAAGCAACAGCAGTGGGGGGAAACCAGTGGCTGTGAACCTGCTCGTGTGTGGGGAGAGCGGGCTTAGCCCGCTCTCCCTGCTTAGCTCCCCAAACCGGGTCTCACTGATCATGAGACCCGGCTCCATGTGTCTTCTCTAAATAGCTGCAACAACTAAACTCTGCAAACTACTCTGTAACTCGAGTGGGTAGCTTCCTTAGTGCTCTGCTAATTAATCTGGGGGTAAAAATAACAACTCCCAAGAAGAGTGATATGTTTGAGTTCATAGATCTATGCAAAGCAAGTTTGACCTACATAAGGGTTCCATAAAATGTCATACTTTTTCACCCTCCCTTGTTACCCTTCTCTCCAGTGCCATCAATTCCTCATCCCATCTTCGTCACAACTTTGCTACCTTTCCCTAATTTTATGCATTATATACTTTGTGGATGGTGCCCAATTTGCTGGTTAGATTTTATCATGAGATGCACACTAGTTTTACAAACTATACCAATTTGTTTAGAAGACTTTCAGAATCTAACTATTTTTGCATTTTGCTGTTTGAGCTTGAGCTGCTTGGCAGGGCTTTTTTAAATGTGGTGTTAAGGCTTTAGGTAGATTAGGGGGAAAGCTATAGCTATTGAGACCAGCTGGAATAAATTTGTCCCCAAGGCTAAGTGATCAGAATTACAAGCATATACAGCCGAGGGGTTGTAATATGCACCTAGTGGAATCAGCATGTTGACACAGTACTAAATGCTGTTCAGACAGCAAAAGAATTATTCAACCAATTGGGAAATTGAATCACTCAGTTTGCTCTATAGTAATCTTTCACAGTTTAATAACTTGGCTGCTTTACTGGGTTGCCAGAGCTCCTGTTAAAATGGTACCCTGTCCCATCTTAAAAGACTTGGAGCAATACTGCAAGACCTGCTACATTTTAAAATCCTCAGACTCTTCCTGTTTGTTGAAGAGTAAGTCAAGAGCTTTTCTGAAGAGCTAATCCATAGGGAGGTTCACATTATCGTCATTAGGATAGGAGATGCCTCCTATCCTAATTTGGGAGCTAGGCACACTCCTGATTTGCAGCCATGTGTTAGGTCGGAGACAGGGAGCTTGATCATCATTCAAGGCCCAGCTGGGTAGGATGATTTCCCTGCCTACTTCATTCAAAATCTGCAAGTACAGCTTGCTCATCCTACTTAGCAGGGACTTGACAAATTATCAAGCTCCCCGCCTCTCACCTTGTTTCTGTCTAACACACTAAAAAATCAAGAGCATGTCCAGCTCCTGAATTAGGGCAGAAGGCTTCTCCTATGCTACTGCCAATTGTGTGTACTGCCCTCCTGTCTAGTTTTTATATATATACATGTGCCATAGCCCTTTGGAGCACATCCAATGAACCTGTAGTGATCAGTCCCTCCTCTCCCCTAAAGAGTTAACCAGAAGTGAACCCTGTCCTGACTGACAGACTGGTAAACTCCAGGGATCAGCCAATCAACACACCAGGTGGGTGTGACCTAGAGAGCACTGGTAGAGAAGAGTTTCTTTGTTAGAAAGAAGCAGGCTGGGGATGAGGGCAGGACATGTAGCCATGGAGGATGGCTGCAGAAGGAACTGCAGATCCTTGAGAGACAGGATTGCAGGAAGCTTGATTCTCATCAGATGGTGGGTGAGTTTTCAAGGAAACGGGGATTCAGCCTAGGAAACAGTTTGTTAGATTTTGCGTTAAACCCTTATATTTCTTTTGTGTTTTGTATATCCCTGAAAGTGTTCTAGGATTGTTTACCTGTAAGATTATTTACCTGTAACTAAGCTAAGAAACGCTGGACTGCGCCCATCCAGGGCGTTGCAAAAGCCTATGTAAGCCTTTAAAGATGCTTTTGTATTTTCTTACATCCCTGTTCCTTGCAACTGGGGTGCTTTTTGAAGTATTATTGTAACCACTGAGTATTTTTACCTATAATTAAAAGCTGAAGGAAACCTCAGACCAAAGTAGTCTGTAGTATTTGAATAAAGTTTTTTTCCTTTTTGTTCTTTGCATTTCACAAGCCTCTCTGAGTAGATTTTTGACTCAGGAAAGGTGGGCCTGGAAGGGGGTCTCATTCTCATGCACACATGTCTCAGATGGTCAGCAATCTACCAATTTTCTCACCACGTGTAGGCTTGCACGTGGGAGGATTTTTGAGTATTTTTCCCATAGCAAAAGAAGGAGAGTTTCTCTGGGATTTCCACCCCAAGCCCAGGGAGGATCAAACTCTGAAATAAAGAGGGGTGGTGGTCGCAGCTATTTTTGAAACTACCAGAAGTACAGGAAAGTTTAGGGGAAAGTCTTGCTAGGGAAGTGCAGAGGGGATGATTCAGCATTTTTCTTCTCCTCACGTGTGCTTGCTCTGAGACAAAAGCTGTAATCCGCTAAAGAATCAGATTAGCTAGCATGCTTAGCAATTTCTTCTGATCCTGCTGCTGATCCTTATCATCATCGTCGTCGTCATCATCATCATCATTTTGTATGCTGCCCCATCTAATAGCTATGGGTGGATCTAAAAGCACAAGGGAATTAAGATAGAAGAGGAGAACTAACACATTCAGACACCAGTTATGTTATACTGTTACTTAATGAGTTGCCTAGTCACCAGGTGGAATGGTCGCTGCAGGAGGCATTTCTGGGAAGGGCATTTGTGATGCCAAAGGCAGTTCAGTTGCTACCAGCCATGCCAATAGAGGGCCCTTGCTATCTCCTGTATGGGGCAACCAGGAAGAATGGCTGCCAATGAGGTGAATCTGAAAGAGGAGGAACTACATCACAAGTGGTAAAATCTCATAATATTGTAGTAGCACAACACTGTGATTATGGCCAGGCAGTGGTCAGGAGTGCTTTTTATAAGCTTCGATGATACATCAGCTATGTCCATTTCTGGAGGTAAAGACCTTAATATAGTGGTACATATGCTGGTAACCTCCAGGTTTGACTACTGTAATGCACTCTATGTGGGGCTGTCTTTGTACGGAGTCCAGAAACTACAGTTGGTACAGAATGCGGGAGCCAAATTGGTCTCAGGGACAACCCAAAGGGACCACTTAACTCCGATTTTAAAATAACTGCCTTGGCTGCTGCTATGTTTCTGGGTGAAATACAAAGTGTTGGTTATTACCTATAAAGCCCTTAATGATTTGGGTCCAGGGTATTTAAGAGAGTGCCTCCTTTGTCATCAACCCTGCCACCTGTTACGATCTTCTGGAGAGGTCCGGTTATGGTTGCTATTGGCTTGTTCTGTGGTGACCCGGGACCAGGCTTTCTCTGTGGCTGCCCTGGGGCTTTGGAATATGCTCCCCACTGAAATAAGAACATCTCCTTCTCTGTTTGTTTTCAGGAAGACCCTCAAGACTCACCTGTTCTCACAGGCTTTTAATAAAAATTAATTTTAATAATTTGGGTTTTTTAAATAACTGCCTTATGCTATTGTTTTTATTGTGTCTCATGTATCTTTACTGTGGCAGGGGTAGTCCAAGGCATTTTGCTGCCTGAAGTGAAGGAAGGACCATATGATACACACGCACCCCATTTGTGAGTGAGTGCTCAGCCATGCTTTCAAAACAGTGGTAATGACACATGAGCACTCTTCAGACTATGCTAGCAAACCAGGCAGTGGTGGCAGAGGCACTCCCAGTTCAAGTCAGTGGTGGGGAGGAGAAGAAGTGCACCTCAAGGGCAGGGGCGTAACAAGGCTGGAGTGGGCCCCAAGACAATATTTTAAAATGGGCCCCTTGCTGATACACACACACACAAGGAGGGAGGGTCAAGAGACAGAGAGAGAGAGATACTAGCCAGGTCGAAGGAAGAAATATGAAGGAAGGATCATAATGAAGGAAGCTCTGCAGGTGTTGGGGAGTCATGTGACTTGGCTCTGGGGGGCCCCTTGAGGCATGGGGGCCCCCAGGCAGCTGCCTCCCCTTGCCTAATAGTAGTTACGCCCCTGCTCAAGGGGGAAATGAACAGGATGCCCCAGCCAGGCAAGGAAGAGTGGTGGCAATGATGGAGCCCCTGGCGGTGGGGCCTGGCATATGTTGCTTCCATTACCCCTCCTTGTACCCAAACCTGAGGCAGCCGCCTCCTCTCCCTGCCTCATGGAAAGGATGGTCCTAAGTGAATGGCGTTAAGCTTGTTCACACGACCCTAAACAGGTCAGAGGAGCCTCCAGCCCGGGTAGGAGAGCCATGCACACTTCCGATCCGTGGTTGTGTCAATTTTAAAAAGCAAGGTTAGAGGAAAGGACAGTGATTGTGTCAGAGGTGGATCAGATGGCTTTTCATCTACCCTCAGTGAAATGCTGGGGTCTGAATCTAGGGAGGGTTTGCCCATCCTACCCAGTTCCTGCCCTCCACATGATCACTCTCCCCTCCTCCTACTTTGATCTTTGCAAACACACTACCTCCGATCGGGAGCATGCACGGCTCTCCGGCCCTGGCTGGGTGCTCCTCTGACCTTGCTTAGGGTCATATGAACAAGCCTATTCAGTTATATGGAGGGAAGTGAAGCGGGTGGATTCTGGGACAATATTGGGATGATCACTACACCTGCTCCGAGAAACCTACTTCAATTTGTAGAGTTCCATCCTGGGTGTTGTTTCTTGATCACACTAGATGATGATGATGATGATGATGATGATGATGGAATGTTGGGAGAGTTTCATGGAATGTTGGGAACTGACTTATATATAGAATCATCAGCCTGAGTTCCAGGAACAGTGTTATATCCTATGCCACTCTTTCCTTCAGTAGGATAAACAGGGCAGAGAAGGGTATTTCTGAGCCTCTTGAGAAATATTTGTTGCCACTTTTGCTACCACAGCACAAACTAGTATCCATGCTGACCCTTAGGAATGGGCTGGTAAATGTCTCAGTGAGCTGAGTGTCAAGTTTTGCTTCTGTCATTTTATTGCACGGAGCAAATGGTTTTATCACATTGTTTGTACTCGGCGTGACAAAATGATTACAGACTGCTCCGGATATGTTCCCAGAAGAGCAATGGTAACTGAGAAGACAGCTGTCACTTACACCCCTGCCAACAAAAACAAGGAAGACAGGGTGATGGTGATGGGCAATCGGATCCATTAAGTCAGTGTTGCCAGAGCTGATTTCTCCTGATGTGCCTGGATGCCAAATGCTGATGTACACTGCTGATGACCATGCCCAGAACAAAATGCTAATGGAAATAATGCTAAAAGCAGAGTTTTATGACTGGAAAAATGAGTGTCTTCCTCTTTGCATTTAAAAAAATTGAAAGGCGATGATCCCTTCAGAAAACAATTGCTTTTTCCTGGCTTTTGCTCGAATGTCACATTTTCTCTTAAGCCTTTTAATTCACAAAACACTGCAAGACATATTGAAAACAGTAGAAGACCATGCTCTTTGCACACTTCTTTGCTTGGAGTAAAAGATGAAGGTAGGTGTTGGATGCTTTGCTGGTGAAATAGTGTTTCTTGTGCTGACCTCTAGCTATGCATCTCAAAGTAAATGTTCCAGAATTTCCCTCAGGTGGTTCTGTGAATCAATTGTTTGAGGGTACATTGAGACCAATTATCTTCAACCTTTTTCGACTCATCTTAGCACCAACCCATATCATGGATCCCACTTTTGTTTACCATATGTCAATTTTAATTAATTGCCAAGAAACCTTATTATGTATTTTCCCATCTCCCCCTTCTCTCCTTCCATCTTCTTTCTTTTTCCTTCTAATAAGATTTAAAAAAAACAGGTGGTGACACCACTGATGCAGCCTATCTTAGGTCACAAGTGTGGGTATTTTGTTTTTCTTTTGTGTTCCTTGTTATCACAATCTGGATTCAGCCTGTAATGATCTGATCTACAGAGCTGAAAAGTCTAAGTGGAATATCAGCAGAGCGATGAAGCCCACATAGGGTAGTTTTCAATGATGACACAGGATGTTCTCAGGAAAAAGGTACAGGACTTTTCCCAGGATATTTTTGGTACTTGAGCACAGAAAGCTGCTGTGAATAGACCTAAAAATCTGTTTGTTAACCAAGATTAGGCAGGTACAACTATAGTCTTTGTATTTGTAGGGAAAGGTTTACAGAGTTGAGCTAACCTCGGGACATCTTCATTCAGCTTCTGCATTCTGCAGCATTTTAATGTTTTTGCACCATGCTAAAGAAGATGTGAAAGGGTCACTTTATTGATTCACCATTTTGTGAATGAATCCTTTTCATATATCCTTATCTGCAGACAGGGACCAGCAAAAGAGAGATAAACTTATCAAAGTGGTTGAGAAATACAAGGAAGAAATGGCCCGGGTCCCATCTGCACCACCATTCAATTCCAGAAGTGTTTCCACCAAGGATCATAAGGTAAGAGGGACACACCTTACATTTGAGGGCCACACCTTACATTTGAGGGCAATAGTACAAGCATTAGTCCTAGGCTTGTTCCTACATAACTATATTCCATGCTTGTTTAGCCTGGGGCTGACACTTCTGCCCCAACTGAGAATTTCATGTAAAGCAAATGGGTAATTTAGAGCAAAAAGGGGGCACCTTTGCTTCCCCTCAATCACTTCCTCCTTCTCCCCAGCTTTTTCCCTACTAGTTGGACTCCAATTGGTTGTTGTCACAAGGAGGACAGCTGTGGAGAAGCATTTTGAGGAGGGAAGTGTTGACAGGGAAGGATTCAGCATCCTCCTCCTGCTTGCCAATTCTAGAATTTAAAATGCAACTCTGCCCCCTATGTTAAAATAAAACCTGGCATACTGTAACATGGATTCCACTTCTGACATATGGGTTGTATTGCCGTCATGTGTTCAGGGGTGTAGCAAAGTTGGAAAGTTTGGATCCTGAGACAAAAAGTGAAGATGGGCCCTTCCCCCCACCCCTTCTTCTTCTTCAGAGAGTTGTGAACTGACTTCAACTGGCATGGGAAGATCTACAATTGAGCATACATGTTCAATAAACATGGTCAGTCACTAGGGGAAGCTACACCTGAATTCCCGACTTTAATAATAATTTCCTCATAGGAATCAATGGGAAACTCAAAAATATAGACAACTCCCAAATGGCTGGGTAGAAAGTTCTGCAATTTTGCAAGGTGTTCCTACATGATTGGAGGATTAAATATGTGGATATTCAAGGAGATCCGTGCACATATTGATTTTTGATTTTTTAAAAACTTTTTAAACAATTCATTAAAATCAACCAGTGGACTGATCTCCTTCAACATCAACACAGTTAATGCCCCCATCATGTATTACTCCCATATGAATTTTGTGAACTTTCTGCTCAGCCCCCTTCTGCAGGGATCCAGGGACATTTGTCCGTCAAGCAGAAGGGTGCTAGCACAGCCCCCTTCTTAGTGAGCTAGCTTTTTAAAATGTGGTGTGCCACAGTGTTTGATGTGGGAAGCAGTAACACATAATCCATATGCATTACCAAGTTGTACCACCACATGAAGCCTATATGGTGTAGTTTTGGTTTGGTTTATAGTAATAGCAGTATCTTGCTGATACATTTTCCCATTTTCTTGCCATTTTTTTCCACGTATATGCCTCCCTCAGAACCATTGCACAACCATTTCTGTAAAACAAAGGATTTTTTTTTTTGAAGGGACCCTATCTTCTTATAATATATTATGGAAATGGCCTGCAGTCCACAGGTTTGTTATATTTTTCCAAGATAGACACCTGTCTTGTGTTCCTCTCTTGTATTCCAAGACAGATGCTAGTCTTGTGGTAGCAAGCATGAATTGTCCCCTTTGCTAAGCAGGGTCCACTCTGGTTTGCATATGCATGGAAGACTACATGTGAGCACTGGAAGATATTCCCCTCAGGAGATGGGGCCATTCTGGGAAGAGCATCTATGTGCTTGCATGCAAAAGGTTCCAAGTTCTCTCCCTGGCATCTCCAAGATAGAGCTGAGAGAGACTCCTACCTGTAACCTTGGGAAAGCTGCTGCCAGTTTGTGTAGACAATACTGAGCTAGATGGACCAAGGGTCTGACTCAGTATAAGGCAGCTTCCTATATTCCTATGTGGTGAACAAGCTCTCTTCCTGAGTAGATGCCTGTTTCACAACAGCTGTCCTTCCCCAGTCTCCCACCTCTGCTTCCCCCCCTCAACTATTCTTGTTTTTACTTTAATCGAAACTGTGATTGCTGTTACATTGGCATCGAGGATCACATGGATGCTATTTAATTTCAATTTCTTTCCCCAGCACCATTTGCTACACTCTGCCACTGAAACTGATCTGCAGGTGTCCCATGTGATCTGATCCAACCTGCTCTTGTGGGGTGGAATTGCTTGACATAAATATTGGTATGATGACTTAAGTCATGCTCAGAATTACCTTCTGCTCATACTTTTGTCATTCCACCCACTCGCCTCATCCTGTTATCCTTTCCTGACCTGCACACTGCATGCTGGGACCTTCATAACAAAATTTAACCTGCTTTAAAGACACAACTTTTTTGTTAATTCTAAGCCATACACAAATACCTTGTGAGCACCCCCTGACTTCTAAACAATGGCCAATCTGTTCGTGCTGCAGAACAAGGAGAACGCTCTGCTTTAAAGTCACAGAACTGACTGTCCAACTTCTGTCGTAGCAGTAGCACAACATATGTTTTGCATGCAGAAGATCTCTGCCATCTCCTGGAGGCTTTTCAGACAGCAGGCTTTGCCGCGGGTTAAGAACATAAGAACATGAGAACAGCCCTGCTGGATCAGGCACAAGGCCCATCCAGTCCAGCTTCCTGTTTCACACAGTGGCCCACTAGATGCCTCTGGGGAGCCCACCGACAAGCCCACAGGGTCTATTGCAAGGCTTTACTGCAAGTTCGGGGCATAACAGATACTCTGATGCAAAAAGAGGATTTTTTAAATCCAGGACATAAATCAGGCTAGGTTCCAATACGGAGGACAAATCCTGAATTGTGTGTGAAGTATCTGAAATATTGCATGGACTTCAGGGTAAATCTGGCCTATATGTGAACTCTCTCTCCCGCCCCTCAAAGTAAAGTCACAGTAAAATCACCGTCTGAAAAATTTCCAAGTAGGGCTGGGATAGATCAGGGATTCTCAACGTTGGGTGCCCAGATTGGATTTCAACTCCCATAATCCCACACCAAAGGCCACTGGGACTGGGGATTATGAGAGATCAATAACATCTGGGGACCCAACACTGAGAATCTCTGGGATAGATGACTGAAATGCAAGATATTTTTATTATAGATGCTGTGTAAAATTCACTCTGGAGTCTTATTGTACATTTTATATTTTTATGTAAGTTTGCTGATATTTGTATTTTGCTGTGGAAAGGTCTATGAAGTGGTATGGTCCAGAAAAGATGCTACCTCAAGATATTGCTGAATGTGTAGACCAGTCTTTAGACAGTTTTGTTTTTGTTTTTGTTATGTTGGAAGCCACCATGAAAATTTGTTTGCTGAACAACAGGACATAAATAGATAAATAAAAAAAGGGTAATTTCCTTTTAAACGTATCTCATAATTGTTAAAGAACATTCCACAGTTATGGTTCCACCCCAAAAAAGTCCACATATTTGTTTGCATTTTTATTTCAACTAAAAGATTAAAGCATTGAATGATAATATAATATAATCAAGGATAAGGAAAAAAGAACAAAATTTAAAAATAAGCAAAATGGGGGGGGGTATATGAACAGTACAAAACTAATATGCCTTTATCTCAGTTGCCCTTATAGTAATGCTGTGTGTGGTTCCCCCCATACAAATACAACCTTAGAGCAGAGAAGACAACCTCCTTTGACTAAAAAATGTGTGTTCTCAAAATATTTTCCCACCTACAGCAGTTACAGAACAACCTGAATTTGACTTCGAGTGGAAGAATGGCATCCTTGAAACAAAAACAACTGCATTTCCCTAGACCTTTAAAGATGCCACTCTCGAGAATTCATTCCCCAGTTTTAAGCGCAGAGGAGACAATCCAAGATATTGTGCATCGGTCTTTACTTCTGGCGCACAATGATGGCAGGAATACAATCCAGCAACAGGCTTTGCTACTCACTAAGCCTCCGATCCCTGTTCTGAGTTGCAGCCCAAAAAAGACATTTCAGCACCCTCGGAAGAAAATATTTGGTGGAGATCTACTACAAACCCACGCACAGTGGTTTACAGAAACAACACAGCCTTTTACCCCCAAAGTCTTAAACACAGCAAGTAAATCATTCCTTTCGAAATACAGGTATTATAATCCTCCGCATAGCAAGAAGAATCTCTCGCTTGGGAAACAATCATATAAAAGACCAAGGAAGTTTTACAGGTAAAATGCTCATTGGCTTACTTTGCAATGCACATATAGAGTCATGTATGATTTAGTGGCCTAAATTTCAAGAAAATGATTCTAACCCCACTGTCAGTGTGATTCAAAATATCCTTTTTCATCTTTCAGGTCTCTGGAAGATAAATGTCTGAGATCTTATGCAGATTACCTTATATGGCATCCAGTCAAGGTTGTTGTATGCTGTTTGGTATTGGGTTGAAATTATATGGGAAGTAATATTCATAAATATAAGCAGTTCTAGATATAAGTGTAGAGGTTGAGTATCTGTTATCTGGACTGCTTGGGTTCAGTAGTGTTCCGGATTTTGGACTTTTCCGGATTTTGGAATATTTCCTCATTCGTTTAGGTTTGGTTGGTTTTCGGTTAGTTTTTTTTCAGTTTTCCTTGTCTTTTGGTGATTTGTGCCTTTAAAATAAATGGAGATTTCTCCATTGGGAGATACCCTAAGAGGCTCCCTGTTGGAAGGGGCTCTCTCGGAGGTTGTGACAGTTCCCTCGCTTGCTGGGACCGTGGCCATGACTCTCCCTAAGGCGTCTGAAGCAGCGGTAGCTTCAGCTCCCGTGGCGGCCCCCATCATGGCTGCTCTGCCACCGAAAAAAGCGGCGAAGAAGACAAAGCATTTAAAGGACCAGGCAGGTCCAGAGAAAAAGAAAATGCGTAAGTGTACCTCTGGTGGGGCTCTGCTCAGTGAGAGGTTGCAGCAGCAGGCAGTTTTGTTTTTGTTACGGCGTGGTGTCTGGATTTTGGAGCATTCCGGATTTCGGATGTCTGAATAAGGGATATTCAACCTGTAATGCAGTTTTAGACCAAATCAACTGATATTATTATGATAGAAATGCATTGGCCATAGCATAGCATAGCATAGCATAGCATAGATAGAACTCCTGGGTTGCTGGGTGCTGTTAAACTATTTATGAAAGCAATTGAAAACTGTGCAATATGGGAAATATTTCAAGGTGCATAATGACAAAGGGCCTTTGTGATTACAAAAGATGGATCCAAAATAACAGAGCTCTCTTGAAAAACACAGTGTTTAAACTTGTATAAGAATAATAGCTGAATTACCCAGCACAAATTCAGTTAAACTAAGGTAATCATGGGAGAAACTATCTGACTTTCCAAAATACATTTTTGTAACTTTCAAGAAACAACAAAGACTATGTCTGAACTTCAACTGTCTCCTTTTATTTTACTTTTCCACGAAGAAAGAGTGGGAGTTGAAAACAGAAATTGAGAATTGTCTGAGAATGAATAGCAGAAGTACACCAGAATTATATTTGAAAACAAACACAGGTGGCCCTCATTATTTGTGGGTGTTCCATTCTCACCTATAGGCACGAATATGGAAACTATGAATAATGAAACCTACCCCTATGGGAATCAAGGGGTTTGGTTCCTACGCACACCCACAAAGGTCTAAAAAAGGCAGAGAGGAGGCAAAAATAAGAGAATTAAAATACTGTACCTTGCTCTATGTCTCCAGCAATGCCCGCCCCCCCAAAAAAACACCCAATTCCTCTGATTTTTTGTGAAAAATCATGGGATGTTTTTTAAAAGAGTCACAATGTTTATTATTGTATTTATTCATTTATTTAACATATTTGTATACGCCCCACTACTGAGTCTCTAGGTAGTTTACAACAATAAAACAAACCAAGTTAAAGTTAAAACATAAAAGTTCAAATTAAAATAACTAAACTATAAAAACTGTTAAATAGCTAAAATGCTTGGCTGAAGAGATGTGTCTTTAGTTGTTACCTAAAAGCCAATGGCTCCACATTATAAAATGGCGGTGGGAAATGAAATTGGAAGTCATTTCCAGGTCTTGTGGAAATGAGGGGAGCTGGTCTTGTGGTAGCAAGCATGATGTCCCCTTAGCTAAGCAAGGTCCACTCTGGTTGCATATGAATGGGAGACTAGAATTGTGAGCACTGTAAGATATACCCTTCAGGGGATGGAGCCACTCTGGGAAGAACAGAAGGTTTCAAGTTCCCTCCCTGGCTTCTCCAAGATAGGGCTGAGAGAGATTCCTGCCTGCAACCTTGGAGAAGCCACTGCCAGTCTGTGAAGATAATACTGAGCTAGATAGACCAATGGCCTGACTCAGTATATGGCAGTTTCCTATGTTCCTATGTTCCTGTGTCATGTCCAGTCACTCAAAACCACAAATAGGTGAATTTTGCCTATTATTTAGACTGTGGATAAAGAAATCGTGTCTCTAAGACCTGTCTGTGGATGCGTGAAACTGTGTTTGTTTAAACTGCAGATGAGGGACACCTCTATATGTTCCCGAACCTTGCTCATAAAACTGAGCTTTGTTCATAAAACTGGTAGCAAGCATGAATTGGCCTCTTTGCTAAGCAGGGTCTGCCTTTTTTGCAACTGGATGGGTACACTGTAAGCTCTGTGAGATATTCCCCTTAGGGGATGAAGTCATAGCTAAGTGGTAGAGCATCTGCCTTCTTGCATGCAGAAGGTCACAAAATATCCCCCTGGCATCTTCAGGTAGGGCTGGAAGAGACTCCCACCTGAGTCCCTTCTATAGATTAAGGCAGGAGTCTCTGAGAAGGGACTCAGAGTCTGAGAACTGCTGCCAGTCAGTCTAGACAATACTGAGCTAGATGGACCAATGATCTGATTTGGTATAAGTTAGCTTCCTATGTTCCTTGTAAAAGGATGCTACAGTTGCCTATCTCCACCTCCACCAATCTCGTGGAGAGTCTTTCAAAAGGCTAAATTGACATCATAATTTTGCTTCTGGTGAAATACCAGGCACTAGAGCAGGTGGTTTTCAGTAGAACCTGAAAACAATAGTACTCCAGCTGGTAATCTGCAGGTTGGACTGCTATTATGTGCTCCTATGTAGGGCTGCCTTTGTACGTAGTTCGGAAACTTCAGTTAGTTCAAAATGCGGCAGCCAGATTGGTCTCTGGAGTATCCTGGAGAGACCACATCATGCTTGTTCTTTAACAGTTGCACTGGCTGCCAATATGTTTCTGGGCAAAGTACCAAGTGCTCGTTGTTACCTTTTAAGTCCTGAATAGCTTAAGTCTGGGATACCTGAGAGAGTGCCTTTCTCTACAAGATCCCCACTGCTCATTAAGATTATCAGGAGGGATCCATCTTCAGGTGCCACCAGTTCATCTGTTGTCAAGTTGGGATTGGGCCTTCTCAGTTGCCACCCCCTGGGTTGTGGAATGCACCCCCATGGATATAAGAGGATTATTTATATTTCTTGGAGGCCTTCAGGAGAGCCTTAAAGACTCGTCTTTTTAGTCTGGCTTTTAATGATATCTAGTTTTCATTTTAATCTGGTTTAAAAACAAATTAATTTTAATTATGTATATTTTATTTTAATGTAAACTTCGCTGAGCCATTTTAGGAAGGGTGGTATATAAATTAAATTAAATTAAATTAATACATAATGGGATGCTTGTTTTTCCTGTCCCTCACTCCCAAATTGTTGTCTTGACAAGCAGGCAGCGACAGCAGGAGGGAAGAACAATTTATGCCTACCTCCTTTTCAGCAGATTTTTTACAAATCTACTGAGTACAAAAATACAGATTTTAGACCCTAAAGTTGGGCCTTAATATTGTGAACTTGCTGACCATCCCCATTCAGTATAGGGTTCTGCTCTAGATAGAAAATAGTAAGCCTGTTCTCATGATCAAGAATTAGAGGCTCTGAGGCAGTAAAGCTATTGCTGCTTGCTCATGAGAACTCATGGGACTCCTGCTTACCAGCCCATTCAAACCTGGGGAACTTGGCTTTTTTAACCTTACTTTTTACTGATGCAGGATTAAAATATCAACTGCCCTACCGTGGTCTTTGATCATGTAGTGAAAGCACAGTTTTAAACTGTCCCTGGCAGTTGGTGGCCATGTTTGTCAGAGACTGCTGTGGCTAGAGGGGGCAAGCAGTGAAGAGCTGATGATGCAGTGAGGGGGCTGCCTTTCTGCTAGGAGTGCGATGCAACCTGGGATACCTCCTTTGATTCTTGGAGAACCCATTTCCCAGATTCTAAAATGGAGATCCCAGCTGCGTTACTTGTGTGTGCTGGGTTTGCAGAGCCAAATGGTGGCTCTGCTCATCCGTGAGGTTCAAGATTGGAAACCTTTACCCACCGAATGACCCCAGATGCTCGTGTGAAAGGCCTTAGTTATTAGTCCATCACTTATTGTGAATGTGTATAATACAAGGATATAAGACAATTGCTTACTTTCTTTTCTCTGTATTTTCAAATTATAGAAAGACTCCCAGAACTCAGTTTCTCTACAATCATTGATTTATGCAAAGTAAGTGAATTATACACTATTGGTTTTAAAACAAGAAAAAGCTTGGTGTTCCCATTGTGATAAAATACTTTAAATCTGTGACTAGTAATATGAAGCTAGGGATGTACACAAAACTGGAAAACCTGGTTTGGCTCTAATCAAACCAGACTCAAGCCAAACTGGGTCTGGTCCAGTTTTGTGCATGGTGAAGCCCCCAGCTTGAATCCAAACCAGTTCAGGCCTGACTGGAGGGGGGCAGTGGGCCAAACCTTTTTTTTAAAAAAAATTACCACCTTGGGAGCCCCTGGGGTTTGCTGCTGCAGCTGCTGGGAGTCTCTAGCAGCTTCCCCTCCCACTGCCGGCCTCCCCCTGGACACTGAAGGGCCAATTTGGCCCATTTTGAGGCTGGTTCGGCCCTCTCTGAGCTAACTGTGGCTATTTTGGAGGCCATTTGCATGGCTGGATCATGACCCAGCCAAGCAAATAGCCGGGGCGCATGCGCGGCAGACTCCAAAATAGCCACTGCAAGCTCAGAGAGGGTTGAAGGGTTGAAACAGCCTCAAAATGGGTCAAACCGAACTGGCCCCAAGCTGTTTTGGGGAGCTCAGCTTTAGGGATGTGCATAAAACCGGTTCTCCCGGTTCGGTTCGGATCCGAACCGGGTCCGAACCGGACCAGGGTGGTTCGGTTTTGGTTTTGCCGAACCACCCCCCCGGTTCGGTTCGGATCCGAACCGGTTCGGATCCGAACCGAACCGGTTAGGATCTCAAAAAATAGCTGGTTTGAAAGGGGACCTTGTGTTCTACCTGCCACCCAAATTTCAAGTCGATTGGACCTTCCTCTGATTTTTGGCGATTTTTTAAAGTTTTAGTGACTTTGGGGCAGTTCGAGGGCATAGCATGGGATCTGGGCAAAAGGAGTGGGGTGGCGTGGTAGTGCCTAATGGGTGCAGGCTACCACCCCAATTTCAGGGGGATTGGGCAAAGGGCTGATTTTTGGTAAATTTCTGAAAATTTCATGTCTTTGGGGCAGATTGGGGCAGATTGGGGCAGAAAGTGGGGGCTGGGGCAGAATAGTGGGGTGTGGTGGTAGTGCCTAATGGGTGGAGGCTACCACCCCAATTTCAGGGGGTTTGGACAAAGGGGTGATTTTTTGAGAATTTTTGAAGTTTTAGTGACTTTGGGGCAGTTTGGGGGCAGGAAGTGGATCTGCCCCAAAATAGTGGGGTGGGATGGTAGTGCCTAATGGGTGGAGGCTACCACCCCAATTTCAGGGGGATTGGGCAGAGGGCTGATTTTTTTGAGAATTTTTGAAGTTTGGGTGTCTTTGGGGCAGATTGGGGGCAGAAAGTGGATCTGCCCCAAAGGAGTGGGGTGGGCTGGTAGATAGTGCCTAATGGCTGGAGGCTACCACCCATCCCCAATTTAAGAGTGATTGGGCAGAGGGGTGAATTATGGTGAATAGAAAAGGTGTGAATTCTCATTCTATCATAGCAAATGAGATATTTTTCAATTAAACAACTCTCATGACCCCACTTTCACTTTTTCACACTTTCCTTTACTATGAATAATATGAGGAAGTAATCAATTTAGCACACTTCACCTTATGAAGACAAACCTCATACAAATAAATTCACCATAATTCACCCCTCTGCCCAATCACTCTTAAATTGGGGATGGGTGGTAGCCTCCACCCATTAGGCACTATCTACCAGCCCACCCCACTCCTTTGGGGCAGATCCACTTTCTGCCCCCAAACTGCCCCAAAGTCACTAAAACTTCAAAAATTCTCAAAAAATCACCCCTTTGTCCAAACCCCCTGAAATTGGGGTGGTAGCCTCCACCCATTAGGCACTACCATCACACCCCACTATTCTGCCCCAGGCCCCACTTTCTGCCCCAATATGCCCCAATATGCCCCAAAGATATGAAATTTTCAGAAATTTACCAAAAATCAGCCCTTTGCCCAATCCCCCTGAAATTGGGGTGGTAGCCTGCACCCATTAGGCACTACCACCCCACCCCACTCCTTTTGCCCAGATCCCATGCTATGCCCCCGAACTGCCCCAAAGTCACTAAAACTTTAAAAATTCACCAAAAATCAGCCCTTTGCCCAATCCCCCTGAAATTGGGGTGGTAGACTCTACCCATTGGGCACTACCACCCCACCCCAAAATTTTGCCCCTGGGCCCCTTTTTACCCCCCGAATCGATTCCGATTCGGATTCGGATTAAATCCGAATCCGAACCAAATCAAGGGTGATTCGGGTGACCCAGATTCGGGCACAAAACAGAACAGGGGTGATTCGGTTCGGGTCCAAGCCAAATCACCCGAAATCCCAAATTGCACACCCCTACTAAGCACACACACAGAGAAGAAGCAGGAGGCGGAGTGTGGATTCTATGATAGCATATTAGAGTGGATTGATGGTGTCTCATTGAAAATCTCATTTGCTATCATAGAATCCACACTCAATACCTCAGAAACAAGAGAACCCTGTACCCATGGGGGTGCCCCTACCAGAGATCCCTGTACCCCATGGGTTAGAAACCCATGGGGGTGGTTGGCACCCTATGTGCACTACACCACCACTTGCTCTGGGCCACCCCAGCACCCCCATGTGCACTTATAGGGCTGCTGAAAGCTCCATTATAACTTATTATGAGGAAAAACCTTAAAGACGCGTAAACTTCAAAAATCACTTAAAAATCACCTCTTTGCCCAATTCCTTTCAAATAATTCTGATAGCTTCCTTGCCCACCCTAGGAACTACCACCCACCACACTGCACTCTACGACACCCCTTTCCCCCCGACGTGAAGCTATACATTTGCTGCAATCCTAATTATTCTCTATGAGGAATTCAAAAACACTTAACAATTCACCAATAATCAGAGGAGTGTCCAATTGCCTTGAGATTTTTTGGGTGGTAGGCACCCATGCCTGTCTACCACCCACCCTGCTTTTGTGCTCCTAGGTCCTCCACAACAGGGGATATGGACTGGTTCGGGTCCCATTATACTCAATGAGAAAAATAATTAAAAATATTTCAAATATTCATAAAAAATCATAGGGGTGTCTGATTGCTTCAGGGTTTGCATGGTTGTTGGCACCCATGAGTGCTCCACAATAAGAAATAATGGCCTGGTTCGGGTCCCATTATATCCTATGAGAGAAAAATAAAAATATTTTTCAAAAATTCATAAAAAATCGTACG
The DNA here is from genome assembly GCF_027244095.1 of Hemicordylus capensis. Taxonomy (NCBI): domain Eukaryota; kingdom Metazoa; phylum Chordata; class Lepidosauria; order Squamata; family Cordylidae; genus Hemicordylus; species Hemicordylus capensis. The sequence goes on from NC_069657.1 coordinate 417,890,678, forward strand.
AGTGTCCGATTGCTTTGGGGTTTGGATGACAGGTACCCCTGTGTGCCAGCTACCATCTGACCAATTTTCAGCTTTCCGAACCGATCCGAACCGGTCCGAACCGGTTCGAAACGAACCACCCCCAGTTCGGTTCGGATTCGAACCGAACCAGGGGTGGTTCGGTTCGATCCGAACCTCCGAACCGGAACCGGTTCGGACCCGAACCGGTTCAGATCCGAACCGGTTCGCACATCCCTACTCAGCTTGACCTCAAGCTGAACTGGGCCAGCTTGATGTCTAACTGGCTTGAAGTCGAGCCAGTTCACACATCCTTATATGAGGCCAACTCAGCTTCATATGCTCATCTATGCATATTGTCTATGCTTGTGTACTCTGTCTCTTATCAGTGGTGCTAAAGATGTACACATTCATGCCCATTGAATCATTTTATAAGCTTAGGCTGCCTTCCATGTAACTCAGTGCAAGTTGTGTGTCAATTGTAACATGCTACGGGGTTGTGGAAATCAAAGTAAAACATTAAGACCTGTCTTCGATTGATTGATTCATGCTGATGTTGTTTTATGTTTGCAAAGAGAAGAAGAGTTGAAATACCTTCAGTTTCTTCAGGAACTTACAAATAGCATTTTGATTAGAAGCTGTTACTGCAAGGAGTGAGTATTTAAACATAAGTTCTAATTGAATTCCTTTATCTAAAGAAAGAAATTATGTATTGTTTTGCATGCAAAATGTGTGTTGAGTTTAATTGTTGTTTTTGTTTGTTTGTTTGTTTGTTTGTTTGGGCCTCTTCCGATATGGCAGTTTGAGGTGATACAGACATTCTATTCTATTTAGTATATGGATAGCCTAGTCCTCCTCCCAGTAGCTCAGAGTGCCATGTTAACCACAACAGCCCTCTGGGCCAGTTTAGGTTGTTCTAGACCACCCAGTCAGTTTCATCGGTGAGCAGAGATGTGAACCTGAGTTTCTTATGCTCAGACCAACCACACTGGCGTCCGGTTTTGATCATATGGCTCATTCACACAAATAAGTGACCATGTGGCATATTAGACATGTGTAGCAGCCAACAGTCAGACTAACCCATGAACGCACCAGGCTTTTCCACTGTGTCAGAGGGGGGCAGGTGATGTTTGACAATCTGCCCCTTTCCCTCTGCAACCATCTGTGCTTCCCAAAACGATCACCTGGGAATACACCAGCTCTCAAGGACATAACTATGGGAGGTACAAGTAGCTGCAGAGGATAGAGGTATTGCAAAAAAAAGCACCCCTCTCCCCTCATGCGATATAAAAGCCTGGCACATCCATGAAAAAGTTAGTTTAGATGTCAGCCACTGTTATGGCAAACAGTAGTGTAGTGGCTGAAGTGTTGGACTAGGATTGGGGAGACTCATGATCAAATCCCCATATAAATGTGAGTAAGTAAGTAAATACATGCCGCTTTTGAACAAAAAAGTAGTTCTCAGAGTGGTTTATGTAGCAAATAAAGAGAAAAGATGGTTTCTTGTCCCAAATGGGCTCTGGTATACTTAATCTAAAAGGATGTCATATTACTTTTTAGGAGGAACACGTCAGCAGATCAGACTGAGTCTTGAAGAGAGGTTGGGGCTCACCCTATCATGATATCATATGGCTGGACTCAGTAACTTGATCTATCTGGGTGTCATTCTTTGTCCTTAGGCACCATCTTGGTCATCTTGTCTTAAAGGCTCTACATCTTGTATAGCATCTTGGTCTCTCAGCTTGAAACTCAGCTTCACTGGGTGACTGAGAACTGGATTCTTCATGACATGAGCTAATTAGTCAGGAATATTTGGCAGGCATGTGTGAATCAATTTGTGGCTAAATTGATTCGACTTGAATCTGGACAATTCGAGTGATTTGACCTCAAATTGAATCACCCTTGAGGATGCTTACCAGATTCGAGGTTGAATTGAATCACCTTTGATCCAAGCTTGAAGCAATTTGTCAACTTTGTGTGGATTCTCAGTTGTGAAATAAGTTCTTGAAAGGGATTCTCTATGAAGAAGTCATTTCACAACCGAGAATCCACAACACATGAAAAATCTGAATAATTCACCCCTTTGCCTGATTCTTTTGGGGGGTTGTATGGAAGTTGGCACCCATGCCACTGAACCCACTTTGGTGCCCCCTAGCCCTTAAAAATTTGGCTGAATTGATTCAAATCTGAATCAAATTGAATTTGAATCAAATTAACCCAGATTTGAGGGCAGCAGATTCTAGCTTGAATAAAATCAAGCTGATTCAATTTGAACTTGAATTGAATCACAAACATTGATTTGTGCACATCTCTAATATTTGGGAATAGACCCTTTGTGCTTACTGAAGTAGGAAAAGGGTGGGTTTATATTACCCACAATTTCCTTTGAGTCCAATAATTTGAGCACAAGTAATGCCAAAACTTAAAGGAAGTAGTATGCATAGAATCCACAAAAAATTTCAGGCTTAACTATCATTTCTAGTAATGTGCATTATAATATCAGGGACATTAGCAATAGTTTAAGGACCATTTCACACATTATAAAAGGCAGACCTGGATTTACCATTGTATCTATGCTCAATAGATAATCCTGTCTTTCCCCTAAGTGTATACTACTTATGTTGCAAACGTATTGGTGATATTCATACTTCACATTTTAAAGTATCTCCTTCTTAGGTGTACTCCTAGGTAATCAAGATATAATCAAGATGTCAGCCTAATGGTGTGCACTAACTTCTAACAAAAGTATGTGCAATGCTAAAAGCACAGACATTCTTGAGCAAGAATGTAATGGATTTCACCTCTCTCCCCTTGCTCCAGAAATGCTGTTTGATAGCAGAAACACATTCCTGAAGGGCACCACATTCCTGAGAGGCACCATTCCTGAGGGGCACCAGGTGTTTCTACAAGACAAAAAGCACTTCTGGAGCAAGGAGAGAACAGTGAAAATCATCCTGCTCTTTGTAAGAGTGCCCCCGCTTTGGAAGTGGGGAGGCTAGAAATGAGCATCAGCTTTTGTTAGGAGCACACACACACACACCACTAGGTTGGCAGTCATGGAGTTGTTTCTCATGAAAGCACTTCTTTTTGATAACAGTAAAATGGAAATCCTAGGGTGGGCATGAAGATCCAGGATCTTCTGCTTTGAAAAATAGCTCAGTTTCTATTTTCCTTGCTGCTATTTTTATGGTGGTATTTTGGTTCTCTTTGAGCCTGCTGATGTACATTTTTATTCTTTTTCTAAGGGCATTAGATGATGTGTTTCTGAAGCACATTAGAAATAGAAGGTATGACCTTGATGAGGTGAGCAAAAAATATTTTTTTTTAATAAACGTGCTGTTGCCAGGAGTGGAATAGCCCTACATCTGTCTAGTGAAGCAATTTATACCATTCAGGTTGCTACATCTTTAATTAAAATGGGGGATAAAAACAGATGCCTCCATGAAGTAACAGCTACAGAGAGGGTTATATGTGGAACAGGTTAAAAAAACACAAAACAAATTTCCCCCATGTACCCATAGCACAGCTTTTTTCCCCCGGGGGTGTGTGTATTTGATGAAGTATGTAGCAGTCTGCATTCTGATTTAGAAGAAGGAAAGCCATTTTTGTGAAGGATGTTTACTATTATGCATTTCTGCTGTTGCTGCCATTTGAAGCAACAGATAAAGCCAGGGACAATTTGTAGTCCTCCACTTTTAGAAATGAGTCAGCTGATACATGAGCTAAACTCCAAAGCCTCTCCACCAGCTTTGAAGCCCTCTCAACTTCAAAAGCCCTCGTTTGAAACCCTTTTTGATGGCACAAAATGTATGTTGAGCAGAGCTGGGCAGATAAAGAGCAGTAAGATTCCTGGTTGTGTTTTCAAACAAAAATATGAATCTTTTAAGAGTGATTGAGTGGACATTTTGATCTCCATAGAGTTTCTCATCATGATACAGTCTTTAGGTTTTTATGTTAACCACTCGTTATGATTCCTGAGGGTCAATGCTTTCATTCAGAACAGGTAAGAGCACAAGAAGAGCCATGCTGGATTGGGCCAAAGGTCTACATAAGCATCACATTCTGTTTCCAACCATGGCCAGCCAGATGCTTCTTGTTGCCACATCTGTCAGGCACTTCTTATGCTGTACAGGAAACCTTGAAAACTGTGGGGGAGGCTTTGCTGTGGGAAGTAACCACATCAGGTTAAACTTCTATTACTACTGCAGCTGCTGCTGCTACTGTTGTTGTTGCTTTTGCTGCTGCTACTACTACTATTACTGCTACTACTACTATTTCTAATATTTTGGGAACCTCAGCAAAAGTTCCAAAAGCAGTTTACACAGAAAAATAAATAAGATGGTTCTCTGTCCCCAAAGGGCTCACATCCTAAAAAGAAACCTAAGGCAGACACCAGCAACAACCACTGGCGAGATGCTATGCTGGGGTTGGATAAGGACAGTTGCTCTCCCCCTGCTAAACAAAGAGAATCGCCACTTTTAAAAGGTACCTCTGCTCAGTTAGCAGGGGTTAACTGAGTCAGTGTTAACTGAACTGGTGTTCAAATATGACAAGTGGTGCAGAATGCGGTGAGGCTTTCTCAGTGTGGCATCTGGGCCCTGGAACTCCCTCCCTCAGGAAGCCTGTCTTGCCCCTTTTTCTATCACCCTTAGAAGGCTTGCAATGACTTCTGTGTTTAGACAGACCTTTTGTGATCTGTGGCTTCTACACCCCGGATTGTTGTACAAACCCCCCAGCAACTGAGCAAAGAGGTACCTTTTTAAGTGGCAATTCTCTTTATTTAGCGGGGGAGAGCAATTGGCCCCATCCATCCCCAGCACAGCATCCCTCCAGGGCTGTTGCTGGTGTCTACCTTACGTTTCTTTTTTAGATTGTGAGCCCTTTGGGGACAGGGAGCCATTTTATTTATTTCTTTATTTATATCTATGTAAACCGCTTAGGGAGCTTTTGCAGAAAAGTAGTATATAAACATTTGTCATATTCCTATTCGTATCTTACCTGGCTCCAGTATTGTCATGTTTAATTATGGCTGGGGGTTTTGTAAGCCTATATTTTTATTATTATTGTTTATTTACGATCTTAGATCAAACATCAATATACACAGAATATACACAGTAAAAATAGAAAACAATAATGGAAACAAAGTCTAAAATGTCATCAAATATATAAAATCAGGAATTTTTGACAGTAGCTGATTGCTGTGCTCTAGCTTCTCTTAGTTTGGTCAATGTATAACAAAATTTAGCAACCGCCAGGGATATTGTTGGGTCCCTGTCTTCTAATAAGCATATAAGAATTGTCTCCACTGAGTGGCTTTGGAGATCTTTCAGATACTGAGATAAAAATAAATCTCTTTCATCAGTATAAAGTGGACAATGTAACAGTGAATGCGTCAATGTTTTGAGAGCAGCTCCGCAAAGGCATAGTCTCTCCTCATAGGGTTTTCTCTCAAATTTCCCTACTAGCATCACTGAGGGTAAAGCATTCAAGCGAGCTCTTGTAAACGCCCAGCGCAGCTTTGGTGTATTTGATTTTTGTTTGTTTTTTAAAATTGATTGTGAACTTCCATGTTCCCCGAGCAGGAGATATACCCAGGTTCAAGCAATTGTCTGAAGGGGGGAGTGCTGAACTCAGGGAGAACTCATCCACACATTTTAGAAACCTGGAATACCATTATAGAGAGGATCTCTCCCTGGGCATAGCATTTGTCTCCTCAGACAAACATTGTACATGACAAACATCTGAGACAAACATCTGCCGGTGATCCTGTTGATGCCCTGGTGCAAAACTCAAATAACATGCTCACCAGGGCAGTAGACATGATTGCTCCTAAGCGTCTCCTCCGACTCGCTTCAAAATAGGCCCCTTGGTATACAGAAGATCTACGGGGGCAGAAGCAGCAAGGTAGGCAACTGGAGTGCAAGTGGAGAAAGATTCGACTCGAATCTGACAGATTATGACATAGAACACATTTAAAGATCTATGCTCAGGCAATACGTACTGCAAAGAAGCAGTTCTTTTCTGCCCGTATTGCATCTGTGAGTTCACGTCCAGCAGAGTTGTTCAGGGTTGTGAGGGAGCTAGTAAGTGCCCCCCCTTCCTTGAATCAGAATTTGGAGCCATCAGTTACCCGCTGTGATATGTTTAAAGAGTTTTTTGCAGATAAAATCTCTCGGATTCGGGCCAACTTAGACGGAGACTCCACAATTAATTCGATGTCTGAATTGGAGGTGTCCAACAACTCCTCTTATGTGGTTCGACTGGATCAGTTTCAGTTTGTGACTCCTGAGAACGTGGACAAGCTGCTTGGAGCGGTGAGGCCTACCACTTGTTCTCTTGACCCTTGTCCAACATGGCTTGTTCTATTAAGCGGGGAGGCTGTTGTAGGAGGCCTGGTAGAAATCATAAATGCTTCTCTGAGGGAAGGCAGGATGCCTCCTTGTCTTAAGGAGGCAATTATTAGACCTCTTCTTAAGAAGCCTGCATTAGATCCCTCAGAGCTGAGCAACTATAGGCCTGTTTCTAACCTCCCATGGTTGGGCAAGGTAATTGAGAGGGTGGTGGCCTCTCAGCTCCAGGCGGTCTTGGAGGAAACTGATTATCTAGACCCATTTCAAACTGGTTTTCGGGCAGGCTATGGGGTGGAGACTGCCTTAGTCGGTCTGATGGATGATCTACAATTGGCAATTGACATAGGAAGTGTGACTCTGTTGGTCCTCTTGGATCTCTCAGCAGCTTTCGATACTATAGACCATAATATCCTTCTGGAACGTCTGAGGGTGCTGGGGGTGGGGGGCACTGTTTTACAGTGGCTCCGCTCCTACCAGATGGTGTCGATTAGAGACTGTTGCTCTTCAAAATCTGAGCTTAAGTATGATGTCCCTCATGGCTCCATACTTTCTCCAATGCTTTTTAACATCTACATGAAACCACTGGGAGAGATCATCAGGGGATTTGGAGCGCGGTGTTATTAGTATGCTGATGTCACCCAAATCTACTTCTCCATGTAAACTTCTTCAGGAGATGGCATAACGTCCCTAAATGCTTGCCTGGAAGCAGTAATGTGCTGGATAAGGGAGAATAAACTGAAACTGAATCCAGATAAGACAGAGATACTTATTGTGCGAGGTCAGAACTCTAGAGACGATTTTGATCTCCCTGTTCTGGATGGGGTCACACTTCCCCAAAAGGAACAGGTTCACAGTCTGGGAGTACTTCTGGATCCACACCTCTCCTTGGTTTCTCAGGTTGAGGCGGTGGCCAGGGGTGCTTTCTATCAGCTTTGGCTGATATGCCAGCTGCGTCCATTTCTTGAGATGAATGAGCTCAAAACAGTGGTACATATGTTGGTAACCTCCAGACTTGACTTCTGCAATGCACTTTATGTGGGGCTGCCTTTGTACCTAGTCCGGAAACTTCAGTTGGTACAGAACGCAGCGGCCAGGTTGGTCTCTGGGTCATCTCAGAGAGACCACATCACTCCTTTGTTGATAGAGTTACACTGGCTGCCAATAGGTTTCCGGGCAAAATACAAAGTGCTTGTCATAACTTATAAAGCCGTAAACAGCTTAGGCCCTGGGTATCTAAGAGAGTGTCTTCTTCATTACAAGCCCCACCGCCCATTGAGGTCATCTGAGGAGATCCGTCTCCAGTTACCACCGACTCGTTTGGTGGCTACACAGAGACGGGCCTTCTCGGTCACTGCCCTGAGACTGTGGAATGCGCTCTCTGCTGAGATACGATCCTCCCCATCTCTGACAATTTTTAGAAAGCATTTGAAAACCCACCTCTTCACCCAAGCTTTTTCTGTTCTTTAAATGTTAAGGTTTTAATTTATGGTTGATTTTTAAATTGTGAAATTGTTTTAAGTTTTTGTATATATTTTAACTTGTTTTATACTATTGTTAACTGCCCAGAGACGAAAGTTTGGGGTGGTGTACAAATGTAATAGATAGATAGATAGATAGATAGATAGATGAGTAGAGTGAGAGGCAGGGCTAACAAGCATGTCACTGTACAGGCGGGACTTGCCTGTGAGCACTCATGGAGACTGTACATAGGCACAGCCTTCTTGCTTTATCATAATGCCTGGACAGAGCTATAGCCCCCCCCCCCACCGCTTTCGGGTTCAGTGTTGCATTCGTCAGACAAGCACTGAACCTGGGAGGGACAGGAATGTGGCTAATATTGAATTGGCATGAGGGTGGGACGATCATAAGAACAGCCCTGCTGGATCAGGCCCATGGCCCATCTAGTCCAGCATCCTGTTTTGCACAGTGGCCCACCAGATGCCGCTGGAAGCCACAGACAGGAGTTGAGGGCGTGCCCTCTCTCCTCCCATTACTCCCCTGCAACTGGTACTCAGAGGCACCCTGCCTTTGAGGCTGGAGGTGGCCCACAGCCCTCTGATTAGTAGCCATTGATAGACCTCTCCTCCATGAAGTCATCCAAACCCCTCTTAAAGCCATCCAGGTTGTTGGCTGTCACCACATCCTGTGGCAGAGAGTTCCACAAGTGGATCATGTATTGTGTGAAAAAGTACTTCCGTTTGTTGGTCCTAGACCTCCTGGCAATCAATTTCAAATTGGGCCACTTTGCTGCTTACCCCTACTTCTAGATCATTTATGAATACATTAAAAATACCAGTCCCAGTACAGATCCATGGGGGACCCCACTTCTTATTTCCCTCCATTGTGAAATCTCTCCATTTATCCTTACCCTCTGTTTCCTGTCCTTCAACCAGCAATCCACACATGTACTTGACCCCTTATCCCATGACTGCTAAGTTTTCTCAGGAGTCTTTGATGAGGAAATTTGTTGAAAGCTTCTTGGAAGTCCAGGTATACTATGTCCACTAGATCACCTTGAGCCACACACTTGTTGACACTCTCAAAGAACTCCAAAAGGTTTGTGAGGCAAGATTTACCTTTGCAGAAGCCATGCTGGTTCTCTCCCAGCAGGCCCTGTTCTTCTATGTGCTTTACAATTTTATCCTTGAGGGTGCTTTCCATCAATTTGCCGAGAACAGACGTTAAGCTAACTGGCCTGTAATTTCCCGGATCGCCCTGGATCTCTTTTTGAAAACTGGTGTTACATTGGCTACTTTCCAGTCCTCTGGTACAGAGCCTGATTGCAGGGATAAGTTATATATTTTAGCAAGGAAGTCGCCAATTTCACATTTGAGTTCTTTGAGGATTCTTGGATGGATGCTATCCAGCCCCGGCGATTTGCTAGTTTTCAATTTTTCCAGACAGTTTAGAACATCATCTCTTGTCACTTCTGTCTGACTCAGTTCTTTAGCCTCCATCCCCGAAAAGCCTGTTTCAGGAACATGTATATTTAATTTAATTTAATTTAATTTATTTATTTATTATTAAAACTTTTATACCACCCTTCCAAAAGGCTCAGGGCGGTTCAGTATCCTCTGCCATGAAGACAGACGCAAAACACTCATTTAGCTTCTCTGCAACCTCCATATCGTCCTTAATAATCCCTTTCACTCCCTCATTGTCTAATGGTCCAACCACCTCCCTGGCAGGTTTCCTGCTTCTGATGTATTTAAAGAAGTTTTTGGTATTCCCCTTGATGCTTTTAGTTAAATGTTCCTCAAACTCTCTTTTTGCCTCCCTTATTGTCACCTTGCATTTCTTTTGCCATAGTTGGTGTATCTTTTTGTTCTCTTCATTTGGACAGGCCTTCCAATTTCGAAAGGAAGTCTTCTTCTCTTTTATGGCTTCCTTGATGGTACCTGTTATCCATGCTGAAATCCTCCCGGACATAGTGGTACCTTTCCTCCTTTTGGATATACAATCTAACTGGGCTTCTAGTATTGTGGTTTTGAGTAAACTCCATGCATTCTGGAGCAAAATGACTCTCCTGATTTTCCCTTTCAGCTTTCCTTTCACCATACTCCTTTTTTTTTTTTTAGACGTTTCCTCTTCTGAAATTCAAGTATCTGTGTTAGACTTCCTTGGTGATTCTCTCCCCGCATGTATGCTGAATTTGATGGCACTAAGGTCACTGCTCCCTAAAGGGTCAATGACACTGACATCACACACCAGGTCCTGGGTGCCACTCAGGATTAAGTCCAAGGTTGCCTTCTCTCTGGTTGGTCCCAAGACCAACTGTTCTAGGGCACAGTCATTTAGCGTATCTAGAAATGTGACCTCTTTGTCGTGACCTGACTGTGAATTTACCCAGTCTATGTGTGGGTAATTGAAGTCACCCATAATTACTGCCCTGCCTCTCCTTGACGCCTCCCTGATTTCCTGCTGCAGCTCCCAGTCACTGTCAGCATTCTGACCCAGGAGGTGATAGCACGTCCCCAGTAGCACATTTCCTTCCAGGCCTTGTATTGTCACCCGCAGGGTTTCTGTGGAGGACTCTGGTCTACCTGGGTTTTCTACCTTGTTAGATTCTGTCCCTTATAAAACATACAGTGCTACTCCACCTCCAAAGCGTCCCTCCCTGTCCTTTCTATAGAGTTTATATCCAGGGATGAGAGTGTCCCACTGGTTCACCGTGTTTCTGTTCTGCCCACTATATCTATTTCTGTGTTAGTAGCCAAGCACTCCAGCTCACCCATCTTGGCTCAGAGGCTTCTGGCATTGGCATATGAGCACCTATATGCCGAATCTCTTCCCTGGTGTCTGCTTTCTTTCTTTTGACTCTTTGACCAGCTGGCACAGTCTCCTGTCTGCTCTTTATGCGGTACTGCTCTGTCCCCTTCTGTTTTATCTGAATCCTTTGCACCCTCGCACTTTAAAGGATGGTTTTTGCTAAATGGGATACTGCCCAGCTCCCATCGGCTGTTGCCCAGGTGTCATTTTAAAAGCTGCTCTGCAACCTTTTTGATTTTAGAGCAGCTTTTAAAACGATGCCTGGGGAATAGCCTACAGCAGCTAGACAGGAGCTGGACACCATGGGGCATATTTCTGAGAAAACATGCACAGGATGGTGCTATAAGCTCCTGTGTTGCTGCAGGATCTCTGGGGGGCAGTAAAATAGTCCCTGTGGGCTGAATCCAGCCCCCGGGCCTTGTGTTGTGCAGGCCTACTCTATACCCAGGTACACTGTACCCAGCTTAATAATTTCTGGTTAAGGCTTATATTTTTCAGGTATCTAAATTTACTATCTGCTAACTGAAAACTTGAACAAGACTATATAGAAAATCAGATTATACTTACGGTTATTCAGAATGCTAATCACCCAACTTTTTCTGCATTTCTTAGCTATTTAGAATGGCTTTTATTGATTGGTTGGTTGATTTAATACATACATACATAATTGGGCAGCAGCGATATAGGAAGATGCTGAAAGGCATCATCTCCTACTGAGATGGTTTTTGTTATATCTGGTAGATTCTTTAGCTTTTTATATTTTCAGTTTTTAGCTTTTAAAATAACCTTTAATTTGAACCTAATAATGATTCTGGTTTTTAATCTGACTTTTTGGTGTGTGTTTAATTTAGTTAATTTTATTACTTTTAAAAAATCTTGTATCTATCTTATTGTTGTGAGCCACCCCGAGCAGTAGTGCACTAGAGGGGCGGGGTATAAATATTTTAAATAAATAAATAAATAAATACTGCATGGGAGGAGGCAATGGCAAACCCTCCTGTATTCTACCAAATAAAACCACAGGGCTCTGTGGGCGCCAGGAGTCGGAATCGATTTGACGGCACACTTTAACTTTACATAACATTTATGTTCTGCCTTACCTCTATCATGGATTCAAGCACCATACCTAGGCTTACCATACCAGTGCTATATACTTTTTATCTTTGTGGGGCAGGCTGCTAGGAAAGGCATGTTTATTAGGGTTTGTTTCTGGAGCCTGAGACTGCCATTTCTTCCCATGTGCTAGATATGATTTGACAATCACCTTGCTGAACAGCAAAAATGTAAAAAACAGAAAAAGTCCCCCAAACTGCACTGACTTTTTAATGACACTCGTTAGATGTGCCCCGCAGCTTAACGTTCACCTGGCATAATTTAATTTTGTCTACAGCCATTATTGTTTTAATGGTAGGACCAGACAGCATCTGTTTTCTCTGTTGCTGAGATCAAATGTCACAAGATATTAAGTCTTCAGGGCTGTCTCAGCTTGTTGTTAAGGAGTCAGAGTTCTTCGACAGTGTTCTCTGAAACAAAAGGTTATGTGGGAGTTAACCATCTTCACTAAAAAGGACGATTAAGAGGTAATCTAGATAATTACAAAGTAATTGGGTTGCAGAGTGGTTTTGTGCCATTCTAAGTGAAGCAACTATGAAGCAAAGGGTGGTTTTAGTAACTAGTGTTCAGACATTAGTTGAAATAACACAAGTTGAAATAACACCAGTAGCTGTTCAAAGTCTGCTAAAGAACAATCAGTGCAGAATTGTTAAAAAAAGGTTTTAGACAGCATCACTTTGCAAAATTATTTGTTAGAGTGAACAACTATATAATGTATCCTGGGTAAGCCGTTCTGAATCCAACCCTTTTTAAATCCCACCAGCCCACAAAATCAGGGCTGGGTTTAGGCTGGGGGTGGGGCAGAGCTCTCAAGATGTCAGCAGAGAGGTAGGGGCTGTTGTCAATGTGCCCAGCACATGGGTTGGTTACAAAACCCATATTGATTGCAATACAGTATGTGTACATTGTGTGTAATAGTATGTAAATTTGTGGGGGTCTTCCCAACCCTAAGCAGACAACCACCACCAGTGTTCTCTCTAATTTTTTTCATCTGTGTGCGGAATGAGTTTTGTTCTGGGCGGCAGTATCAAGACAGTGTGTGCGCACATGCATTCAGAGTGGGTCCTTCCTGATTCTACCTGGGCTGGATCTAAATTAATTGAGCAAATGTCTGAAAATGTGTGAGTGTGAACACATGTGCACGCATTAGAGAGAACAGTGACCACTACCCATATTTCACCTTCCCCAGTGGGTGCTTTCCCCAGCCTCAAGCAACCCCCTCCCTGCCACATGTAGAACCTTCATCCCTATCCAGGCAGCATCCTGATATAGTACCTTCCCCAAAGGGTGTCCTCCCAATTCCAAGCAAGTGTGTGCCCGTGTGCACGCGCACACACACACACAGTGCCTTCCCCAATGGGTGCCTTCCTCAACCCCAAGGAGAAGCAAGCAGCCCCAAATTGTCTTCTGCCCCATCCCTACCCATGTCCCCCATTACCTTCCACACCTGTGGGGACCAGGTTGGCAAAGAAGCCTGAGTGGGGCAGTGGAGGAAGAAGAGGAAAAAAGGAACAGCCAGCTAAGCCCAGGTGCAAGAGAGCTGTAAAAGACCATAGGAAAGAGTATCACTGCATGGGTAGGTGACCTGAACATGTCTGGGGTAGGAGAGCAGTAAAAAAGTCTTGGCAGAAGACAGGGGAACCCCTGAAATGGGGATCTGAGGGTACATGCCCTCTGTGTCACTCTCTTAATCTAGTTATGTACAAAATAAAGAGATATTCATTTCAGTTGGTGATATTGTTGGATCTGATTTTCTTGCTGATAGCCCTACAACTTTCCTGCATTCAGATGCAAGAAAGTCGGACGTTATTTTGCTGATCTTCGAATAAAATAGTCATGCACCTTTGAAGGCGTACCATGAATTAGATGTCACAATGGCTCCACTCATTGATGCTTATTTATTTATTTATTGCTGTCTCTCCTGTCCTGTGGCTAAGGAGTTCAGAGTGGCATACACTCGGAGGGGTTTCCTTCATTTTATGCTTACAATCATCCTTACCCAAAGTCACTGACTAGGGATGTGGCTCACAGCTCAGGCTCACAGTTGGACTCCAGTATTCTATCTAGTACACAACACCAGTTGTCTCTTTTTAAATGGCAGGAGGAAATTCAGGCAGAAGGACATCCAGTATCTTGTGTACTCAGAAGGTAGGTTAGTAAGGGACTCCATAGGACCCCAGTATTCCTGTTTGTTCTCATCTCCCACCACCTGCCCCTTCACCCAGTTTGCTATTTTTATTTCAAACATGCGGTACCTTGGCCAGGCCATTTGCATCCAGCTATGCCCCCTCCACACACACACACACACACACACACACACACACACACCCTTACCTCCAAGCATCCCATGTGCCTGCTCTTCTCCAGGTCTCCGTGCACACATCTCTGTGTGGTCTTGCTGGGAGTAGCTTGTGTGCCAGGAGCCTGACTTACTAAAAATAATCAAATAAGCAATTATTTGGCTTTAAAATATATCCATATGTATGAGGGCCTGGCAGCTTACAAAAATGTAGTTACACAAAGCTGAGCCACAATGAAGAGCGCCTTTTACTAACAGTTTTTCAGTTTCACATTCCTCTTGTTTCAGAATGTTTCAGTGATTGCTTTGAACAGGGTTGAAAGTATTTGCCTACATTGCTCTCACTCTGAATTGGCTTGTTTGCCCTCAGTGATATTAGCATATTCACTATGTGATTCCCAGTTGACTGGATTTTCTATATGACTTATCCACTGTTTGCTGTCAGTGACATCATCATATTGCCAAATAAGAAGCATTGTGACATTGGCCTTTCATGATGTGATGGAGCAGTAGACAGGGGAAGCAATATCAGTGAATGAGGTTTTAAGGTGAATATTCTAATAGTTTAGGGGGTTTTTTTCAGGAGATAATTCTTCACACACAGCCAAGCATAAGTTTTGACCTGAAAAATAAAAACAGGAGAACATTTGGCACATCCCTAATTAAGGGCGTTTTTGCCTCTTCTCTGCCTTCTCTTGTATCCTCATATAACTAATGAGAATTCTTTGTAAAATTCAGAAATAGTTCTTTACCCCGCTTCTACTTACTTCTTCAACCTGTTGGGAATTCTCTCTGGTAGAGAAACCCTTTTTCATTATAACAGAGTTCACAGAGGCACAACACAGCGGATTTAGTTAGGCATTGCGTGTATGCTGAGAGTAAAGTAACTTGGAGCCAGTTCATAGTTTCAAATCAATATATAAGGCATTTATTAGAGAACGCCATTCTAGATATGAAAGTGAGGAGTTAGGATCTCTAATCTATCTATCTAGCTGGATGCAGATGGATTCTGCATCTTCTCTGCACACATGTGCAGGGAGAGGAGCTTGCTTGCATGTTGCAAGGTAGAAGGAACAGGAAGAGAAGGGAGAGGAAGTGTCCCTGAGATTAGCAATCCACATTCCAAAGGGATAGTGTCAGAGCAGTAGAGAAGGGATTATCAATGTCTTGACCCTCTGGCCCTCTGACTCACTAGTCTGTCTTCCTGTGTCACTGAGACAAGCGACAGTGCAAAGTCCTTCACTTCCAACATAACCTTTGTTGTTCTCCTATATATATTCTTGTGTATTGTGACTCATTCAGTTTTCAGTATTCTGTCAAAGAACTCACAAGCTTTGTCTTACAGCTTCTTCTGAGGTATGTTGGTTGAGTAGCTTTTCCTTTTGGCCTCATCTGCTGCAATGATCACCACCCAGAGCGGGTGGTATAGAAATGTAAAGTAAAATAAAATCGAAAAATCTTCACTATTTTTCAAGTGGGGGCCACTCTGGCAAAATACATTCAGTGTGGGAGTCGTTTCCCATGTGTACCTTCCAAGATGGTGCTGGGACTCAAGAAGGTTCTGTTTCCCTTAGAGTAGCTCCGCCATTGTTTGGAAGACTGCAGCGCCACACGGTGCCAGGGGAGCTCTGAAGAGTGTTTGGCTTCAGCTGAAGCTTTGCACAGGCCTAATAAATGAGTAGTCAGAAAACTGCACTTTGGGTCAGTGTGAGCCTCCACTGGCTGCTGGGCCTTGCATTGCATATCACTGGTCTACTGAGTCGCCTTGCCTTGACAAATAACTCTTCACTGGGCCTACTTTCCCCTGCCCTTTGTCCTCATAAACACTTGCTTTCTGAGTAAAATGTCAAGCCCTTAATGAGCATCCATGATGTGTAGCCTTGGAGACTATTGCTCAAACCAATTTCAACAGGAGAGGCCTTGATGGCATATTGCAAATATGCCTCCAAAACATCTTCTATTTTTTTCCTGAGCCTATGGAGATGAGTAATGTTGAGGATCCAGCAGAGCAGAAAGTGTCCTTTTTCAAAACTAGCCACCCAAAATGTGCTTTTAAGTATATCCAATTTTTGTGCAGTGGGCGTTGAGCACAGCGTCTGTAATCCTAGTTTGTTTTCCACGAAGTATCTCTTTCTAAATAAATCCTTTCTGAGAAAGCTATAGAATCAAATGGGAAAATGGCAGAGCTGTCATTTATGTAATAGCTTTTAACCATACAGCATCTCAAAACTGCTTTCTCACCCAACAGTGCACAGAAATGATACCTTGGTGGGGTGGACAACATAAGTGCTCTACAGCTCTTCTGGCCTGACCCATCAGCAACAGTATTTCAGTCCCAGGAAACCAACGGACAGAGACAAGGAATCGCCAGCTGTTGATGTTTAGCTAGAAGCTTTTCAGTAACAACCAGTCTTGATCCTGGTTGCTTCAGAAAGCATCTTCACCCATAATTAAAGATTAGCCAATGTGACAGTACTCCAGAGTACTTTTACAGAGAACAACCTCTTTTTACAGAGAACAACCTCTATGTTCCCATTATAAGTTGGGTAGCAAATGATTAGAGACTAAGCAGTGACACCCAGCTTTGGAAAACCCTTCCCCAGAAAGAGAGGTTTGTATAGTATCCCTTTACTACTACTACTACTACTACTACTACTAAAATATTTATATACCACTCTTCAACCAAAGTTCTCAAAGCGGTTTACCTAGAAAAATAAATAATACATAAATAAGATGGCCCCCTGTCCCCAAAGGGATCACAATCTAAAAAGAAACATAGAGGCTATTCTCACATGCAGCCTGACCCAGGCTAGGGATACCCAGCCCAGGTTAGGTTGCATGTGCGAACCACCAGGATCGGGCCTGATCCCAACAGCCCAGTGCCACCTAGCCTGGATTTTAAGCCCAGCTGTTCACCGAGGCTAAGGGAGCAAGTGTTCCCTTATCCCTGGCTACCTGCTCGTGTGCGAGCACAGTCTGCTTCCAGCCCAGCTGCACACATTGACAGGCGCTCTTGGGAGGATCACCCAATGCAGCATGTGCTGCATTGTGGGCTTCACGGAGGCTGGGACAATGAGTCCTGGCCTCAGATCACTCCACCATGCTCCACGCTGCATGGAGCAGGGCTGATCGTGTGGGAGTGTGGAGCGTGCTCCCACTGAGCAACAAAAGATTGTCCGGGGGGAAGGCAACCTTCTCCCTGCCTGCGTGCCCACCCACCCACCCACCTAGTAGGTCGTATGAATGGGCATTGATACGATATGATAAAGTAGATACCAGAAACCATCACTGAAGGAATACTGTGCTGGGGTTGGATAAGGCCAGTTGCTCTCCCTCTGCTAAATATAATCACCACTTTAATAAGTGTCCGTCAGGCCTTCCTGCCAGTCATGGGCGGGGCCCCGTGTACTCACCCGGTTGCGGAGCCAAGAAGTTGGAGGCAGTACTGCTCCTGGGTACAGGCAAAGCCAGCTGGGACCTTACAGGGTTACCAGGGAGAGTCAGGACACCCAGGAACCCACAGACCATGGATGGGCCAGCGTGGCCCAGCAGGTTGCCTCCTGGTGGCAAAGAGGAGAAGGCAGGGCTTCAACAGTTGGCAAGACAGGCAACAGCTGAAGGAGGGAGGATGCAGGCAGCTAGACTGGAGAGGGCGAAGTCAGGAGAGGGTGGTTGGGATTGCCCTGATTGCAGGGCTTTATTTAAGGCTTGGATGTCCAGGAAGGAGGAGGTCTGGAGAGATGGGAGTGAGTTGGACCTATAGACTCCCGGTGAGGAGCAGTCTGATCCCTCTCTCTGACACCTGGTGGAGGAATAGGGTGACAATTAACCCCCTTGCCAGCACCTCTCAGCCCACTCCCACAGCCTATGAACAGGAGCAGATGAAGGGGGGCAGCTGGAGAACGTGATCCCAGGCAAGTGTGTGACAGCGTCTCTTTGCTCAGTTTAGCAGGGGTCAGCAAACAGACCCTTTATCTTTCCAGCACCATGTTAAATAAATTATATTTTACTTAATACAACTAAATCAAGTAGAATAATAATTATTAAATCATATTTTTATACTGCCTGATATGTACAGTGCTAGGTGGTGTACAAAATTTATTTAGGAGAGCATTTGGAGAGGGAAGATACCATTATTTTACCACTGGACTGCATTTTATTTTTGAGATTTTAGTGTGATATATTGCATTTGTTTTGTTTTGTTTTTTAACTTCTTAGGAACATAGGAAGCTGCCATATACTGAGTAAGACCATACAGGTGAAACTCGGAAAATTAGAATATCGTGCAAAAGTCCATTAATTTCAGTAATGCAAATTAAAAGGTGAAACTGATATATGAGACAGACGCATTACATGCAAAGTGAGATAAGTCAAGCCTTAATTTGTTATAATTGTGATGATCATGGCGTACAGCTCATGAAAACCCCAAATCCACAATCCCAGAAAATTAGAATATTATATGGAACCAAGAAGACAAGGATTGTAGAATAGAACAATATCGGACCTCTGAAAAGTATACAGTGTACTGTGCTTGATTGGCCAGCAAACTCGCCTGACCTGACCCCATAGAGAATCTATGGGGCATTGCCGAGAGAAGGATGAGAGACATGAGACCAAACAATGCAGAAGAGCTGAAGGCCGCTAATGAAGCATCCTGGTCTTCCATAACACCTCAGCAGTGCCACAGGCTGATAGCATCCATGCCACACCGCATTGAGGCAGTAATTGCTGCAAAAGGGGCCCAAACCAAGTACTGAATACATATGCATGCTTATACTTTTCAGAGGTCCGATATTGTTCTATTCTTCAATCCTTGTCTTCTTGGTTCCATGTAATATTCTAATTTTCTGGGATTGTGGATTTGGGGTTTTCATGAGCTGTACGCCATGATCATCACAATTATAACAAATTAAGGCTTGACTTATCTCGCTTTTTATGTAATGTGTCTGTCTCATATATCAGTTTCACCTTTTAATTTGCATTACTGAAATTAATGGACTTTTGCACGATATTCTAATTTTCTGAGTTTCACCTGTAGGTCTATCTAGCTCAGTGTTGTCTTCACAGATTGGCAGCGGCTTCTCCAAGGTTGCAGGCAGGAATCTCTCTCAGCCCTGTCTTGGAGAAGCCAGGGAGGGAACTTGAAACCTTCTGCTCTTCCCAGAGCGGCTTCATCCCCTGAGGGGAATGTCTTGCAGTGCTCACACATCAAGTCCCCCATTCATATACAACCAGGGCAGACCCTGCTGAGCTATGGGGACAAGTCATGCTTGCTACCACAAGGTCAGTTCTCCTCTCCTCTTGAAATATCTGGTTGGGAAACAAGGATGGAAATATTTTAAAACAATACATACAATATTTCTAGCAATCAGGGGAAGATATGTCTTGACTTTGCCCAGCTGCAAGTCACTTCCCATAGCTTTGTCTCAATGCTGCCCTGTTTCTAGCTGCCCCCATGTTGGCACAAAAACTGAGAAATCGTCAGAACTGCTGCTAATCCAACTGGTTCAGCTGTCAGCCTACTGTATTTGAATGTAATGGTGTGCTTTTGGTATTATGTCTTTGTTACAAGCTACGCTTCTCTCTCCTACATGATTTATGTCTATATGCTACTTATGTGAATAGCCATCACAATATCTAAGCATCTGCAGAATAATTATGTATTATATGAAGAAGCATTCAGAGCAATCAGGTGAAAGCCCCAAAATGAACTTGTGGTTTCCACAACAAGCAGATTAAAGTGTCTATTTCAGTCTCCAAATACATTCATTCTTTTCCTGCTGGATAATTTAGGTATGAAAATAAGGTAAATTTGGGGATGAAAAGGAGCAATATTTCTGCAATGGCAGCAAATGGGTGCTGGTGCTTATTGTTTGCATTATCTATTTTATTCTTAAAAAAAAAAAAAGCTCATCTGGACACAGCTTAACTTCTGAGTCAACAATGATAGTTGCAGCTGAGGCTGTTAGTTTTACGTAATGATTATCCATTGAACATGGCAAATATTTTACATACACACAGGCATAATGTAGCCTCCTTTTGTTTCTCTGGACAGGAAGCAATGCAGTAGAACTTAGTGAAGTGTGAAACTAGGCCAATGAACAGCCCAAAATTATTATGCATAATAGTGAGAGTCAGAAATGTAATGTCTTGAACACCAGTACTATTCCGTGATCGGGAGTATTTTTATGTCTAGCCATTTTTAGATGGTTCCATACATTCCGTGGACAACAAACTGAAAAAGAGAAAAATTGGTTTAAGCTCAATAGCACCGATATGTGCTTTAAACCATCTCTGATTGTGTTTTAAACAATTTTTGAAAATACACCTGTTTTATCAGGCTTTTAGTTTGTGGTGTTTTAAAGTTTTATTTATGGTAATTTTAATCTGTTTTATATGATTTTTAGGTTTTACTTGATGTTTGCTGTTGGTTTAAATTGTAAACTGCCCTGAGATGTTATATAGTGCGGCATACAAATGTGACAAACCACCAAACAAAGGGGTGCAATCCATATCATTACCAGGGATGGAGCCACCAGTATTCCAATGGGTCCCATGAACACAGGCCAGTGCAAGTATTGTTTTGGTTGGGCTGCCACTGCCTGGAAAGAAGCTCTGCAGCCTGTATACCTGCTGCAGAGCTGAGCCCTGTCTGCTGATATGGGTACACAGGCAAGCGGCAAAGGCTGATATGGGTACAAAGGCAAGTAGCAAAGAAAGGGTGGCAAGGGTGGAGGCGGGGCCAGGGGTGGGGCCTCCAAAGGGTGGAGGTGGGGCCAGGGGTGGGGCCTCCAAAGGGTGGAGGCGGGGCCAGGGGTGGGGCCTCCAAAGGGTGGAGGCGGGGCCAGGGGTGGGGCCTCCAAAGGGTGGAGGTGGGGCCAGGGGTGGGGCCTCCAATGCATGCCACCTTAGGCCCACCCCCAAAGCAGCTGATAAGCAGCTGGCTGGTGTAGGCTCAGTAGGAGCCACTGTTATTCGTCAGCAGGAATAACAAGAGAGCAAGCATGGAAGGGTAGACTCTGAGCCTGAGCAAGTAAGTTGGCAAGCAAGCTGGAGACAGTGACAGGGTGAGTCAGCGAGGGGGAGAAGGTGTTTATAAGGAGAGAAGGCACTGCTGTGGGACCACACCACCAGAGCTGGTGGGGTGAACACAGGCCCCCTCTGCCCTAGCTACACCAGTGATCATTACAGATTACTATTTCCCCCTCTCCATCTCTTGCAGGTCTTCAACATGGTGCTGCCTGATCGGGGTGCATTCCATAATCTGCCTGGTCTTTACCAAGAATAGGTGGCCTGTTGCACCTCCTCTATAGAGATCCAGTAGTCCACACTTTCACAGAGCTTCAGCATGTAGGCTACTTTGACTCTCTAGTTAGAGTGGCCTGTGTGATCGCTCTTTGAAGAATATCATAGATATTGAGACATTATTGTATAAAACAAATCTGGTTCTTATACAAGAACTGGACCTTCTCTGTAGCTGCCCCGGGTCTCTGGAATACACTCCCTGTTGAAATGAGAGCATCTCCTTCTCTGCTTGCTTTTTAGCAAGACATGCATTGTTTTTAACTGTTTTATGAATTTTAACTGTTTTGTATTGTTGTATACATTATGTTTTAACTTTGCACACTGCTTAGAGATGTCTATATTAGGTGGTATAGAAATATGATTGATTGCTTGATAGATACCAAAGATCTAATTGAGAATACACTACCTGGCATAAGATACACAGACCAGCCACTTGGAAACAAAAACTTCCCACAGTGCCAGATCTACAAAAACCATTTCTACTGAACAGAGAAAGAAGCAGAGAGTACATTATGACCTCTGATATTCAAGTGTTTATGGCGCTGCCAGTCCAACAATGTCACAATGGGGCAATGGCCTTGGGCAGCAGACTAGATGAGGCGAAGGTGGTGGCACTCTGGCTGCTACTGCTCCACTACACCTCCCTTCACCTTGCCATGCTTACCTTCTGGGGAAAATATTCTCCATGCCTGGCTCCATTGGAACATAGGAAGCTGCCATAGACTGAGTCAGACCATAGGTCCATCTAGCTCATTATTGTCTTCACAGATGGGCAGAAGCTTCTCCAAGGTTGCAGGCAGGAATGTCTCAGACTCTCAGCCCTATCTTGGAGATGCCAGGGAGGGAACTTGGAACCTCAGATGCTCTTCCCAGAATGACCCCATCCCCTCAAGGGAACTTCTTACAGTGCTCATACATTTAGTTTCCCATTCCTATGTTTCCAGGGTGGACCCTGCTTAGCAAAGGGGACAAGTCATGGTTGCTACCACAAGACCAGCTCTCCTCCTTCTTTCAGTTATTCTCCTCTATACCCGGGGGGGGGTGAGGGGGGTGGATATTTCCCAGGCAAACTAGCAACATGGCCTGGAAAACTGCTAGACTCCAAAGAAAGTTTTAAAAGTGAGGAAAGCATGTCACCCCTTGCAGTGGCTCATCAGGCTAGGGCAGGGGCTTAAATATTCATTAATTTTAATGATTATTCATTGTTATGCAGCACTTTGATTTGAAAGGTCAAGAAATAATAATAATTACTGATGATGATTAACTTTTCTAAACTGCTCACTGATGCTACAAGTAGCATCAAATTACACAAGATGAATTGCCCTCATGAAAGTCACTACCACCTAGGAAATTACATGAGCCCTGTGTGTCGTTCCATTATATGTGACAATCAACTTCTGTGCAGGGAACAAATTCTTGTGTCATTTTGCAGTGAAGAGGCTCTTAAAGCATCCAATTTTGAACACATGTTTCACTGACATTAATAAATTTCAGAACTCCAAAATTGCATAATGAAAATCCATGTAAATGAGAAAATAACCCCAATTGTGACAAATGATGGATTTCTTGTTTTTGGTTTCTTCCCCCTAAACTTTTATTTATAAGGTATCTGCTAAAATTTAGATTGCTCTGTGGTGTTTTTTGATTAAATTCAAGAGCCAAGGTTGAAAGAAGGAACAAGGAAGGACAAGTATTTGCATGATGATTCTTGAATAGCATATTCAGCTGGATATTCAACAACAAAAATTAATATATAAAATATAGGGAAATGGGAGGAAAGTCTGAACTCTCTCAGATGCATCTTTAGATAACTGTGTGGCTTAGGCAGAATGAAGGTACCCTGAATTTAAGCACAGCAGTTGGTATTTGGATAGTAATTAATCTTGGCTGTTAGCAAATCTCTACGTCCAGGTAAGTATGATTTAGGATTCTGCAACCTAAAACTACTTAGAGTGGCCACATCATGAGTTCATTCACACAGTCAAAAACTGTGTTCTACCCAGGTTTGGGAGCAGTGTGTGCTCCCAACTCTTGGTTGTATGGAAGCAAGTTGGAGGAAAAGCTACCCAGGTTTTCTTCCTACCTTGCTTCCACACAACCAAAAATTGGGAGCACACACAGCTGCCAAACCTGGGTAGAACACAGTTTTTGATTGTGTGAATGACATCCATGTCTTTCCATATATATCTTCAGACACACATGCTTGATCTCAACTCAAAAATAAAGAAGCTATTCTCATGACCAGGAGAAATCAGGCTAAGGGAGCCTTGCCCAATTTCTCCTGGTTGCTTGCTGCCACGGGAGCCACGGCAGCAAACTACCGAAAGTACCCCTCTCCTTAAACGAGGTTAGCAGAGCGAGTGCTCCGCTAACCCCGTTTGGTTCATTGTGTGCTGCTGCGGCACAGCTCTGCACTGTGGCAACACACAAGGAGACCCCCATCGGGAGGCTAAACCAAGCCTCCTTGCCCGAGGGGTCTCTTCAGAATGCCCCACACACTTGCACAGGGCATCCTGGGACTTCCAGGGGCTGGCAAGCCCTCAATCCCCACCGCCCCTGCTGGCTCGGTGACGGAGCCCACAATCACATGAGCGGCCGATCTGGCCGGCCAGGGACAGCTCCCTGCCCGTGTGCGGGGAGAGTGGGCTAAGCCCGTCCTCCCTGTACTAACCCTAACGGCGCTTCACACCAGTTGTGTGAAGTGCCTCAAAGTCTTCCAGCAGTGATAATAGTCCAGGTAAGGAAGGGAAGATGGCTAAAGGCCTGCCAATGGTGGTCTTGCGTGAACTTTTTCCACTTAGTACTTTGCGTGCAGTTATCCACACTCTGGTTACCTCTAGATTAGGTTATTGTGGCATGCTGTGCATGGGGCTACTCTGGAAAGGGATTTGGAAGCTGCAGTGTGGCTATTGACCAGTGCACCTTGCAGGGAGTGTGTCACATCCTTTTTGCTGTACTGACTGCCTATTTATTTCCAGAATCAATTGGAAGCGCTGGTGCTTAGCCCTAGCTTTAAAGCCCCGAACATTTTGGACACCTAAAGGATCTTCTTCTATGAGGCGCTTCAGACAATTAGTGTGAAGCGCCTTGCTGGGCTCTCCCCGCGAACTATCGAGCCTGCACCCCTGGGTGGCCGGATCAGCTGCCCACATGACTACCAACTGCATCACGGAGCTGGGGGGGGGCTGGGGGGATCAGGGGCCGCCTGGCCCCCAGAAGTCCCAGAATGCCCCGTGCAAGTGCGCTGGGCATTCTGGAGAGACCCCTGAAACTGGCAGCAGTCTCCCAGTCGGGTCTACTCATGGGTCGCTGCGTGCCGCCACAGCACGAGCAAAAACCAAGGTTAATGGAGAGCTCACTCCATTAACTTTGCTTAAGGGGAGGGGGAATTAGGCGGGCTCGTTGCCTTGGGACCACCGGGCCTGCCCAGTGGTTCCCACGGTCACTAGGTTCCCTTAGCCCGCTTTCTAGTGATTGTGGGAATAGCTTCTATATGTACCTTCCTGTATGCTGTGGTTGTTATCTATTAAGAGCAAGGCCTTTTTACTGGTGGCCCTGGTTCTTTAGATTGCCCTCTCTGTTGAGGCCAGGCAACCCCCACTCTGTTAAATCTTTGAATGCTAGGAACAACTTGGCATGTTGAGTGGCCCATCTGGTGGGCCACTGTATGAAACAGGATGCTGGATTAGATGGGCCTTGGGCCTGATCCAGCAGGGCTGTTCTTATGTTTATAAGCTTTCAATGCTGCTTGATTATATATTGTTGCTTCTGTGATGTTAATTGTAGTTGCTTTACTTGTTAAATAATTAGGTCATTCACACAATAAAAAACTGTGTTCTACCCAGGTTTGGGAGCTGCGTATGCTCCCATTTTTGATTGTGTGGAAGCAAGGTAAGAGAAAAACCTGGGTGGCTTTTCCTCCTACCTTGCTTCCAAGTCATTTCTATCCAAGTTTTCCTCTGATCTTCCTTCCACACAACCAACAATTGGGAGCACACGCAGCTCCCAAACCCGGGTAGAACACAGTGTGGCTCTACACACGATCGGTTTGTAGAGCCTGCAGGGCTTCTGTGGGGAGAGCGGGCTTGACCAGGGTAGCAATCTGTTTCTACAGCTCCCTAGAACACCTCTTCCATCCTTAGAATCTTCTGCAACATTCAAGGGTTTCCTGGCAGACAAGCTGATGTTGAAAGAGTGTGAGCCTCCAGATGTTGCCAAACTACAACTCTCAGCATCCCCAACCACAATAAACTGTAGTTGGGGATGCTGGGAGTTGTAGTTCAGAAACATCTGGAGGAACCCAGCTTGGGAACCACAGGTTTATAGTACCAGAGAGATCCAAATCCCCTTTCAGGCATGGGGGCTGAAATACAGCCATTGGGTGACTCTGGGCCAGCCACTTATCTCTCAGCCTAACCTACTTCACAGGGTTGTTGTGAGGATAAACATAACCATGTACACCTCTTTGGAGGAAGAGCAGAATATATATGCAAAAATACATACATAACCGATCCCAAGCTATCTGGGGGCACCATTTGAAGCTTAAAAGCTGAATGCACTTCAGTGAGGCATTTCCATGAGATGTTCCTAGTCCCTAAAAACTTCACTCACTGGAATGTAACTTTAGTGATCATACAGAGTAACTATTTTACTGCCCTTACAAACCCATTGTTCTCTCTCTCTCTCGCCTCCATTTTTTTTTAAATTAGGAAAACATGCAAAGAATTTTTGAAGCCCTGAAGGCTGATTTGAACATCTGCCCTCATCACACTGGTTTAGAGCACAGAAGTCAACGCCTCATTGCACCTTATATGGAGCCATCATCTTCCAAGTCACGCATGGTCTTCTGAAGCATCAGGCTCACAAGGGTAACAGAATCTACAATTGGCAAAGAAGAAAATGTATGGCAATTTAACTAGGATTTATGATGCATGCCTAAACTTAGATGTACCTGAATTATTACTTTAACGGCAGAATCTGGCTGCTTAGTCCTAGATTTCTGAATGCTGCTGCTGCTACTACTACTACTACGGATATTTATATACCACTCTTCAACCAACGTTTTCAAAGTGCTTTACATAGAAAAATAAATACTACATAAAAAGATGGTCCCCTATTCCCAAAGGGCTCACAGTCCAACAAGAAACACAACCTAAAAACATACCTGCTCAGCCAGGCTTTTAGTTTATCGTTTTAAAGTTTTGGGTTTTCAAGTTTTTATTTGCATTTTTTAATTAATGTTTTGATAGCTTTTAGATTGTGAACCACCCAGGGACCTTTTTGTAAAGGGTGTTATAGAAATGTACTAAATAAATAAAGGTAGACACCAGCAACAGCCACTGGAGGGATGCTGTGCTGGGGCTGGATAAGGACAGTTGCTCTCCTCCTGCTAAATATAAGAGAATCACCACTTTAAAAGGCGTCTCTTTGCTCAGTTAGCAGCTACATTTTATATAAAATAAAACTGTGTGGTTTAAAGTTACCTTCTTAAAAGATAGCTTCTGTATCTGTCAGGGTTAACAACTGTGCCATGAGAAAACAGCTTGTAGTTCAGCGCCCTGGTTAAAATCTCAGGCTTGGTGTGGGGTTAGCGCTGGCCTGGGATCAGGCTTAATGTGAATTTCCTTTTGCATTTAGATGTACATTTAATATTAGTTGCCTACTGTTGTCCGCTGTCACCAGAATGGATTTAGGGAAATTATCGAACTGTGGCATATCTGTAAAGCTTGTATAAATGGAATGAGCTCTGGTGGTGTTGGGAAAGAGACTTTTTCTCCAGGTTTAGGGATGGCTGGCTGGAGGGATATCAGCAAACTCAAATCTTTCTGCAAATTATGTCTGAACCAGTTACACTAACATGTTCGAACAACATCAGCCATTCCCAATAGGTCAATCGGTTGAATCCAAACCTTCCCTTGTTCCGGAAGAGAGACTCCTTTCTTTGGAGGAAA
Source organism: Hemicordylus capensis (assembly GCF_027244095.1). Taxonomy (NCBI): domain Eukaryota; kingdom Metazoa; phylum Chordata; class Lepidosauria; order Squamata; family Cordylidae; genus Hemicordylus; species Hemicordylus capensis. The sequence goes on from NC_069657.1 coordinate 417,917,962, forward strand.
GTGACCTTTGGATCCAGCTCAACTACAAGTGGTATGAAAAGGCTTTACCAGGCATGCGGCAGCTCAAAAAAACAGAACCTAGGTAACTGAAGGACATTTTATAAATCTTGGATTAAGAAAACTGAAAGTATACTAGAATTTCATTAATGTAAATTGCCATGTAGACAATTCTATTTTAGCTTTGTTAAACAGTGTTCCTAGCCTATGTAGGAAAGGAAAAAGAACAAGCTAATTTTACTCTTTTTAAAAGAACTATAAATTTATTTACTACACTGGGTGCTGCTGTATAATTACCACTATAAATCAGCATAGTTCTATTAAAGCAAATGAAACTGTGCTGATTAAAACCAGCACAAGGCCTAGTTTTGAGAGAGACAATTCACATCTGCTTTCATACAACAACTTATTTCCTTGCTTTCTAACTGCTCAAGAAGGAGCTCCATTTGTGTAAGACAATGGACATTTGTCTTAGGAGCAAATTCCTTATTTTGCTTCTTAAAATCCTTTTTGCAAACACCATTTAAACTATCATCCATTGGACACGATTACTTTTCCACTTCCATGGGCCTCACATTTATTTTTAGAGCGTCTTTTTACATACTGGCATTGCATTCAGTATAACAGCATAATAAATATCCTATTCCATCCATAGCCTCCCTCCTCAATGCATCTGTAAATTTCTAATCAAGACTAATGGGGACATACACGTACACAGAGCTTGCACAATAACAGCTGTTGCATGCTGTTGAAAATAAGCCAAGCCTATGTTCTCAAGAGCCACCTTAAGTGGCGCAATGGGGAAATGCTTGACTAACAAGCAGAAGGTTGCCAGTTCTAATCCCTGCTGGTACTATAACGGGCAGCAGCAATATAGGAAGATGCTGAAAGGCATCATCTTGCATTGCATGGGAGGAGGCAATGGTAAACCCCTCCTGTATTCTACCAAAGAAAACCACAGGGCTCTGTGGGCACCAGGAGTCGAAATCGACTTGACGGCACACTTTACCTTAACCTTATGTTCTCAAGAACAAAGACAAATCACTGCTTACACTGGATTGCACTCAGCTTGTACATCATTGCTAGCAGCAGCAACAGAATGAACAGATCTTAGGGAAATGTCTGCAGGGGCTTCATTACATTTGTGTTTATACTGCCTCCACTAAATATGATGGGCATGTAGTTATCTTATGTTACTAAAACCTTGTGAGAAAGACAAAAATGAAATTTCGCCTATGGTCACACAGAAGTCCCATAGGTGAGCACAGATTTGGACATTGGAGCATAATCCAGCCCAGGATTTCTTTTAAGCCCCATTAATTTCAGAGGAAGAGCTGCTTAACTCTCCCATTAAAACACGAATACAACAAATATTTATATACTGCTTTTCAACAAAGTTCCCAAAGCGATTTACACATATATAATTATACAGATAAAATGGTTCCCTGTCTCCCCACCCCACCAAACAAAAAATCAATGGATCATGTCCTTGGCTGTTAACTATGGGCAGAATCCAGACTAAGGGCAGCTTGGCATAATCAGGCTATTCTCATGACCAGCAAAAACAGACCTTGAGGACTGAAGGTGGGGTTAGCACTGCTGTGTGAAACATTGAGGCGATTCTCATGACTGCAGGAAAACGGGCTAAGGGAGCCTAGCCCACTTTCCTGAGGTCGTGTGCTGCAACGGGAACTGCATGGTTCTCAGCAGCAAACTGCACAAAGTACCCTTAAATGAGGTTAGCAGAGTGAACACTCCGCTAACCCCATTTATCTGATCTTGAGTTGCCACGGTGTGGTTCTGCACTGTGGTGACTCACGAGTATACCCCTGACCAGGAGGCTACAACAAGCCTCCTAGCATGGGTGGGGTCTCCCTAGCTGCCCCTACTACTGTAGTACTACTACTAATAATAATACCATGACGGAGCCAGTAGTCGTGTGGGCAGCCAATCCAGTTGCCCAGGGCTAGCCTGGGGATCGTCTGTGGGGAGGGTGGGCTAAGCCTGTTCTCCCTGCAGAATCTGGTAGAGCCTCATTGGCAAGCCCTCTAGCTGTGTTCTTTCAAAATAGGGTCACTCACTTCCCAGCCCCATCTCTTAAGTGTGGTTTAGCAGACAGGGGAGCTTGCCTACCCTCTCCCAGTCTCATGTGAAGCCATGGGGCTCGGCTCCAGCTCCAACATCAGCACTCTCCTCCTCTTTACAGAGCTACCATAGAGTCTGCCTACTAGAGTGGACTAGGGGCTGCCCTGCAAAGCGAGCAAAACCCTCAGCAGAACTCTGCCCAACAACAGATGACTTCACCCGCACTGAGCACTTGCTCAAGCATCCTTACAGTGGCAGGCACCCTGCAAATGGGATCAAGAGCAAAGAGGAACATAGGAAGCAGCCTTCTCCTGTGGTTGCCTGCTCTGAAATCAAGCCCTTAATAGTAATTGTCCATCCTGTGGGCTCCCTGCCGAGGCCTGACCATGTGCTTGTGTGTTTGGTGTAAGGTGTGTGAGAGAGTTACAGCAGGGCTCCTGGGGTTACCCTGATTGCTGCTTGTGAGAATAGCCTCAATATGTAACAGTGGCAAGCAGTGTTCCCTCTAACAGGGATTCCCAGATGTTGTTCACTACAACTCCCAGCATTCCCAGATGCAATAGCCTTTGCTTGGGGGTTATGGGAGTTGTCGTCAACAACATCTGGGGATCCCTGTTAGAAGGAACACTGGTGGCAAGTAAGTAGGAGAAAACCAGCAGCAAGTAATTAGGAAAAGCACACTCCTGGTACTTCCACCTTTTAGGTTTTGTCTGAATCTGCCAATGTTCGGTGGATAAAGGCAGGATCTATGATCCAGGTTTTCAGCTTTTGATACTACTCCTTATTGATGGAATTTCTATAGTTATAATGGTGCAAATTTACCCCAAAGCATGGAAGAAAACACACACAAAAAGAACGAGGCTCCAGTAAGTGGAAGAAGAGGATGGAGCCAGAAGCAGAAATAGGCATGCTGCACCAACAGTGCATGCTTTAAAATAAATAATAATAATATTAATTAATGTGAACAATTCTGCATAAGAATCCCAGAGTACACCATTCCTTGTATAAAAATACCAGCAGCAAATAGGCTTTATAGATATACAGCCCAATGTTTGCCTTTGAAGGCCAAAGCCTGCCACCAGATGTCATCATTGCTCTATACAAGCTTAATATCGAAGAGCTTTCAGGAAACCAGGGTAGCCCAAGTTGGAGAGGGTATGCAGCATTGTGCAAGACCAAATCTCAAGAGAAGAAACTAATCACATGCTTTTATTACTTTAATATACTGCATTAATATACTGCAGCCCACTTCCGGTGCTGTGTATAAAGCAGGCTGCCACTTACAATGCACGTATTTTAAAAGACCATTCCAAACTCACAGGATAACTACAGAAGTTGTTGATTCAGCAGGCCGTTCTATTGGTTTTGCCACCAAGTGCAAACCGATTGTGCTAGTCTAATTAAGTAATTTATAGCTTAATGGACAGCACCTTGAAAGTGAGAAAGCTATATCTAGGGCCTACAGTTTTTAAAATGGTGTTCTCCAGAGAAAATAATATTTTTCTCTAATTGAGGTATCTTGGTGGGATTGCATCATGAGCCCCACCGCCTATTGAGATCATCTGGGGAGGTCTGTCTGCAATTGCCACCAGCTCATCTGTTGGTTATTTAGGGACAAGTCTTCTCCACTGCCGCCCCAAAGTTTTGGAATGCGCTCCCTGCTGAAATAAGAGCTGCCTCCCCATCTCTGACAGCTTTTTAAAGGGCCGCTAAGACACATTTGTTCATCCAGGCTTTTAATTAGACTGATGGAATTTATCAATATTTTTACATTGTAAAGTGTTTTAATGTTTTCATTTCGTTTTTAATCTGTGGTGTTTTATTGTAAACCGCCCAGAGACTTGAGTTTTGGGTGGTATATAAATATGTTAAATGAATAAATTTAACTTAACTTGTCTAACGTTATTAGTCTTATTTTTACATGGTATCTGTTTTATTAATGTTGTGAGCTGCCCCAAGCTGTAGTGTACTGGAAGGGCAGGGTATTATTATTTTAAATACACATTATGTGTATTTGCGGATTTCACACTGGGTAGAAGGATGATCTGCATAACCCTATTAACTGAGTAAAGAGTCACTTTCAAAAGTGGTGGATCTCATAACAACAAATACTTATATACCACTTTTCAACAAAAGTTTCCAAAGCGGTGTACATAGAGAAATAATAAATAAGATGGCTCCCTGTCCCCAAAGGGCTCACAAGCTAAAAAGAAACATTAGAAGACACCAGCAGCAGTCACTGGAGGTACTGTGCTGCAAGTGGATAGGGCCCAGTTACTCTCCCCCTACTAAATAAAGAGAATCAGCACATTTAAAAGGTGCCTCTTTGCCCAGTTAGCAGGGATCTGCAACCTAACAGGGAGACAGAGTAACTGACATGATATGCAGAATTATATCACCGTAATGCTTCTCTCTGGGGCTGCTGTGAATTCATAAGCAATTCCGATGCTGTACAGAACTAGTGGTTGTGCAAACAGTGCTACCACAACCCCCCCCAGCCCCCCCACGCTTTATGGTGAATGTTAGAGATGTGCACAAATTGATTTTTTTGATTCAATTTGTACCTGAATTTTCCTAATCTGAATTGATTAGGGGCAAAAAAGGGGTCCCGGGGGGGAAAGAGTGGGTGGGTGGTAGTGCCCAATGGGTGGAAGCTACCACCCACATTTCAAAGAAATTGGGCAAAGGGTTGATTTTAAAATATTTTTTGAAGTTGGTGTGACTTTAAGCTTTCCCCCATAGGGAATAATGGGGATTTCAACAGCCTTATAGCTCCATGGGGGGGGCAGAGTGGGTTGTGGTGGGTGGTAGTACCCAATGGGTGCAAAGAAGCTACTACCCAGAGTTCAAAGAAATTGGGCAAAGGGGTGTTTTTTAATTTTTGTTCTGAAGTTGGCATGTCTTTGTGGCAGATTTGGGGCAGAAAGGGAGTTTCGGGGGCAGAAGAGTGGGTCAGGTGGTAGTGCCCCAATGGGTGCCTGCTACCACCCAGATTTCAGATAAACTGGTGAAAGGGGTGATTTTTAATTTTTTTCTGAAGTTTGTGCATCTGGGCCACAACCCATTCTGGGCCACCCTGGTGCCCCCCACATGGAGCTATAAGACTGCTGAAATCCCCATTATTCTCTATGGGGAAAAGCTTATGATGTACCAACTTCATTTTTTAAAAAAATCAACACTTTGCCCAATTTCTTGAAATTTTGTGTAGTAGCTTCCACCCCTTGGGCACTAGCACCCAACCCACTTTGGCCACAAAATGGAGGTCCAAATTTTTTGGGTCCGAATTTGGGGTGATTTGTTTTATACTCAGATCTGGGCAATTGAGCACAGGGGTGATTTATTCTGTCTGCGAATCACCCGAATCAGCCATTTGGGTACAAATTTTGTACCCTAATTGATTCGCACAACCCTAGTGAATGCGAAAATTTTTGGTAACACTGCTTGTTAAACCACTGGTTCTTAACAGTGCTGCTTGCACATCTGGGGCAGAACATTATGGTGACATAATGCTATGCAATATGGTAGCCACTGTGTTGGTGTCTGCAGTGGGCCAAGTCAGGCAAGGGTCTAATGGCCTATACTCACCACCTTTATGTGGGCCCACAGCCACACACGGGGCTGGACCGATCCCTTTGGGACAGAGTTGGCCAACGGACTCATACTACTGCTAACCACCTTCTGGCAGTTCCCATCTGCATCTACAGAGGCCTCTGCATCATTGTGATGCAGAGTATCTTTATGGGATACTCTGGATCAGTGTTATCTCTAACAGGACTTCCCAGAAGTTGTTGACTACAGTTCCCAGAATCCCCAACTGCAATGGCTTTTGCTTGAGGATTATGGGAGTTGTAGTCAACATTATCTGGGAATCCCTGTTAGAGGGAACACTGCTCTGGATGGGAGAGGAAATGTGTGTGAATCTCACCTTGCATGGCATCTCCTTTCCACTGACCACTAGACTTTCTCCTGGGCCTGTGCTGATGGTGGTAGTGGCAGCAGTTCTTCCGAGCCAACCATTCATAGAAATAGAAGAGTGGCTGCAGGCCAAGTATTACTCTTTAAATTCAGGAGGCTGTTTGCTAGTCTCCAAATTGCAACATGGAGACTAGCAAACAGCTTTTCCTAGCTGGCTGGCCTAATTTGGGAGCCTCTGCCTCTAACAATGATAAGGTGGCCTTCTGGAAACCTTAAATATTATGCTCTGGGTTGGTGCTAGGTATGGGCATGTTAAAGGGGGTAATCATTAGGGCTGTTCAAACAGTTGTCTGAGTCTAGGTTTAAGTGGGTTACCAACATTAGTCTGGTTATGTGTTTGCATGTTACACCTAAGGTCCATTCACACATTATGTTCAACACTTGTATGAGTGTCCAGTGTGCACAGGTAGAGACATTCACATATTATGCTGAACACAGGTACAGAAGGATACTTCTCTATACCATGCATTTGAAGGGCCTGTATCCAGGTTCACTTTTAAAATGAACACAAATACAGTCATTCATAAGCAGGTGTACAGACCTCTGTGCACTCGTACAGCATAATGTCTGAATCGGGCTCTAGATTCAAACAATTGTGTGAACAGGTCTAACGTCTTCTGAGGCAAGAACATTGCAATAATAATTTGATTATGTTGCTAGATAAGCTTAAAACTCAAAACTTTAATTAAGCTAATAAAGACCTAAAATTTTAATACATAATTGGCACAAAGGAAGTCATAACTTCTGAAACACCCTTTGCTGTGACAAAATCTACCATATAAAATGAACTTGTACAGTAGGGGCTTTATAACACAGGCTAAGGACTTGTAGGTTAGCCATTAATACACTGTGTTCATACATACCTACTGCTGTGGAGCCATATGACGCCTTTCAGAGTCTTATGACATGTTCTCACTCTTCTGGATACAAGAGCCCCAGGGTCTCTCTAATCAGGGACAACTAGTCTCACACACATCTAATTGCATCTAGGAAGGGCTGTACATCTAACCAGTTCAATGAGGCTTAGATGATCACCAAAATATGCATCCCCATTGGTTAAGTAAGCCTACTTCTACTTATCTGCCTGGCTGGATTTGGGCTAGAAATCTTTTCATGCTTTCTTCTCATGGGAATTGCCACTCCACAACATCAAACTATTAATTGTACCAATTTCCCACAAAAATGAGACTTCTTTTTTAAGCCTTGAAGGATGATCTGAACAGCAGCATTCATCTTCTCATCTTCATCAGTTACCACGGCAGAGAGAACAAGTGCTTCATTGTACTGCGTACATAACCACATTTCAAGGCATATTGGTCTATTGAACCTAGATGTAAACAAGAGTTTACAGCAACCTTGGAGTGAGTGGGGGAATACATCAGCAAACTGATGTATGTGTGGAATAAACTTTAGCTATAAGTAACTCAAGGCTGAAAAGGAAATAAAAATATTAAGTCTATGTACAAACTATTTTCAGTACTATAATACAAAGAACTTTAATATCTCTAGGATTACAAAATCAGAGTTAAATAGAGCAATAGGCTTATGTACTCAGAATGTTTTATGTAGGGCATTTTAATACAACTTTTGTAGTTCCCAAGTACCATAGAATAGTGCATTCTTATGCAGGACCAAATATACTACAGTAATTTGTGGTGACCAAATGAACACTTCCAAACTTCACCCAAACCCACAAAAGTGGACTTATAATTCGTCTTGAATATTTATCCTAAACATTCAACAGTTTTTCTTCTTTCAGGGTTAGGTACCATATGAGTTTTGAATTTGCACCTTCCAGCATTTTCCTTATAGAAGCTCTTTATGCAAGAGCTTCATTATGACAATTCCATAATAATGGAATTCCATCATAATGAATTATGACAACCCCATAATTCTACTTCATAAGTTAAACAAGAATATTTCCTTTCCACACATATTTTGTATTCTATTATCTTATTCCCACGTTCCCTTTATACACTTTCAAGATTATTTCCATCTTCCTTGAAGTTCAGAGACCAAGCTGGACTCCACACACTGCTTGAAGGTCTGACCTGTGCTAAGCAGAATATAATGTGAACTTCCCTTAAGTACTATTGACCAAGATCCAAACAGCCACTTTAGATATGTCCCAAGGGCTCCTATACAGCAAAGGGAATGTGTTCAGAAGAGAAACTGTAACAGTGGTGGGCAGACTAAAAGCTTCTGGAACCTTTTGGGGGAGAGAGTGTCATGAAGTAGCGTGAAATAGTGGAGGTCGAGCCAGTCAAAAATGTCACCTTGTACAAAAAGTTTACATTGACAGAATAAAGGATTTTAACACCAAACCCCTGAAATCCAGAACTTTAGGAACATAGGAAGCTGCCATATACCAAGTCAGACCACAGGTCCATCTAGCTCACTGTTGTCTCCTCTGACTAGGAACTTAGGAAGCTGCCATATACTGAATCAGAACATTGGTCTATCAAGCTCAGTATTGTCTTCACAGACTGGCAGCAGCTTCTCCAAGGTTGCAGGCAGGAATCTCTCTCAGCCCTACACCGCACTTCACAGTACATGTTGCAACCTGATCACCCTATCACTCTCTTTTAAGGAGAAAAAGGTCCCTTTTCATTTATGGGAAACGAGGTGGTGTTTATACCACCAAGTACTGCCGCTTAACGCGGCTAAACCATGGCCCCCAGAGGACAAGCAAGAGTGTCCTAAAATCACCTGCAAACAGAAAGCTAGCAAGCTAGGCAAGACATTCAGGGAAACCCACTCACATTTCTTAAGAGTGTGTGGTAGCCAAAAGAGCGTGGCAGGGAGTAAGCAAGTTGTTAGAGTGGCCTGATTTGGAAAAGACTTGGGAAGAACTAACCTTCAAGGTCCCAGAAAGAAACCTTCAAGGAAATGAGACAGAAAGGGTGCCCTCATACTAGGGAATTGGAACGTTCCCCTTCTCGTAATCAGGTTAGTAAACCTGTATGTCATTTATGCAATGCTCCTGCATAGGAAAAGGGAGGGAAGACGCGACCAAGAGGTTCACGAAGATGAGACAGTAATTTTTTTCTGGAAAAGTTTGTATGGTTTATGTGCAAAAAGACAAGTGTATCTCTTCTAAGCAGCAATGGGGCAAATTGTGGAAATGGATGTTGGATGTAACTCCCCCGATTACCTGATGTGCCTTGTAAACCCCCCCCCCCCGTGTTATAAACCTGTGGGTTACCAAATCCTTGTTTGTAAATCTTTGTAGATATAGGATGTACAAACAACCACATTGTATATAATTGTGCTTTGGTAATGTACTGTATGCTTTGGTAGTTTGTTTGTTCAATAAAAAAAAATCTTGTCCTAATATCTATCTAGCTATCTAGTCCTATATATAGGACAAGAAGGAACTTGGAACCTTCTGCTCTTCCCAGAGCGGCTCCATCCCGAGGGGAATATTTTACAGTACTCACACTAGTCTCCCATTCATATGCAACCAGGGTGGACCCTGCTTAGCTAAGGCAACAAGTCATGCTTGCTTCTACAAGACCAGCTCTCAGTACAGGAGGGGAGCAAGAGGTGTTGCTTTGTGGGGGAAGAAAATGGAGAGAAGTTAATAAGAGAAAATGAAGGCAATCAATGAGGCCCTACACACAACCCATGTGTAGAGCCTGGGAGGGTTCTGCAGGGAGAAAAAGCTTAGCCCGCTCTCCCTGAAGACAAGCAGCTGCCCACAAATCTGGCTGCCCACACGACTACTGGCTCTGTCATTGAGCCGGTAGGGGCTGCAGGAATTGAGGGCCACCTTTTAGCCTCCTGGTGGGGGTCTTCTCACGAGTTGCCATGGCACAGAGCTGCACCGTGGCGACTTATGATCGGGGAAAAGGGGTTAGCAGAGTGCTTGCTCCGCTAACCCTGTTTAAGGGGAGGGCTTCTTTGGTGGGCTAGCCGCCCGGTGGTTCTCATGATGGGGGAAAACCAGGCTAGGGTTCCCCCCCCAATCATGAAAATAGCCTCAATGAGAGATCAAAAATGGCACAGCCATACCCTCCCTCAGCCAGTCAATCAAATTTGCAGTATTGCCTGGAAGAGGGGAGATACAGCCCCCAAAGCCTGGGAATTACCAGTAGCTCCCAAGCTACCTAATGCCCCTCTGGCATGAACGACTTTTTAAACACCTCTAAGTTTTAAAATTTTATTATTAAGGAGGTGTTTGAAAAATCCCAAATCTCCTCCTGGGCACGTGCAATGGTTTGTGCTTGGCTATACTGTCACCATCTCCCAAAGTAGACTCAAAAACTGAAGGAGCTGTCTTGCTTGTACAGACACTACGAAATGAAACACTGACTCCAGGTAAGGTAAGTTTTAAAAAGAAAAGAAAAAAAAACACATACTCATTTAGCAGGAATTGACAGGTAACAAGCTATTTCTGTTCCCTGAAGTGTCTTCAGTCTCTATCCCAGAGGTACTATGTACCCTTGATGAGAGCTTGAGTACCCTTGAGGAAACATGTTCCATTTTGAAAATTACTCTTCCAAAGGTTTCTTATCTGAAATGATGCCAAGCCAGACCTATTGCAGTTCTTATTGCTTGTGATTTATTGTTATTTTTTAAGTTAAGTATTAGCCAAGTGGATCTCTCAGCCAACAGCTTGGGTGGACTGCTCACTTGTAGAAAATATCAAGAACTCTCAGTGGAGCAGGTGGGGGAAGGAATTGCTATTGTGTGTTCTCATGGACATGCAAGTTAAACATGGGTAAGCATCTTTTAACATTGGCCACAGTATGTTGTGACAGAGAGAAGGGGAACAAAGGGGAACCAGACACATACATGTTTTAAGTAATCAAATATATGGCTTATTAAGAATGGAATGAAAAGCAGGTTGATAATATAAATCAGTTTATTTCTTAATAAATCATGTAATTTGATTACTTGAAACACGTTTGTTTGTTCCCCTTCTCTGTTGTAACATACTGCAATAATTATAATGGGAGCAAGGGAGTAGATATATGGAAGGGATTAAAACTATTGAGCATTATAGATGCAGAGTTGCCTTGCCTGACTGCTGGAAGGCGACTAGGGCACAAAAGAATAGACAAAACATTGAGGGTGACAACAGCAATGGTGACAAGGAGGCTGAGAGAGGGAGGGAGAGAAACAGCAAGAGTATATTCTGGGGGTTTGTAAATCAGAGGGAATAAACACAATTAAACATCCCCACAACTTCATGAAGAAAGCACACCAAGATCTAGTCCTGGATTCCTCAGAAGCCAATCTTTTCAGGCCTCCAACTCTACCCAGAAATGGGGACTTCATTAACATGAAATCTCAAAGAAGCAAAAGCTCATGCTATTTCACAACTGGTTACTCCAGTAGGGATGTGCACGGAACGAGTCCGGAGGCCCTTTATGGGCCTCCGAACCAGTTTGATGCTGGGGTGTGTGTGTCTAAGGGTGGGGGAAGGTGCACTTATCCCTCCCACCGCTCCCCCCCCCCCGCAGACACTACATCTTTTTCAAAATCCATGGGACATCAGCATACCTTCCTGCCACCCCTCACCCTGTTGTTGCCAGGAAATCGGTGGAAGTATGGGCTGTGTGTGTGCCCGCCGCTGCATGCACATCACACACGTGACATGCTTGACATGCAGGGGCGCACATGCAGCCCATACTTCCGCCAATTTCTGGACAACAATGGGGGAAGGGGCGGCAGGGAGACACTGCCGTCCCATTGATTTTGAAAAAAAAAAATGGAGCACCAGCAGGGGTTTGGAGGGCGAAACCCTACCCAAATATCTACTGAATAGGAATTTTCTGGAATCAACAGTTACCTTTGATAGTACAAAGTTAACGAGTAATCCTTTGCCATGGAAGAGACCCCTCTGTCAAGGATAGTCAAGAAGCATTAGACTTGGACTAATGTACTCATGTCAATGCATTCCTGAGGGGTGAACATCACCTATCCAGGGGCCATGGTCGGTTCACTGGAAGATATGCCTTGGCATGCTCCTTTCAAAGATCCCAAAACCCAGTTTCCCGTCTTCATGTCATTTCCATGTATTGTTTGAAGGGAAAGCAGCAAAGCAGATGTCCCATGTTTCCAATGCCTGTTACCCCAAGGACAGTGTTGGGACAAAAAAGGGATTGCACTGATACCAGTACATGAAGACATTTCCAAAGCAACAGAGACCAAGTTATTTGACACACACACCCCTCAGCTTTTTTAAAAAGAAGCAATGGCTGTTCTCTAGACCAATGAAACACTTATGCAAACCTGCTGCGCTAGTTCAAGGCTATTGTGCTAACCAGTTGCACCAAGTATGGAGTTTGTGTTCCAGACTAATGCTGTGTTAGTGCAAACTTTGTGCTTGTCTAAGGTGCACCACCTGTGACGTGTCTTATTTGTGCTGCAGGGGACGTCTTTGCCATAGCATAATCTTAAACATCCCCTTTACTCCACACAGCTATGCAGTCTTCTTGCACAAGCATTTCATACGTCTTGAAGTCAGCCAAATGCTTTGAGAAAATGAAAGGTGGAACACAGCTCTAGCTTTAGGCTAAACACTCCATCTTTAAGGACTGTAGTGGGAGGGTGGGTATATCTCCAACCAGAATAAAGAAAACATACTGCAGAGATAGGAGCATGGGCTAGGCAAGCATGTGGGTCTCCAGTTGTGGCTGAAATACAACTCCCATCATGCTGTTGTAAAAAAATTGTGGCTGGGGTGATGGGAGTTGTAATTCAGCAACATCTAGAGTGCCACATGTTGCCCACCCTTGCCCTCAGGACCTCCAAGGGACAAAGCAGTGTCAGTTTTTGATTGTAGCTGCCCAAACTCATTCAAGGAGAACTGAATGAAAAAAAGAATAGAAAACAAGCAGGGCAACAGAGTCTTTTGTAGGAATCCCAACCCAAACCTACCTCCTCTGTCCATAAAGACAGGATCCAGAGTGAGTATGCTTCCTTATCCTGAACAAATTTGGAGTAGACGGTAATAGGAAGATAGCCGGTTCGGCAGCGGGGTGTGTGTGTTACCTTTAAGCATGATGGAGGATGCTCTTACCCCCGTCAGCCAGCGATGTGCTGAAAATTGCTGGTGCAGGACGGCAGCGTACCCTCTTTCTGCCCCAGTCAGTGTCAGACTGCATGGGCGCTGGCCACTTCTGGTGCAATAATACTGACCGGAGTGGCAAGAGGGTATGCTGCCGCCCCGTGCCAGCAATTTTCAGCACAGTGCCAGCAGGGTAAGAGCACCTTCCATCCTGCTTAAAAAAGTAATACACCCCCACCCCCAGCTGAACCGGTCTGGAAAAAGACCTCCAAACCAGTTCATGCACATCCCTAGAAGATAACCAGCTTCTACTAGGGGACTTTCTTTCTGGCAAGTGTTTTGGACACTCATGCATGACATAGGATGTGTCAGAGAGCCAGTAATAATGATGATCTGGGGAAACACAGAAGGACATGACCAGTTTCTGCAGAATGCTTTCCATCTGTACCTTGTCTCCACTCCATGCAAAGCTACATACAACAAATGCCCTTTTATTAAATGTAGGAAGTCAAGATTGGATGCAAGCTGCAAGCTACTTGCCCTGTATGCATGTGATAGTAGACACCCATTTCCCACTGCATAAGGTGTGAAGTGCTCCTGCGTGTGTGAGTGTGAGATTTGTTTCATATTTGAAAAGCATCAGTCCAGATTTATTGTACATGGCAGGCTTCATCCAGCTCATTTTCTTCTGTACTTAGAAATGAACTAGTCTTCGCTGCATCAGGGCACTGTGCAGATCTTCCAGCAACTGCTTTCAAGGACTGGTTGCAGGCAGAAAGGGGAGATCTGGCAGGAAAGCCCAGAGGCGAACCCGTAGCTTGCATCTCTTGCCACTGAGCATCATTTCTCTGCAAAACACACAAAACAAAAATCAAATTTATTTTAATTATACAAGAGTTGTTAACTCGTGCCAACAAGGACTATTTCCACATTTCTGAGGGCAGCAGCAGAGCATAGGATTAGATGTTTCAAGTCCGCTGTATTTAAACTGGTTTGGTGCAGAAAACCAGCTCTCTGTGTTAATTCCCTTGCATCTTGAGGTCAGCTGACTGGGCCCTGGTCGAAGTCCCCTCACTGAAGGGAAGGAAGAGGGCTTTTTGTTTGCAGTGTCAAGGCTCTGAATTGCATTGGCAGGGCAGATACCCTCATAAATCTCTTTTTAAGGCCTATGTTTTCCATCAGTTTATTGATTTTAGAGGAGAGAGAGAGAGAGAGAGAGAGAGAGAGAGAGAGGGAGATGCAAATTAGGTGCCAAACATTTAAAGGTTTAGAATTCCAGAATTAAACACATTCCAAGCAGCTTCCGGTTAACCACTGGTACAATTCTTTTTTTTAAGGAGAGGGGAATAAAGCACCAGTTGGCACTGCAAATTTAAAGGATTTTTTTTTAAAGCAACAGAGTCAGCAAAGCCTCTGTCTCTCTCTCCACTCACAGAGTGGGAGGCAGGCAGGCAGGCAGGCCCAGACCACCAGCACCAGCACTCTGCTCTCAGTGCTGCTGCAGTCTCTCTCCAATGATCCTCTCTTGAGGCACTAATATGGTTCTCTCCAGGCAGCCCCTTATATCTGTTATGAAACCCTGCTTCTGCCTCCTCTCTCCTTGCTCCCTCCCCCCACAATTGCCCATGCTGACTTGATTTGAAACGACAAGCCAATCAAGAAGGGGTTCTCAAGCCAATCAGAAGCCAGTGTCAGAAAACCAATCAGCAAGTGAAAAACACGGAGAAAAATGGCAACAGTGACATGAATCACTGCTGGCCAATGGCTGTAATAAAATTGATGATGATGACGACGACATGAATCATATGAACTGATTTGTGATGAATTGGGAACAATTCGATTCACCCTTGAATCAGCCCCTTCATTTAAGGGGCGATTTGGTTCATGGGCCAATCCGTGAATACGACAAATATTTATATACTGCTTTTAAACAATTTTTTTTAACATGGATATATATATATATATATATATATATATATATATATATATATATATATATATATATATAAAACAAAATAGTTCCCTGTCCCCAAAAGGGCTCACAATCTGAAAAAGGAAACATAGACACCAGCAACAGCCACTGGAGGGATGCTGTGCTGGGGATGGATAGACCCAGTTGCTTTCCCCCTACTAAATAAAGAGAATCACCACTTTCAAAAGATGCCTCTTTGCTCAGTTAGCAGGGGTGACTGAGCAAAGAGGGTAAGGCTAGAATCTAGAGTGGTGCTTGCACTTTTGCACAAGAAGAAGTCATTTTCCTTGGACTCTCCCCTTTACTGCAGCCTCTAGAGTCGCAGAAAAGAGTGGATGCAGGGGAAGGAGCGGAACTCAAAAAAGCTGGAGACAGAGAAGGAGCTTTTAAAAGTACTGATTTGGATGAGAGAGAAAAAACAAATATGTTTCATTTATTCAAGATCTCCAAATCTACAGGTGAAACTCGGAAAATTAGAATATCGTGCAAAAGTCTATTAATTTCAGTAATGCAAATTAAAAGGTGAAACTGATATATGAGACAGACACATTACATGCAAAGCGAGCTAAGTCAAGTCTTAATTTGTTATAATTGTGATGATCATGGCGTACAGCTCATGAAAACCCCAAATCCACAATCCCAGAAAATTAGAATATTACATGGAACCAAGAAGACAAGGATTCAGTGGATAGAGAACAAAAATCTTGTGCTTTGGCACATTGAGACACATCTCTGTTAAGATCAGTTTTTACCTTTTGTATTTTGCTGCCCTCTGCTGTTGCTTTAGGGTTCTCAGGAAAGGAATCTGTCTCAATCTCTATGTTCTCCGCAGATGGTGGTGATCTTGGACTGCCAAGACAAGGACTCATCCCTGGAATTAAGTCTGTTCTGTGGGAAGCACAAGGGGCACCGTTCCCTGGGGCAGCTTCAGCAAATCCTAAGGAAGAAGGTTTCTGGGAGTCACTGCTCATTCAGTTAGATAATGGAACACATAATAATAAATACAGAAAACCACTTTTAAAAATGCATCCCATCTTTCTAAGATGGGCATAGCAATGTCTGCAGATTATGCAGGAACTTAAAAGTAATTTTCTTTGAAAATTAACTCTAAGATGGGAAGACGAGTTGGGTTATTTTTCAATTCTAGTAATTGGAGCTGAAGGTATATAAAAACCGATGCAGCAATCATTCCACAAGAGGGAGGCTTTTCTAAAGAAGTCCCCCCCCCCGCCCCCACATCTCCTAGAGGCACACTATTTTCTTGAAAAATAATGTAATACTCAAAAGAACCAAATACCATTGGGTCTATTTCAGAAAAAGAAGTGTATGTGCTCAGTCAGTAGTGGCTAGTGATGGCAGGGCCTGAGGATGGTGGGATTGTATTTGATGTTATTTCCATTTCCTTGGAGAAACTGTTTTGTGAATTACAGTCACAATGACCACAACTGCCCATCTTGCCCCTACTAGACTCAGTCCAGTAGATCTTGTTCCCCAGCTCCTATTGGCAACAATATTAAAAACGGAGCCTTTATTCATGTGGTCGCTAAGAGTCGACACCGACTTGACGGCACTTAATCAATCAAAAGGAGGTGGCATGGGGAAACATCTTACTTATTTATATTATAGTCTCACCAGTGTTCCCTCTAAGGCATGTGCATGTACATGCGCTCACACACTTTTTGATGCTCGCTCAGTTAATTTTAGGTCCCGCTCAGGTTGAATCGGGAAGGCCCCACCCTGAATGCATGTTGCCTTGATACTGCCACCCAGTATCAAGGCACTTGACACTGCCTTAATACTGCCGCCCAGAACAAGTCTAATTCTGCACATGGATGAAAAAAAATTAGAAAGAACACAGAGTCTCACCTACTGCAAGTGTTTGGTAATGACATATTAGTTCTTGTAGACTTTCCTTGTTCGCTTTGCGTGGGTGATTCTACAATAACTAAGAACTTTTCTATGACATAAGGAGAGCCCTTGTTTCATCAGAACAAAAAAGTCCAGCATCCTGTTTCCCAGTGGCCAGCCAGAAACCATTTGTCCCAGGCAGCCCCATTTTTGTTCTAAATTTTTACTTGTACGTGGGATAAAGAGAAGCCCTTTGCCCACCCCAATATCCATCACTAAATCCGGTAATTGTGTCAAGTGTCCATTGGCTCCTAAATCTTTGGGCTTGCTCCTAGATACAAAGAAATTTGTAAAGGTCTGGCATGAAGCTATCTAATACCCATTTTCAAGCAATCTAGATGAACGCATATTGTCACATCAGTCATTCATCTATGTACACTCTTTTGGTCACCGCCACCTGTTCCAATGTCCATGATTGGCAATATCCCAGACAATTCTACCTAAAAGAAATACAGAACACAAAATGAAAAACCGAGGTTCTTTTAAAAGCAATTACCCTTTGTGTCCATCTTGGGAGAGCCATGTGATTCATATTCTGTGAGGTCTTGCCGCAGCTTTGGGATGTCTTGTAATGTGGCTTTCTTTTCAGAGGTGGTCTCCAGTAAAGAGGGCCTTGCCTCTTTGCCACAGCCTCTGTTTTCCTTGTGTCTCTTTGCCATAATCTTAGTGATATCGTCAGAAAATGACGTTTCCATAAGTGGGCCATCAGTAATTCTCATCGGGCTTCCTGGACTTTGCTGAGGCAAACTACAGGCATTTGACAATTGCTTGAGCTGAGCGTTTAGTACAGACACTTGTGTTTTTAGCATCTCATTCTCTTCCTCTAGTTTATGGTGACTAATTATCAGGGCACAGTACTTATCCAGGTTCTCCTCTGCTTCTGTGGTTTTCTCTTCAACTAATTCCCTCAGTTCTTTCAGCTCCAACCCTATTTCTTCTGCAGCAGAATCCTTAGGAGAGCCTGCCCAAAGCAAGAAGAGTGGTTAACAAAGAGTCAAGGCTGCTATGCTTTAAATTCCAAACTGCACATTAATACAATTTGAAAAGCTCATTCTGAATAGGAAGCAAATCTGTGCGTGCGTGTGCATGCGTGCATGTGACTACATGTGCAACCCCCCTCAGAGTTAACCCCAGCACTATGGTGGATGGTAACCCTCAGAGGAAGTCTGTTCTATCTCCTTGCTCCTGGTTTTTAGACAATTGGCAATGACGATCCTTCTTCAGGGAGCTTCTGGGGATCTTTGATTCATTATTTTGTGCAACTGCTTGCTTCAATTTTAGGTTTCATTTGTCTTCATTTATTATAGTAAACTGCAACTCATTTTCATTTGCATGTTTCAGGCTTGTATGCTGCCTTGTGGACTTGTTGTGTCAAAAGGAAGCATAAACATATTTCAATTTTTTTTTTAAAGTCAGACACTTCCTATGGAAAAATTGGAGGGTGGGCTGTTCTTTCATGAACTTTAGCTTATCTGCTGCTGCAGGAAGTCAGGCGCTCCTGAAGGACAAGTGGGCAGGGCAAGTGGTAGGCGGTAGCTTTAGTGGGCTTACCTGGGGCTCTGTGTTGCTGAGTATAGAAGCGTAATCATTATTACCCCTGCTAACTGAGCAAAGAGGCACCTTTTAAAGTGGCAATCCTATTTATCAGGGGGAAAGCAACTATCCCTATCCATCCCCAGCACAGCATCCCTCCAGTGGCTGTTGCTGGTGTCTGTCATGTTTATTTTTAGATTGTGAGCCCTGTGGGGACAGGGAACCACCTTATTTATTATTCCATGTGAACTGCTTTGGAAACATTTATTGAAAAGCAGTATATACATAGTAGTAGTAGTGGTGGTGGTGATCCTGAAGATGGAGGCTTCCTAACTCAAGGGGCACTACACTCAATGTAGACACAGAGGACTCTCTACATACATAGAACCATAGAATTTTAGAGTGCGGGGGTGGGGAATCTTGGAGGTCTTCTAGTCTTATCCCCTGCTCTGTTTGAACATCTCCAGTGAAGGAGAGCTCCACAAGCCAGACTATTCCACCGTCTAACAGCTCGTACAGTTAGAAAAAAAATCTTCCTAATGTCTAACCTAAATCTGCTTCCTTGTAATTCCAACCCATTGGATCTAGTTCTGCACTCAGGAGCACAGAACTGGTTCAGTCCTATCCAACAGCCCTTCAGATGTTTGTAGACAACTATCATGTAATATAACTGAGACCTGGATGGGGGAGGTTAGTGGCCCAGTTTGGGCTAGTTTCTCCCACCAGGCTAGAGGAAGTGGGTGGGTGGGTGGAGTGTCTGTGGTCCATAAGAACACCATTTCCCTTACCAGGGCCCCTGTGCAACAGTTGACTTATACCGAGTGTGTATTTTTGAGGCTGGCAGCTAGGGATAGATTGGGGATTCTGTTGGTATACCGTCCACCCTGCTGCCCTACTGACTCCCTAAATTAGCTGACAGAGCTGGTCTCAGAGTCACCCAGATTTTTAGTGCTGGGGGACTTCAATATCTGTTGTGAGGCTGACTTGTCTGGTGCAGCTCAGAAGTTCATAGCAGCCATGACAACGATGAGCCTATCCCAACTAGTTTCAGGACCATCTCATGTTGCCAGCCACACTCAATTTGGTCTTTTGTTTGGATCAGGGGGATGTTCAGTGGGTGGGGGATCCTGTGGTTTCCCCACTGACATGGATGGACCACTACCTGGTTAAGATTGGTTTCACAACCCAGGCCTGCAGGGGTAGAGGACCTATTAAGATGTTCCAGCTTAGATGGCTGCTGGACTCAGTAGGATTCCAAAAAGCCTTGGAGGGGTTTAATGTTGGTCCTGCCAGTGACTCTGTTGATGCCTTGGTGGGAACCTGTTGATGCCTTGGTGGGAACTCACCAGGGCAGTAGACAAGATAGCTCCTATGCATCCCTTCTGACCTGCTTTAAAAGTGGACCTTTGTAATACAGAGGAATTGTGGGGTCTGAAACAGCAAGGTAGGCAACTGGAACTCAAGTGGAGAAGAACTCTGCTTGAAATTGACAGGACACAGCATAGAGCCCATTTGAAGGTTTATGCGGAAGTGCTGCTTGCGGGAAAAAGACCAATTCTGGTCTACACGCATTGCTTCTGCAGGGTCACGTTCAGCAGAGTCCCGGGTTGTGAAAATCTGATTTAGGCTCCTTCCATTTCAAGCCAGTCCCTGGAGACCTTGTTTTGCTGCGATGCTTTTAATGGGTTATTTGCAGACAAAATCTCTTGTATTCGGGCTGACTTGGACACTATTTTTGCAGAGTCTATTAAGCTGGTGTCCAACAATCCCTCTTGCAGTATTAAATTGGATCAGTTTCAATCTGTGATGCCCGAGGACATGGACAAACTGCTTGGGGCGGTGCGGCCTACCACTTGTTCTCTGGATCCTTGCCTGACTTGGCTGCTTCTATCTAGCAGGGAAATTGTTGGAGATGGTCTAGTTAATATCATTAACTCATCGCTGAGGGAGGGTAGGATGCCTCCTTGTTTGAAGAAGGCAATGATTAGACCACTTCTTAAGAAGCCTTCCCTAGATCCCTCAGTGATGGGATAGTTATAGGCCCATCTCCAATCTCCCATGGTTGGGCAAGGTGATTGAGATTGTAGTGGCTAACCAGCTCTAGACAGTTTTGGAGGAAACCAATTATCTGGACCCGTTTCAAACACGCTTTAGAGCAGGCTATGGGGTGGAGTCTGCCTTGGGCACCCTGAAGGATAACCTTTAACAGGGAAGCGATAGAGGGAGTGTGACTCTGTTAGTTCTTTGGGGATCTCGCGGTGGTGTTCAATATCATCGACCATGGTATCCTTCTGGATCACCTGGGGGAATTGGGGATAGGAGGCACTGCTTTGTAGTGGTTCCACGCCTATCTCTCAGGCAGATTCCAGATAGTAGAGCTTGGTGACAGTTCCTCTTCGAAACAGCAGCTAGTATATGAAGTCCCTCAGGGCTCCATTCTGTCCCCAATGCTTTTTAACATCTACATAAAACTGCTGGGTGAGGTCATCAGGAGATTTGGTGCAGGGTATTATCAGTATGCTGATGACACCCAAATCTAGTTCTCCTTATCACCATCAGGAAATGGCATTCACTCCCTAAATGAGGTGGAGGCTATGGCCAGGAGTGCTTTCCATCAACTTCAGCTGATTTGACAGCTGCATCCATTCCTTGAAGAGAACGATCTCAAAACAGTGGTGCATCAGCTGGTAACCTCCAGGCTCGACTACTGCAATGCGCTCCACGTGGGGCTGCCTTTGTACGTAGTTCAGAAACTTCAGTTAGTTTAAAATGCGGCAGCCAGATTGGTCTCTGGGGTAACCCGGAGAGACCACATTATGCCTGTCTTAAAATAGTTGCACTGGCTACCGATGTGTTTCCAGGCAAAAGACAAAGTGCTGGTTATTACCTTTAAAGCCCTGAACGACTTGGGTCTGGGCTACCTTAAAGAGTGCCACCTTCTGTATGATCCCCACCGCATGTTGAGATCTGGAGAGATCTGTCTCCAGTTACCATTAGTACGTCTGGTGGTGACTTGGAACTGGGCCTGCTGCCACAATGCCATGCCCCCTCCCACATTCATTTTGTCCCAGGGCAACACCTGAAAAGGGCAGTTATTGCATGTGATACAGTGTTTCATGCTTCCTACAACCAGATCAAAATACCTTGTTTCAGGAGATCAGAACAGAGAGCAGTTCTTTGCATTCTGATCACAACTAAAAGGAAAGAGGCTAGTGTTTCCTTTTCAAAAGGAAACAATCTACTTACTTGGACCTGCTGCTATCTTCAGTAGAGTCTTGAGCTCCTGAATCTGTTTTGCCATGAGCTCTTTTTCCTGCTTTACTTCTCTACAGAATTTCATCCAATGCTGACATTTATGGTGCAAAGAATAAACCTCCTTCTTGAACTGCACTATTTGCTTCAGACTGTCTGCCTGCAAAAATATATATTTAAAAATTGTTACTGTTGTACAAAGTCTTACACACTCAGATGCTAAGAAGGGCAGGACTGATATGCGAGTGGCCCTTTGTACAATCACATATAGGAGATGGCACCTAGAAGCTGGGAAACACGTGTGATGGGGACATCACATATAGGAGATGGGAAACCTTTGGCAAGAGCTACAGTATTGAAGGAAATGGCCCTTTTGGCAGTTCAGCCTGATGGTATTCACTGCAGAGCTGGGCCTTTTTGCTCATTTCTTTGGAAGTCACTATGCTCACTGCTGCACAGACCATGGAGATGCGTGAATTAGAAGGGCAGCTTTGCCGAGTTTTCAAAACAACTTCTCCGAATCCATAATAGAACACTGTTAACTCTAATATCCGTGCTTGCACAAGTGAACTGAAGCAGCAAACAGGGTTGTTCACCTGGAATGTTGATTGTTCAACAGGTCCTTGGTGCAGGCATGAATGTGATAAACCTCCTCCATTTGCACTGCCTGCAAAAGTGACAGTGAAAATGGAGGAGCAGTTTTGGCTCAGCATTACTAGGGATGGGCCCGTAGCGCCAAGGCAGAGAATCCACTTTGCATAAAGAAGGTCCCAGGTTCAATCCTTGGCATCTCCAAGGAGGGCTGGGAAAGACTTCTGCGTCAAACCTTGAAGAGGGGCTGCCAGTCAGTGTAGATCAGGGCTTCACAACTTCAGCCCTACAGCTGGTTTTGGACTATAACACCAACCATCCCCAGCCACAGTGGCCAATAGTCAGGTCCAACAGCGCATTCCAATATTTGCAGGAAGGCGAAGTTGTGCAGCCTGTGTGTAGACAATACTGAGCTAGATGGACCAATGGTCTGACTCACCATAGAGCAGCTTCCTAGGTTCCTGTGAGAATCCTTCTAGCTTCCAGTCTGCCTTCTAGCAACCAGCTGACCCAAGACTGTGGCTTTGGCTTAGTTCCAAATAAGCCTTCTGCTGCCCTCCCTTTATAGAGCACTGGGCCAACCTTAACATCTTTTACCAACAACAAATATTTATATACCAGTTTTCGTCAAAAGTTTCCAAAGTGGTTTACATAGAGAATAAATAAACAAACTAAAGATGGATCCCTGTCCCCAAAGGGCTCACAATCTAAAAATAAACATAAGACAGACACTAGCTACAGTCACTGGAGGTACTGTGCTGCGGGTGGCTTGTTAATTACAGTCTATAATGAATTCTGTAAAAATGTTTCACTGGATGTCCATGGATTTGCATCAGGCAGGCTCTAACTATATAACTAATGGAGCATTAATAGACAAGGCATAACTTTTAAAAGTTATGACAACAATGGAAATAGAAATATGTCTCCCACTCCTTTTTGCAGAGAAAGAGTTAGGGCTGCACAACTTTGGCCCTCCAGCTGTTTTTGGACTACAACTCCCAGCATCCTCAGCCACAGTGGCCAATAGTCAGGAATTGGGAGTTGTAGTCCAACTTCTGCAGGAGGGCTGAATTTGTACAGCCCTGGATATGAACCATTTCTGCAGCTGATTATAACCATTTCGGCTACGAGTAGTTAAAATGAAGCACATTTTAGAGTGTGAACTGCCCAGGGATTTGTGTATGGGGCGGTATAAAAATGTTTAAAATGTGCTAAATAAATAAGTTATTTGCATAAGTCACCTATACAATCTGAGCAATCACTACATGACCCTCAATGTGAAATCTCAAACCAGTCTTTAATGCCACGGGGAAGCTGCTTGCCTAAAGGATGCTCTACCCCTCCACATTACCTTTTCAACCAAGGCATATTTTTCAGATCCTGTGGCTTCCAGCTCCTCTTCAGGATGTTTACAAGACACCTGTGAATCCTCAAGGATAGCCTGCAAAGTTTCATTTTTTGGCAGGTGCTCAAGAAATGAGTCATTTTCATCCAATTTTCGCCTCAAGTCTTGGAGTTCCTGAACAAAGGCTTCTATCATATGCTCGGTTTGGGGATTTTTGTCTTTTGCTTCCTTCAGGTGCTGTACCAACTGTGTATTCTCACGTTTGAGGGAAATGACTTCATTAATCAGATCCTCTCCTTTTGCCTTCATTTCCTGCTCATTGTGAGAGGGTTTAATTTCTTCACAGACCTGTTTTAACTGGGACTGCAGTGCATTTTCATTTTTGCATCTAACTTGAACCTCTTCCTTCTCCATCTGTTCCAACTGTTTTACAAGTGCAGAATTAGTACCTTCTAAATCAGATACTTTTTCTTGCTCTTCTCTCAACTCTTCCTCTAGGCGCTCTTTTTCAGACTTTAAGACATTCATTTCAAATTCTAAACTTTGCAGACTCACACGCATCTTGTCCATCTCGGTAGCTGCCATTTCCGTTTCTGCTTTTGCCTCCTCTCTCTGAATGATTGCATCTTCCAAATTCTCTTCCGACATCTGCAATTCTCTTTCGAGACTCTCAATTTTGTCAACAAGAGAGTCAGCTTTCCGTTCGCCCTCTTTCAGTTTTGCAATGAGACGACCCCTTTTCTTTTCATCAGATTCTATTTTTATTTTCAGCTTCTCAATGCCCCGTCGCATCTGATCTACCTCTTCCTGGGCAGAGTTCAGCCTAGCTGCGAGTTCACCTTTTTCTATCAGTGACCCTTCCAAAGACTTGGATATTTTGGAGATTTCCATTTCAGAGACACTTAACTTGCTGTATAAAGTCTCATATTCCCTAAGGCTCATTTCTTTTTCCTTACTCAGATGCTCTATCTGGCTCTGTGCTGCCTCTTTTTCCAGTACAAGATCTCCTGTAACCTTTTCTAAATTCTGTAACTGCTGTGTAAGGTTGTCCTTTTCTGTTGATAACCAATCAGTATTGGCCTTTGCAGCCTGAAGCACGTTTGTCTGGGTCTTAGCTTCAGCTTCCAATATCCTGATAAATTCAGCAGAATCCACTTTACTCAACTCGAGCTCTTTTATAGTCACCTGCATTTTCTGGCACATTTGGTTCAATTCTTCTTCATCTTTTGACAGAGTAGCCAAATCATGACTAAGTTGGTTTCTCTCAGTTGAGATTATTTGAAGCTGATCTTGAAGGCTAAAAATGGCTTTTACTTTATTTTCCTTTTCTTTTTCTAACTGCTTATTCTTGGACTGAAGCTCTTCAATATCAGCCTCCAAGGAGAGGGCATGCTTCTCAACATTCTCTCTCTCCAATTTTATCCTTCTCAGTTCATTTTCTGTTTCCAGGAGCTTCTCAGTCCAGTCTCCCTTGGTCATTTCTAAATCTTCTAAAGTGTCTGTTGTATCAGACAGCCTAACTTTGTACATTTCCAGCTCAGATTTTACCTTTTCAAGTTCTATTTCAAGAGTCATTATGTTGTAAGATAATTGCTGATTTTCTAAAGTAACAGACTCAAGTGCCTCACTGAAATCTTCTTTTTCTTTTTCGAGTAGTAACACTGTTTTGTTCAACTCTGCACAAGCAATTATCTTTGCAGCCAACTCTTTATCCTTTGAATCCAGCTCTGAGTTTAAACTTTGGATATCCATTAGCAGAGTATCAATTTTGTTATTGCTTTCCCCCAAATCACAAGAGGGCTCATCATTTTTACTACAACTCTGCTTTATTTGTAGCGGAGGCATTTCAGTGGTTCTGTGATTTTCCAAGAAGTTCACAGCCGCTTCACAAAGTGGAGAAAATGACAACTCATCAGGACATTCTGAAGAGCTTGAGGACTGATCCACTCCATTTCTGGTTTCTGTAACTAAGACCGAAAGGCATCTCTCTGTTTCACAAGCTGGCCTCTTATCTTCAGTTCCATTTGCTTCACACATGCTCGCATTCAGTTCTTCTAGTGCTTTGCTTTCACTAGATGATCTATACACTTCCAGTGGACATAAAAGATCATCTGCTTGTTCAGCAGCTATCTGCACTTGCTAAAAGTAAATAAAAAAATGAGACAGTTTATGAAGTCAAAATTAATTAGTAGAGGTTTAAAATTTGATCTTGAAATAGATGCATGTAACTGGACAGTTTAATATTAGTAGAGTCTCATACAGAGCATGTGCCAGTAGCAGTGGTGGTAGTGAGGGCAGCGCAGGGGTGAGAGGCACCTTTAGAAGATACATTAGAAGGCGCTTATCAGCAGTACCACCGCACCTGCAATCTGCCTTGAGCAGCGGCACTCTGCCCAGCATCCCGCGTGGTGGCGGTGCAGCAACGGCACTCACCTGGCCTCTGCACATGTTCTGAGCTCAGGTGAGTGCCAGAGTTGCGCCGCTGCCACACAGGATGCCGGGCGCAGCACCGCTGCTCGAGACAGCTTGCAGATGTGGCAGTACTGCTGGCAAGCACCTTGCTTTTAAAGATGCCTCTCCCCTGGCTCCTGCACCAGCAAGCGGGCAAGTGCATACTGGGTTCTAGCTGGCTAGTTAGAAAATAGGACCAATGTTTATGTTTGACTTCACCAACTCAACGGAATACCAATCCTCTATAATTAGGCACACTGGGAAAAGTCCAGAAAGCAGTCAGACACTTACCCCATTCAATACATGTACCTAATAGAGGTAGGAAAATAGCATGTTTGAGGCAATGAAGAATATTCTAATATGGTCCTTCCTGCTGACTGCATGAAGAAAGCGGTCTGGATTCTAATGTGATTTCCAGGGTTTTTAGCTGTCTAATTGGTTTTATCGTGTTTTAATAGTTTGATTTTAGTTGTTAACTTGTTTTAATTGTTTTTATTGTGTTGTAAGCCACCCTGAGCCATTTTGGAAGGGCGGTATAGAAATCTAATAAATAAATAAATAAATAAATAAAATAAGGTGCTCTTGCCTGAACAGATGGCACTTCTGTGCATGCAAGGCCCCCTCAAACTCTGATTCTTGCTAGTTTCCCTTCCTGCTGGAGCCCCCCAACCCAACCCCACATCATACATTGTTCTAGATGGTTCCCTGGCCTGTTGTGGTCTTTGGGGATTGCACAGGGTGCAGCAGTGGGCAGAAGGGGATGGAGACATTCCCTTGCACAAGTTTCTTCATATTGTATCCAACAAGAAGTATACAACATATTGTAATTAGCGGTGTGCATTGGTGAGGCAAAAGTTCTTGGACACAAAAGATTTTGCTCTATCTTCCATGGCTCTGGCCTCAACACCTCCCACAAGCACACTACCACATTAGTTATTCACACAAGGCATCATTCCATAAACACATAAACTGGCCCTCAATGGCTGTTCTCATACACAACTTTTTCAGGTAACTAGTAGTAGGTTTAAAACATGGAAGAACCTAGAACTTAAGATGCTAATATTTACTGATCTTTTACGCTTAACATAAAAAGGGATAGAATAAATCTTATAGTTTTTTAAAACAACCACAAAGCACTAATCCAAAGGGTCACATGGTGAGCTCTGCGCATCTAGAGAAGTTTCTGCAACTTCCACAAGCAGTCTCCTCTGCCATCAAACTGTCCCTCCTTCAAAACAAAAAAACCCAGTGGGCACAGTCAGTTTTGTAAAAGGAACTCCTTCCATTTTAAATAATAGGTGTGCTAAGAAATAAGACACACTTACATATTCAGTCTCAACACAACGCAGTGCCTGAGAACTCACATTAAGGTCTTGGAGTTGTAGTCGTGGCTGTTCTAGTTCCTGTTTGGAAGGTTTCTTTTCTGTGGATGATTTAGAAGCCACTTGCAGGATCACATTACGAAGTTTCTGTTGCCACTGTCTGTGGTCAGATATATGTTGCTTTCGGAGGCAGTCTACTTCCTCCCTTGCAGAAAGAAGCAGCTCTTGGAGCTTTCGTATCTCGCCATCCTCCAGATTTTTGGCACTCTCAAACGATTCTTCAAGCAGCTTCAAGGGCTTCTCATAAGTGTCACACTGGAGGTATGGCTCAATTTTATGATCCAGATGACATTTTTTAGGGATAACATGGCCCTCCTTGATGAAAAATACCCATGCGTGGCTGGCCTGCAGCTCTGCAGCAGAATGATGCTGTTCACTAGATGTACTTTCTAGATCAGTTTGATTGAAACTGCTATTTATCTCAGCTATTTTGTTCGATGGTCTGCACAGATCACTGTCAAAATCAGTCTCCATAAGTATAGATGTTTCAAACTGGGGGGTTTCACCATAACATGGAGGCCACATGCAGAACTTCCCATCTGATCGGACCTCTTTATCGACTTGGCTAGGGGTCACCTGTGTTGTGAATGAAGCATTACCAACTTGCTTGAGGCTGGTTGACAGCGCAGTATTTTCTTCCTTAAGCATTTCAACACAGCACTGAAGCTCTGATATTTTGGAGGCCATACTCAAGTTCTGCTCATGCAAGATTTTATATTCATTTGTCAGAGAGAGAATTTTTTCCTTTAACCCATCAAAGTGTATTTGAATGTCTTGGCTGGATAGTTTTAAATCTTCACTGTCAAGTCCTGTATGGTATTCCAGAGCTACAAGGGGTGTTTGCTCAATATCAGATGGCGCTCCTGTTTCACTCTGATCCATTAGTTCACCATAAAAAGCAACATTCTCTTCTCTTACCATATTAATTTTGCTCATGAGCTCTTCTGCCATAGTGTTTGTGCTTGTGACGAATTCCAATTGTGAGTCTTTCAGCCGTAATGCTAATGTTGACTTTTCAATCTGCAGGTGTTCACACATTTTCTCCAACTCATTTAGCTTGCTCATTGTCATGTGTAGGGAGGATACTAATCGGACATAATCATTTTGGCTGGGCATCAGATCATGAGGAACTGACAAATGCTTGGCATCTATTTGTTGGTTAAAGTTGTCCTTGGTAACGACATTGAAATGTGCTGATGATTGGTCATTCTCATCCCGGTCTGTAATCGCCAAAGTTGAGTTTTCCAAGTCTTTTAGAGCTTGCAATTTGTGTGTCAGCCTCACATTTTCACTTTCAGTATCCTCAATTTTTATTTCCATCGTTCTCAAAACAGTTTCCAGCTGCTTGACCTGATCCGCATAGTTTTCCACAGAGACTTCTTTATCCTCGAGGTCCATCTGCAGTAGCTCAAGCTTCACTTGGTATTTATTCAGTTCATCCTCCTGTTCTTTCACAGATACTCTCAGTTGCTCCAGTGAAGTTCTCTCTAAAGTCAAGTCACTGGTTGTAGGCTCATTCATTTCCTTGATCACATGCTCATCCCCGTGCAGCAAGATATTGTCATGAAGTGCCATTTTATTTTGTTCTGTCATTTCCTGCCTTAAACCATCACATTGAGCCAATGATATATTTTGGATAGGAACACTCTTGGTTTCTTTAGATACCAACTGCATTTTTTCAAGTTGCCAAAGCAAAGTGTTATTTTTCTCTTCCAAGGATATAACCTTAAGCTCAAGTTCTTTACATTCATTAACAAGCTGTTTCTCTTGGAATTCAAATGCAGCCTTTTCCATTTCAAAATGACTAGCTTGCTCTCGCAAGGTGCTTTCTAAGTTCTCATTCTTTGCTTCCAAAGATTTGCATTTTCTTTCCAGTTCTTCTTCTGCTTCTGACAGTAGCAAGTTCTTCTCTCTATACTTTTCCAACAGCTCTGAGAGATCTTCCTCCCTTTCTTTCAAACTACTAGACAGATCTAGGTTTGTTTGTATTAAGCTTTTACTTTTTTGTTCTAGAGTATCTATAGCACTCTTAAGGATAGAAATTTCACCATTAAGGCTTTCAATTTCTTTTTTATTTAAAGATATTTCTGCAGACAAATCTGGTTCCTCGTGAGTTATTCTTTGAGGTATAACTCTTAGTTGATGAACTGAGTCCTCAAGCAATTTATTATTGATTTTTAAATCCCGAATCTCTCCTTGTTGCCTTTCTGATTCTTTGCTCAACGCTTGCAATGTATTGTCTTTCTCGGCAAGAGCAGCTAATGTTTTAATTATCAAGTCCTGTTTTTCAGAAACAGCTACTTGCAAGCTACTAATCTGCTGTTCTGTCTCCCTCACAAGATGTTCATGTCTCTGCTCTGCTTTAGCCAATTTTCTTTCCATTTCATCTCTGGATTGTATCAGCTCTTTGCACTGTTTCTGAACATGTGCATTTAACTGCACATGGGAAGCTAATGATGTCTCGAGAGAGGAAATACATTTTTCCTTTTCTAACACTTCATTTGCTGCTGACTGTAGAGTTTGCTGTAGGACATCCACCTGCTTGGTGAACTCAGATAATCTCAGTGAGTTATTTTCTCTTTCTTTCCTATATTTTTCCTCAGATGTCTCCATTTTTTGCTGAAGCTCATGGCAGATTGATTTTTGTGCCTCAAGCTCTGTGGTTTTGCCTTCAAGCATGCATTTCAGATCTGCATATTCAACTTCCACAACTCTTACTCTCTCGTTACTTTTAACTCGTTCAGTCATTAAAGCACTTTCCAAGAGGTCGACTTTGCTCGCCAGTCCTCCTTTTTCTGAACGACATTCGTTCAGGAATTGTTCATTTTCTTTCTTCCATTGGGAAAGAATCTGAATTTCTTGTTTAAGTCCTTCACATTCCACAAGAACTTTTTGCAATGTTTCTAGATCTCCCAGTTTTATATTGAGTTTTTCAATAACATCTTCTTTGTGCTTCAGGAGCTGTTGGAGAGAATCACGTTGATTTTCCAGGTCAGAAATAGCATGTTTCATTTTTTCCACAGTGAGGGAGTTGTCTTGCTTCTTCAGTTTCTCTTCAAGTTGTTTTAACTCTATTTCTAGAGAGTCATTTTTATCTGTATGTACCGTGAATAAAGGGGGAAAGTATTTAATTTAAGAAAATGAAATATCTTAACTGGTTGTTACAGAGAAGTATATATTAGGCTGTTTGCTTTCTTTCTAACTGCACTGGTTAAAATGACTATCCTCTCAAAATAACCATCAGTATCTCAGAGATTATTCCAAAAGTACTTTTACTCTGAAGCTATGAAATCAAATAGATTTTGAGAGAGTCAAGACAGCATGTGAAATGAGTAGGATTTCTGGTTTTAATATTTCTTCAAGCTATATTCTTCTGATATATAATGCACTGACAACTAAGGAGAGTTCAGCCCACTACTTTGTTTTTCATACACAAGATCTACAAATAATAGTGCAAGATGGATGTAATATGAGACAGAAGAGGGGAGTTTACACATGTCCTTCAGGTTAGTACCAATCTGAGGCAACTGTTACATGCAGTTGCTGATCCTGATTAGGTTTACTAGAGGAAGTCCCACTGAAATTTAATTATCCTTTAGACTAACTCTCAAGTCATACTATTGAGTAATTTAGTCAGACTGTGAACCACTGAATTTGCTAGCACCCTAATAAGCATCTATCCTGTTAACTAAAGATAGACATCCTGACTAAATCTGCTTTACAAAGCCCCATTGAAATTAAAATGGCAATTAGGCATATGGAATTTAGCCTTTTAATTTCCACTGGACTTCCTAAAGCAGATTTAGTCAGGTTGTCAGCCAATGTGAGCAAAGTAAACATTACACCAGTTCATAGGGCGGTTCAGTTTTTCCACACTTCCCCTTGCTACACGGAAGAAGTGATGTTTGGACAGAAATCCTGCAACTCTGATATGAGAAATATTGACCTTCTCTGCCAAAGAGAACAGATTATGGCAAGGGTTCTCAAACTTGGGTCCTCAGATGTGGTTGACTAAAACTCCCATCTGCCCCAGCCACAATGATTTTTGTTTTATGTACACACAATGTAAATGGCCTTTGGCCATTGTGGCTGGGGGTGATGGGAGTTGTAGTCCAACATCATCTGGAAACACAAGTGTGAGAACCCCTGGATTATGGAGTTTCTGCCTTGCTTAGGTTGTGTGTGTGTGTGTGTGTGCGCACACACACACACACACACACAAACCAATTAACTCTCAGCAGTCATATAACCACTTTCCCTCTTCCTGATTCTTTAGTCATTGTATTTTATTTTTAAATCCCACTTGTGTCCTCTTGGCTCCCTGGTTGAGCTTGGTGACTTGAAGAGGGGAGTTTATATAGGCACACCCTAGCCTAATCTAGTTTTCTGTCCACTACATAACATAGATTCTTTTTTTTTGCTATCAGATTTCTATGTTGCTTTTTGAACCACAGTGGTCTTCAAAAGCAACTTACAATAAGATTTTACCCAGCATACATGTTAAAGAACTGTACACAGGAATATGAACCTGCCTTATTTTTATGTAAATCGCCTAGAGTTTTATATATCAGGCAGCATATAAATATGAATAATAAAATGCATATGTACTATGGAGTCAGATCATTGGACCATCTAGTTCAGCATTGTCTACACTGACTGGCAGCAGGGTTCCAGGCAAGAGTCTTTCCTGGGGACTGAACCTGAGACGTCCTGCATGCAAAATATGTATCCTACCACTGAGGTACAGTTCCCATCTCCACATCGCACAGTGCAACAGACTTTGGAACAGGAATGGAACCAGTCAAGAACTGGCGACTCACTCTGAATCCCTTCTGCAAAATTTTGATTCTGCTGAAGCAGCTGTTTGGTCATACAGATTTCTTCTTTCAGCTGGCAGATTTCTTGGGCCTGTTGAGCAGACTGGCTGTCAAGAAGATGATTCAGCTTCTTTACTTCCTAAAATATGAAGGATTTAGCAATAATCAGTTGAAAAGAATTCCAGAGAAGGCACTTGAACCAAGTCAGGTTCTTTGAGCAAAACTGTGTGTTTGAGGGAACCTTTTTTTTGAAGAGGCCATTTTGACAACAAAAAAATGCTGCTAAGAAATTACAGACTCCATAAGTAGCCTAGATTTCTGCTCAACATTTTTTCAGGCACCATAGCTCAGGAAAGAAGTTAGGAGATGACAAGAATAGTTTATTTATTACAGGGATTCTCAATCTTGGGTCCCCAGATGTTGTTGGACTTCAACTCCCATTATTCCCAACCAAAGGTCATTGGGGTTGGGGATTATGGAAGCTGAAGTCCAAAACCATCTGAGGACCCAAGGTTGAGAATCCCTGATTTAATAGATCCCACCAAATAAGCAGCTTACAACTGAAAACCAAACATCTGCATATCCATAAACTACTACTAATTAAAAACACCAGTAAGTAACACAGCTGAAACATAACTGAATTTTTATTTTTTATTACATTTCTATACCACCCCATCCAACAGCTCTGGGTGGTTTACAAAACCAAAACATAAACATAACATAATCATTTAAAAACCAAGCTTAAAACCATACAATCTAAACAATTCAATTTTGGCTCCTGATCAGTGTTTCCTCTAATGGGGATTCCCAGATATTGTTGACTACAACTCCCATAATCTCCAAGCAAAAGCCATTGTAGTGGGGGATTCTGGGAGTTGTAGTCACCAACATCTGGGAATCCCTGTTAGAGGGAACACTGCTCTTGATTAAGACTTCTACTATGAAGAGCTATTTAAACAGAAAATAATCAGGCAGCTAAGTTCTTTGAAGAATTGTATTTGGAAAAGGAAACAGATTAGATGTGTTCTTTTCTTCTCTTTTTGCCTTACATCCGTGGCAGGAGGGAACACCACAAGGCAAGCAGGCATATCCAGTCAGCCACAGCTTTTCAGATGCGCACACAGTCCTATGTGGCAACTCTCCCATCGGCCCATAATTTGTGGGTAAAACCTTACCAGGCCAGATATGGGCCACCTGCCTTGCATTGTATAAACCTGACCAATAGGAAGGAAGGAACTTGAAACTACAGTAAGCTACTTAAATATTCCAGTCATAAACAGTAAAACCCAATTAGGGGTTTTAGATGTAACAAGAGGAAAATATATATTATGGGTTTCAAAGTGAATGTTGGCCTGCAGCATATTCAAAAGTATAAAACAGAGTTCTTTTAAAAAGGAACATATTTAACCAGAATTTTTTTTAAAAATATTATTTATTCATTATAGTTTATACAGCCTACTCAAAGTGCCTCTAGACAATTTACAATATGCCTCAGGGTGCCTTACAAAAAGAGTTCACCCACATACTAGCAGAACAACTAAACAGCTTTGGGAGAGCAATTTTGCACAGATTTCAAGTTGTCACCCACTCATGGTAAAGGTTCTTTTGACGCTACATTTCTTATTTTTTCTGTACTTGAACTGAGAAAGGGAAAAAATGGAGGAACAAATGCCAAAGCTAGTGGTGTGCATGGACTGTATGCAGCAGTTTGGTCTGAATTTGGACTGAACTGCCGCTCCACAAATGGGTTCAGTTAGATCGACCGGCTTGCCCGGCTGAACTGACGAACCAGTGCAAACTGGTTCGAAATCAAACCACTCGAACCGGCCCCGTTCGTGGCGGACCAGTTTGTGCACACCCCTAGCCAAGGCACACATCTTCACAACATATAAAGATTACTTGGATCTGCAAGGGTCCAAGTAATTAAGCTCCTTGTATACATTAAACAGAGCAGCTAAAGTATTTTCACATTTTCCAAAAATATTTAGTGTTCAATGTACTTCACATGAATTATCCTGTTGTAATCCTCACAACAGCTCTGTAGGGAAATTGGGTATTATTATTCTCAAATTGCAGCAGGTGGGGAGAGGAAAGTTGGGACAGACAAAAGTTCATGGCAGAGGCGAGATCTGAACCAGAGACAATTTGTTGCTCAGTCTTGTAGCTGATACACTGCACTGGAAGAAACCATGTTCTACTTGCTACCCCAATGTGACTGCATTTCTAAGAGAACCCAAGGAGGAGAGCTGGTCTTGTGGTTGCAAACAAGACTTGTCCCCTTAGCTAAGCAGGATCTGCCCTAGTTGCATATAAATGGGAGACCACATGTGACAACTGTAAGATATTCCCCTTAGGGGATGGAAGACGCTCTGGGAAGAGCATCTGGGTTCCAAGTTTCCTCCCTGGCATCTCCAAGATAGGGCTGAGAGAGATTCCTGCCTGCAACCTTGGAGAAGCCGCTGCCAGTCTGTGTAGACAATACTGAGCGAGATGGACCTATGGTCTGACTCAGCATATGGTAGCTTCCTATGTTCCCATGATAAATAATCAATAAATGAAAATAAATAAACCCCTTCTCACACACATCAGCCCAAATCCAGTACCCCTTTCAACTTCTC
Source organism: Hemicordylus capensis (assembly GCF_027244095.1). NCBI lineage: Eukaryota > Metazoa > Chordata > Lepidosauria > Squamata > Cordylidae > Hemicordylus > Hemicordylus capensis. Next base: position 417,952,906 of record NC_069657.1, read on the forward strand.
AGATCCTTCCTTCATCCCCATCCACAGCAACTCATCCTGAATCAGGAGCCTGAATCAGTCTGTCTAGACCAGGCATCCCCAAACTGCGGCCCTCCAGATGTTGCTGAACTACAACTCCCAGCATCCCTAGACACAATTTGTTGTGGCTGGGTATGCTGGAAGTTGTAGTTCAGCAACATCTGGAGGGCCGCAGTTTGGGGATGCCTGGTCTAGACAATATTCAGCTAGATGGACCTATGGTCTGTCTCAGTATATGGCAGCTTCCTATGTTCCAAATCACTCTCACTAAGGTACCACATCAGACAACTGTCCTATAATTTCTTACATACCAGGATGACTCTTACAGGACAGCCACAGAATATTATCACACTGGCAACCTACAGCTGCCAAGTGGCATATGCTAAGTAAGGAACCTTCTTGCCTCTTTCAGATCATGCCAAAATATGAAAGAACCACAACCCTAGCACGACCCCCTTTGGAGCTTTATGGAAAGCAAGTAACGGAGGTAGCAGCCAAAGGTCTCCGAGTAAAACCAACATCTGAGGCACGGTTAGAACTTAGGAATCGTTTGAGGGTTAGGTCTTTTGCACAGACAGCAGCTATCTGGAGAATAGAGGAGGGAAACATCACATAGACACACGGCAGACTCCTCCCTACTACAAAGTGAAAGCATGGTTGCCGCACACCTTTACATCTACCAGAGAAGAGGAGGTAAACTGGACTCTGCATTTTTAAGAACTGGGCCTTCCTCACAATTCTGTCCCTCTTGGGAAGAAAAATAAAAAAGTCATTTCTAAAGGAAAATGGACACATGCACCCGCCACCCACTCCTGAGCCGCTCAGATAACAGATGGCATTGGCAGGACTTTGTTGGTTTCGAGCCCTCAATTATCCATCTAGTTACTACTAGCAGATGGGCACCCGTGTGCCAAAGCCAAATTTAAGAGAAGGGACAACCAGGATGGGAAGCATAAGCTAGAAATTTGCTGGCAAAGTAGGTTTGTATTTCCAGCTATTTAAGCAAATCAGCCCGAGAGCAAGATTAAACTTGTTGTTGCTTCTGTTCATCATCCGTAAGAAGAAAAAGAGAAAAAGAAGCAAGAGAGAAGAGGGGGCAAACCACTGTGCCAGTATTCTCGGCAAGGGCACACAGTTAAAAGCTGAGGGTTTCCTGGCAATTTTTGATGTGCGACATATAAACGAGCATCCTGCAATAAAAGACTTAACGCAGTTTTAAGCTGAAGCATAAGGGCCGTCTGCTGATGATTTTAAAAGCACTCCTGGAATATGACCACGGTCAAGTGGTTTAAGTGGTTTCAGTGTGTGATGGTTTTTTGGGGGCCTATATATGATTATTATTAGGGGCTTCCAGGATAGAAGTTGGATCAATAAACCCACAGGACTCTGATGGAAGCAGAGGGGCAGTGCTTCATCATTGGCCAGTTCAAGAGGAGGCAATGAGGCGCTATTTATTCCTTGGCTTGTTTCCCCATACTATCCCATTTCTCCCAGTGATGCCACTAGTGGGCACATCATTCCCTGAATCAACAGATCCCCTGCTAACTGAGCAAGGAGGCACCCTTTTAAAGTGGTGATTCTCTGGCTGCCGATATGTTTCCGGGCAAAATACAAAGTGCTGGTTATTACCTTTAAAGCCCTGAACGGCTTGGGTCTGAGATATCTAAGAGAGCGCCTTCTTTTACATGATCCCCACCGCACGTTAAGGTCATCTGGGGAGGTCCTTCTCCAGTTACCACCGGTTCGTTTGGTGGAGACTCAGAGGCGGGCCTTCTCTGTAGTTGCTCCCGGGCTGTGGAATGCACTCCCAGCAGAAATTCGCAATCTTAATTCCTTACTGACCTTCAAGAGAGCCCTTAAAACCCATTTGGCCTGGCCTTGCAGGGTTTTTAAGTAGTTTTAATTGTTTTAATGTTAACCTGGTTTTCAGGGTTTTAATTGTTCTGATAGTTTAATTGTTTAAGATATTTTTTAATTGGTGTTCATATTTATATTTCTCTTTTAATTGTTATTGGTTTTAATGGTTTCTGTTTTAATTGTAACCCGCCCTGAGCCATTTCGGAAGGGTGGTATAAAAATCAAATAAATAAATAAATGAATGAATTTAGCCGAGGGAGAGCAACTGGCCCTATCCAACCCCAGCACAGTATCCCTCCAATGGCTGTTGCTGGTGTCTACCTTAAGTTTCTTTTTAAATTGTGAGCCCTTTGAGGACAGGGATCTGTCTCATTTGTTTGTTTCTCTATGTAAAGCGCTTTAGGAACTTTTGTTGAAAAGTGGTATATAAATTTTTGTGGTAGTCGTAGAGGCAAATAGTGCCAATTTTTCAAGTGGAGACTGCCGTGGCAAGAAGTCTTCAATGAGAGAGCCATTCCCGACCATGCTGACTTCCGCACAGAGCAGTGCTTTCCCAAGCACCAGGGAGACCTTTTTAAGAGAAATTGAGCCTTCTTGAGTCCCAGTGCCATCTTGAAAGATGTGCCTGGAATGCTGGGAAAGATGGTCTTTCCCAGCACTTTCCCCCTAGATCGCCAAGCACTCCTTCCAAGATGGCATTTGAGCTGGGGCTCAAGAGATCTCTTTTTTCTTCTTAAAGGAACCCCCTGATACAGAGTGCAGCACAGGATGGTGGGAACACTTGCCTCCAAGCAGTGACAGCAGGTTATTATTTTCATTATTAAAAATATTTATACCCCACCCCTCCAGTGCACTACTGCTCGGGGCAGCCAACAACAATAAGATAGACACAGATACAATAAAAATAATAAAACTAACTTTTTTTTTTAAGTCAGATTAAAAACCACAATTATTAGGTTCAAATTAAAACTGAAAATTATAAAAAGCTAAAGAAGCTATCAAATATAACAAAACAATAATGGAGCCTCCGTTAAAAGGTGCATTTTGAGATGTTTTTTTAAAAACACTGAGGGAGGGAGCATGACGAAGCTCTTCAGGGATAGCGTTCCAAAGCCGAGGGGCCACAAGGGAAAAGGTCCTGTCTCTAGTCCCCGCCAACCGGATCTCTGTTAGTGGCGGGGTCATGAGCAGGGCCTGAAATGATGAGCGGAGGGCCCTGGCAGATTCATATGGGCGGATGTGGTCAATACCAGCACCTTGAAGCTAGCCCGGAAGCAGACCAGTAGCCAATTTATTTATTTATTTATTTTCACATTTCTATACCGCCTTTCGTTAAAAGAAAACCCCAAGGCGGTTTACAAAAATTAAAACATACAATAAAAGCAATAAAAACACCAAGCTAAAAACATATCAAACAAGCATAAAAAACAAGACAACAGATAAAAACACAGAGAAGCAGCAGTAAAAACGATTATGTAAAAGCCTGGGTAAAAAGCCAAGTCTTTAAAAGCTTTCTAAAAGCCGTGATGGAGTCTGAGGAACGAATGGCCACTGGGAGAGCATTCCAGAGTCTAGGAGCAGCAACAGAGAAGGCCCTGTCCCGAGTGCACGACAGCCGGGCCTCCCTCATTGTTGGCACCCGGAACAGGGCCCCCTCAGATGTCCTCGTCAAGCGGGCAGCAACCCTTGGGAACAGGCGGTCCCTCAAATACCCCGGGCCCAAACCGTTTAGGGCTTTAAAGGTCAAAACCAGCACCTTGAATTGGACCCAGAAACGAACCGGCAGCCAGTGCAGCTCTTTCAAAATAGGGGTGATATGTTCCCAACGGGCAGCTCCGGATAAAACGCTTGCTGCCGCGTTTTGCACTAGCTGCAGTTTCCAGATATTCTTCAAGGGCAGCCCCACGTAGAGCGCGTTACAGTAATCCAGCCGCGACATGACTAAGGCGTGGGTAACCGTGGCCAGATCCTGTGCCAGCGCGGGGCTTGGGGCCTGTGCCAGCGCGGGGCTTGGGGCAATTGCCCCGGTTGCCCCACCCTAAGGATAGCCCTGATGGGAGCCACCACCGTCTCCTGAGCCTTGTAATGAAGCACCGTGCTCTAGAGCAGGGATTCTCAACATTGGGTCCCCAGATGTTATTGGACTTCAACTCCCATAATCCCCAAACAAAGGCCACTGGGGCTGGGGATTATGGGAGCTGAAGTCCAATAACATCTGGGGACCCAAAATTGAGAGCACTGTTTGTCCAAGTATGCTATTAAAGATGTGATCCACAATTACACTAGATTGCAGCAACCTCCTTGCCCTCCCCGTTCCCTGCGAGAGTTAACAAAATTCAACATATCTGGAAGTTAAGACATTGCATGGCCCATAGGGGGTGTGCACGAACCAAAAATCATGGTCCGGCTTGAATTCAAATCAAATTTGAACTGAACTGCATGCTGTCAAAGCAGTTCAGTCGAACTGACTGGATGGTCCGCTTGACCGGACCAGTTTGGCAGTTCAGGCAGCTAATACTTGTAAAGAGGAATCAGGCGAGGATTCTACCCACACCACTGTACTTACAGTGGTGCAGGTAGAATCCTCCAAGGGGCGGCTGGGGGTGGCGAGAGAGGTAAAAATGTTCTTACCCAGCTGGGGCTGCTATTCCCCCCCCGCCCGCCGGTGTGGTCACAAGCACATGCGATGCTCTGTTTAGGAAACCACCTGCATGTCAGCAATCTGGCCACTCAGAAGGAAAGTCCAGGAAGATAGTCCACAATACAAACTGGGCTGCAGAAACGAAACACGACTCAGAATAGTTCTTTATATCAGGCTCGGGCTGAAAGCTGTCGACACAAGGGTTGACAAATGTCTTCCAGCAGCTAACAGAAAGCTGCTGACGTGCTTTATAGTCCAAGCTGATAACTCTCAGCTGGCAGGGATTCAAGGCTTATCAGCCCTCTGCAAGAAGCGTTTACTCCTCTTGATAAGTTTCCAGCTGTGCTCTCCGCCTTGTGACACGCCATTGCTGTGGAGTCTGTGGGGGTTGCCTGCACAGATCATCTTCTAGTCTGTCCGTCGCTGTCTCTGCTGCCTCAGACTGCTGTGCCTGCTCTGAAACATCAGCCGGACCTTCCTCAGCCGTCTCTTGGGAACTGACAGCTGGGCTCTGCCCCTTAGGCACCCTGCATCGGCTGAAAGGCTGTCAGCTTCCCCTTCCTCCTCGCTATCTGAGATCGGGGGCGTGACACTGCACAGCAGTGGTGCAGTTCCAACCACTGCAGATGCCAGAATCACACCATCACCACTGTGTGGCTGGCTTCCAAAACAGAGCATTGTGTGCACCTGGGGCAGCATGAGGGGTCAAGCGGCCGCACTGGCAGTCACGCTGGCCAGATAAGAACATTTCTATCTCTCTCATGAACCAGTTCATGCACATCCCCTAATGGCACATTGGCTGCATAAAGGCAACAGATGTTGCAGTTAACTGGAATCATCACAGCATTCCCTAAATAGGTGGAGCCTTCTAAAGCACAACTGTTTGAGACATATGGGGGAATCTTCTCAGTGGTAGCCTTGGCTCTCTGGAACTCCCTGCCCCTTGATTAATTTTAAATGAAAGCTGAAGACTTCTTTTTTGCAGTAGGCTTCCCCCTAACTTTATATAGTTCTCTGTGATTGCCCTGTTTTAATAATTGTTTCATCCTGCATTTCTATGATTTCAGAGGTTGTATTTTTTAAATGCATTTTGTTGTAAACGCCATGAATTCATTTATGAAGAATGGTGGCATATAAATATTTTAAATAAACGTCAGAGGAAGTACAGTTGTGGAGCAATATTCCAGGTCCAGAGTATACCTCTTCTTTGCAAGAGCTCAGCCATTTGGCTGATGGAGGGGCAGGGTCATGCCAGTTACATAGGGCCACTGATGATACCAAGAATATACAATTGCTCCTATAATTTTATTTACCTCACAGCTCCTTCTGAGCTCTTCTTCCTTCAGCTGCATGGTTTGCATAGTCTGGTCTGCTCTAGTCAACTTCTGTTTAAAATCACTGGCATTTTTTTCCAAATGTTGTTTTGCTAATAGTGTCTATAAGGAAAATATTGGAAACGTTAATTTGTGGTCATAGTTAACATTAAGCAACACAAAAATATTCTTGTTGTAGCTGAGACTTCACAGCTACAAGATTATCAAGATTATCTATTCCTTGGTGCATGGTGCTTCATACTTCACTCTTTTCCCTTACCAACTGCATCTGGGCTGTTTTGCAAACAAAATACTCACTTTCTCAAGTTCTGCTTGGAGAAGATTATAGTTATTCTTGGCCTGATGCAATTCCTCCTGAAATTTAGTCTTCATTTGGTTCAATTCCTAGAATATTAATGGTGGGGAAAACAAACAAGTATAATCCAGAAATGTGTTAAACTATCACGTATTCCTAGTCTATATTCAGGTGACTGCTGCCTCTGGGAGAAAAAAAAAGGGGGGGGAGACTTCCCAGTTGTTAAAATCACAGGGGGAGGGGGGGTGTTGGGAAATTTATGCTGTTAAAGATGGGACTTGAGAAATCCCAGGCACCAGGGAACCATGGTGTCTAGAAATTTAACCATGGCCTTAGATTAGGATACTGAGAGGTACAATTATTTAAAACTTTATCTCAGGCACTTCTGTTTCTGTTCTAAGTTACCTGTAAAGGGGCTAAAGAGAAGCCAATTTACCCTCCCTTTCACAATCTCTGCCACTAAGTCTGTTAATTTAGTCAAATGTCCATTGTCTTGCTCCTAAATTTTGGGGCTGACTCTAGATTCAAAGAAAATTTGTCAAGGCCTGGTCAAACATCTAATGACAGAGGATCTGGGGGTGGGGGAGAAACAACAACATAAAATCATTAGGGAGGAAAGATTTGTTTTTCAGTGTTTTATTTATCTCAATTAATATTAAGGAAATTAATATTCTCTTAAGGACAAATTGGACACTTGGAAATATAGACACTTGAATATTTTTTCTCATGAAGAGAATTTAGTTTAAGAAGTTGTTGCCCTTCAGTCCTTAATAATTGTGAATCATTGATTAATAGGTAAATACAAATGTTAACTTACTTATTGTTAACAAAATTAAATAAATATCTCCCCTACCCCAGTCTTTCCTGGTTAGCATTAGCTACAATGCTGTTCCTTACCTCTTGATATTCTTTTTCCTTTTCTTTCACTTTCTGTTCTAAAGAGCGTCGGACACTTTCAGAATTTTGTCTCTGACAGTTCAGCTCATCTGAAAGTGTTTTCATCTTTTCCTCTGTGGTAGTCAACTGTAAAAGAGCATAATTCAAGATCACAAGGGTTAGAAATGTGTTTAGAACCCTGTTTTTATAAAGGTTTGTACATGAGTTTAGCACTTAGGTTCAGAACTTAAAGATTATTAGATAATGTAGGCAAACATGAATACCTGCAAGTGGAGAGGGAAGCAAGAATAAAAACTCAAGAACTAAAAAGCAAATCTTATGTGTGTCACTGCATAAACATCCTGAGAACATAGGAAGCTGCCATACACCGAGTCAGACCATAGGTCCATCTAGCTCAGTATTGTCTACACAGGCTGACAGCGGCTTCTCCAAGGCTGCAGGCAGGAATCTCTCTCAGCCCTATCTTGGAGATGCCAGGGAGGGAACTTGAAACCATCTGTTCTTCCCAGAGCGGCCTCATCCTGAGGGGAATATCTTACAGTGCTTATGCTTCTAGTCTCCCATTCATATGGAATCAGGGCAGACCCTGCTTAGCTAGGGGACAAGTCATGCTTGCTACCACAAGACCAGCTCTTCTTTTAAAGTATTATTCAGAACCAATGATCTCAAAGCTAAATACAAAATTTGGATCTTCCATTTCACTCCCTCCCCAGGTCCTGTTTTCTCCTCCAGTGGGAAGATAAGGGGAACATGATCTTTCTTCCTTTGGAAGCGGTTGGACTAGAAATCAAATTCCCAGCAACGCCTGCAACAGCGCAAGGGATCCCTGTGGGCAGCTCTAGGAGCACAGCCTGTCTCTTGAAAGATTACTCAGTCAAGTAACTACACAGGAGGTTCTGCTGCTCAATAGCCTTTGACAGAACCGATGGAAGATGCAGCAGTTTCACAGACTCTAGGCATATAACAGAACGTTAAAAGACAAACAGCAGATGCTCACCATATCCATAGAGAATCTTTAATCTTCTTCAGACTACCAAAGGGGGAAGAAAGAAAAACAAAGAGAGAGAGAGGACGCTGTGCACAATTACAGTGGCCAAAGTGGGCCTGGAAGTCTCCAGAGCGGCACTCACCCTGCCACCTGCACTCTTATGGTGTTCGTCTGAAGAGGGGAACGCCATAAGTATGATCATGCCCATCCCATGATCAGCAGTTTGGGCTGCCCATGGAAATGGGAGCAATCATGCTTATGGCATTTGCCTCTTCAGATGGACGCTAGAAGTGTGAAGAGCGGGAGCATGAGTGATGTGATGGGGCGGGACTTCTGGACTTGCTTTGGATGCCATAGCCATTTACGTCTTTTTTGTTGGTATAACCCAAATAGGGCTATTGTTTAAAAAAAAAAAAAAAAAAAAAAACAAGTTTCCCATTTGAATCATGTGCTCGGGGTGGGTTATGGAACCTTGCTTTATGGATGCGCTCATGCATCCCTCCATGCCCAATATTTCCTTGCAAGGATGAATTAGATCTCTGCCACCTCAGAGAGCAAGGATGAATTGGGTAACCGCTTTTCAGTTGATGATTTTGTGAGATTAAGGGGCCAGTTCAGACACGCATGGTTATCATCACTTGGTGAATTTCCATTTGACACTCCACCCAGTGTGTGAATTGTCTCACTGCCCCACCCCGTTCCCAGGATCCCCCAACCCTCAAGAGAAGCTTTGGAGTAGGTGCAAAGGGCTGCTGTGGGAAGGAGGTGGTGGAGAGATTACTTTAAGGCAACTTCCTTCCAGGCAGTATTTGGGATCCAATCAGAGGTGTGGGGTGTGTGCATGTTTAGGAGTTCTTGGCACTGTTCCCTCTAAGGCAGGGCTTCTCAACGTGTGGGTCCCCAGATGTTATTGGACTTCAGCTCCCATAATCCCCAGCCCCAGTGACCTTTGGTTGGGAATTATGGGAGTTGAAGTCTAATTACATCTGGGGACCCACACGTTGAGAAGCCCTGCTCTAAGGCATGTGCACGTGTGTGTGCTCACACGGTTTTTGGATGTCTCCTCAGTTCAATTTAGATCCCACTCAGGTTGAATCAGGAAGGCCCCATTCTGAATGCACATGTGCATGCACTGCCTCGATATTGCCGCCCAGAACAAAGCTCATTCTGCACACAGATGGAAAAAAAAAATTAGAGGGACCACTGGTCCTTAGGCAAAAGCACCCACGTGAAATTTTGACAAAGAATTTTACCTGAACAGTAGTTTGGCCAAGTTGTGCTGTAATCCTATTTATTTCATTTCTACCCTTGTTCAAAGCTTTATCTTTTTCGGTTAATTCAATTTTTGCATTTTCTAATTGCAGTTGAATCTCCTGAAGTTTAGTCCCATGGAATTTCAGATCTTGGGTTTGAGTTTGCAAATTATGCTCAAGCTGTTGAATTCTGGATCTTAACTCTGTGTATTAAGAGGGGGAAAGAGATACCATTAAGACAATACTGCTTCATATACTGTAGACTAGTTGAGACTCATGGTTTGTTTGCTTCTCCCCATGAAGATATATTATGGGGAGATTCCCCTTTACAAGTATACCCCTGAACCGACCCGCAAACCGGTTCTTACAACTGGGACTGGCCCAAACTCGGACTGCCCAAACCGGGCCAGTTCGATTCAAACTGCAGTTCAACCAAGTACTGCTATAGGAGCTTGATGATGGCATTGCAAAGACATCATGCTACGCCGATGTTGCAGGTAAATGGTTACAGTGCAAAATTTAGGAACAGGGTCCAGTTTGTTCAGCCACTTCGCAAGATACCTTGGTTCTGTATTTTCATCTGATCCATGAACAGAGAATCTTTGCAGCAGTCTGCCACACTGTTGTTGAAATCTTTCTTGGCTGACTTTAGACTTTCCTGACCAGGAGTTGCCCCGGATTCCCAGGGAAAATGTGATGTAAGCAGCTTGCTGCTTCCAGGAGTTTCGTGATTACTGGACGAAGTTCGGTTTGGAGTTTTCTCTTGCTGCCAGGAGAACACAGATGAGGAAGCGTGTTGCCGAGCTATTTCCCTGCGACTCATCGTAGTTTGAGGATGCAAAGGATTTGGTTGCTTTTGAAAACAGAAGACCAGAAAACCCAGGCTTACCTCAGATTAACAGAATGCAATACAGAAGGTTTTTCAGAGAAAGAGGCTATTCTCACAAGCACCAGAAACCAGGCTAAGGAATCCCAGCCCAGTTTCTGTTGCTCATGTGCTGCAACGGAGCCAGCCCTCTCAAATCCCCCCCCCCCCCCCGTTAGCGAAGGTTAGCGCCAGTGGTCCCTCTAACTCTTCTCATCTCTGTACGGAATGAGTTTTGTTCTGGGCAGCAGTATCAAGGCAGTCTGCACACACCTGCATTCAGAATGAGGCCTTCCTGATTCAACCTGAGTGGGGTCTAAAATGAACTGAGCAGACATCTAAAAACTTGTGAGCACGCGCACATGCGCATGCCTTAAAGGGAACAGTGGTTAGCAGAGTGCACACTCCGCTATTTCCCATTTGTTTGGTTGTATGTCGGCACGGCTCCGCAGTGACTCACAAACAGCCCCCCGACCGGGAGGCTACAACAGGCTTCCTGGCATCAGGAGGCTCCCCAGTATGCCCCACATACTCACGCGGGGCATGCTGGGACTTCTGGGGGCCACGAGGCCCCCTAATCCCCACCGCCCCAACCGGCTCCCTGATGGAGCCAGTAATCGTGTGAGTGGCCGATCCGACCGCCCAGGGCGATCTGCCTGCTTGTCTGTGGAGAGAGCGGGTCAAACCCGCTCTCCCCCTGCAGAACCCTCTTAGGGTCTCCATACTGCTCGTGAGGAGAAACTTTAAAAATTCTCTAATGAAAGCTAGAACAATGGAGAGCTCACTCTTTAGGTTATGGTTTTCAATAAGAGAGACAATAAGTTACTCTGGGGGTTTTCACCCTTGGGTCCTCCAGATGTTGTTGGTCTACAACTCCTATCATCTTCAGCCACAATGGTCAAAGTTGTAGATCAACAACATCTGTGGTCTCAAGGTTGGAAACCTCTGACTTACATCATCCATCAACACAAGGAATACATTATTTTAAGATAGTTTTATAATCTGTTGGTTAGCTGAGGATTACTTCCCATGTTTTACCACATCTATAATGCAGATGTTGAGCACCCCCACTTTTTTCCCCCTTTTCAGGAACTATACCTCAGTCTAAATCAACTATTTGTATTTAAGTATTTCAAGCAAAGTTTTAAAATTACTTGAGATTTCAGGTTCTTCAGTTCTGTCTCCAATCTTTTCCTTTCTTCAACTTCTTTACTGTATGTTACTTGCAGTTCTCCGAACTTTGAATCTGTTAACGCAGAAGAAAGACCTCTTAATATGGTAACACATGTATTCAAAAAATGATGAAGGTATTGGAATGTGGTGTTTTTCAGTATGGAGCGTTATGGAACTGTGGTGAGGAACATCCTTTACAATTTGGAATGGTGGAGAATTTTGCACTCCGGATGACAATGCAAACCCATAAATAGAGTAACTCTTGGCCATGAGGGCAGGATTCTGTAATTATTAATTTTTTATTTTTTGTGGGGTGGAGGGGAGGCGGCAGCAATTAAGAATTCTACCAGTGGCTTCACATGACACTGAAACTGCTGGTTCCCAAAGTGTGTCTGCAAGCCTGACTTTCAGTGCCAGAATTCTATGCCAACAATGGACATTTTGTTGGAACCCACCAATATTGGCATATTCTGCCATACTTGTGATTCCAAACACATCTGTAACCTACTTCAAATCTTGGTTACAGGCAGTGTTCCCTCTAACAAAGATTCCCAGATGTTGTTGACTACAACTCCCATAATCCCTAGCCAGAAGCCACTGCAGCTGGGGATGCTGGGAGTTGTAGTGAACAACATCTGGGAATCCCTGTTAAAAGGAACACTGGTTACAGGTGTCAGGTTCAGTACTGCAAAACCGTCAGAATAAGCTAACATTGAGTTCAGACAACATGCCCAAACATCAGCATAGCGGTCTCAACACTGGAAGCTGGGCTTGCGGGTGCACTCCAGGAATTTGTGGTTTCTGTGTTGTGTGAAGCCACCCTATTCATATTAGACAAGAACAAAGTATACCATTGTGACTTAGTACTGGAGGAACAGCGAAGTTCTTCTGTGGTGTACTATCAAAAGAAGAGTCTCCGGGAGCAAGGCATTGCTGACTTCTTTCTAGTTCAGATTTGCATCTATTAAAAATATATTTAAAATTAGCATAAACAATAGAGAACATGGTCCTAGGTTTCTTCTATAGCTCCTAATGAACATTTAATAATTTGGTTATATCTCTAGGAAGAAAATTTCTCAGTTTGTAAACAACCCAGAGACCTTTTACCAGAAGCTCTTTACAACCTTCAAGAAAAATAAAAAAATTATGAACTGCCTTGCTTCTTTGGTAAGATGGTAAGTCTAGACATGTCCACTAGGGTAATTAAAATATCAATATTATTTTCTCTCAGATTGGAACAATGACAGGTTTCCAGTATTGTTGTGTCTCATTGCGTTATAATGGAGACCCTGGCTTTGGAGCACTTTCCCCTATTCTTCGGGGGGGTAGGCGGGGGGAGAACAAGGCAGCAAAGAGCTAATCAAGTTTTCTGTTCTACTACTTTGATTTCCAGTTGCTTGGGATCCCCCCAAATCTTCCAAGGAACCTTAACAGTTTCCTAGAACACCACCACCAACATAGGCAAACAAAACATATTTTTTTTTACAAGGACAGTGTTCCTTATTCAAATAACAGATTCTCACCTTTTAAGTTCTTGTTCTAGCCTTTCAATTTGTTTGTTGCTAGACATGAGTTGTCCCTCTTGAAAGTTAACTTGGGATTCTTTCACCTGAAGATCATGAGAAAGTTTCTGCCTGGTTTTTTCAAGGTGATCACACTGTTCCATCAAGCTCTGGTTTTCTCTCTTCAGTGTTGCCTGTTCAGTTTTTTCATTTTCAACCTAATCAGAACAGTCCATCATAAATAACCTCACTGCCATTTTAGGAAGACGACTTTCCTCAAATCAGATCCAGAGAAGAGGAATGTCCTCCCTCCCAACTTTGGCAGACCCAATTATGCTCTGAGCTAACTTTCCCTTAGTTATTTTCCCTGTTTTTATGGGGATTTCGAACAGTAATTACTCAAAAATAACTAGATTTATGTTTTTCAAACCAGCAAAAGGCACCAGTCCCATATGAGCCTGAATTTTGGGGGAATGTTAGAAAGACAAACATTTAAAAATATACCTTATCTGAGGTGAAAAAAACATTGTCAACACTTTGAAACCTCTTTTTCAGAGTTAAAAACTTAAGCTGCTGTATCTCAGCCATTTTGCAATGGATTTGCACCAAATTTGAAGGAGTGGTGTCTCTTGTCCTCTAGGTGATGTGTGCACCATTTCAGAGGGATTGGGTAGATATTTTTGACTTGATAAGCAATAGAATGTTCAGGGCTTATAATGGTGGAATGTTGAAAACACTCCTCATCTTAACTATACAGGTACATTTGTGCCAGTATAAACTGCACAAAAGCACCCACATGGGCTCATATTTCTGTAAATTGAATGTGCCCAAGAGGATTGTGCTCAACAGAAGAACAAACAGTAGTCTAAACACTAACTGGTTGGTTGTGCTAACTGGGCAAAGAGAGAACTTTTAAAGTGATGGCCATCTCCTATTTAGCAGGGGGATAGCAACTGTCCCTATTCAATCCAGCACAGAAACCCTCCAGTGACTCTTGCTGGTGTCTCTCTTGTGTGTGTTTTTTAAGTTGTGAGCCCTTTTGGGACAAAATGGAGCTCTAAGGCAGCAGTCTCCAAGGAACACCTTCTGAAATCTGCCTGAAAGATATGAGCGGAACCACTGCAAAGAAGTGCCCCCTACACCCAGTCCCTGCAGGCGATCCAGAAGGCTATCATGGTTGATGATATCAAAAGCCACCAAGAGTTCTAAAAGGGCCAACAAAGTCACATTCCCTCTGTCAATTCCCCTTTGGAGATCATCCATCAAACCGACCAAAGCAGTCTCCACCTCATAACCTGCCCGAAAGCCAGTTTGAAATGGGTCTAGATAATCTGTTTCATCCAAGAATGCCTGGAGCTTAGAGGCCACGACTCTCTCAATCACTCTGGCCAACCATGGGAGATTGGAGACAGGCCTATAATTGCCCAACTCAGAGGGCTCCAGTGTAGGCTTCTTTAAAAGAGGTCTAATAATTGACTCCTTTATACAAGGAGGCATCCTACCTTCCCTCAGAGAAGCATTTATGATCTCAACCAGGCCCTCTCCAACAACCTCCCTGCTTGATAATATAAGTCATGTTGGACCAGGGTCAAGAGAACAGGTGGTAGAACACACAGTTCCAAGCAGCTTGTTCACATTCTCAGCAGTCACAAACTGAAACTGATCCAATATAACCGACAAGAGGAGTTAATGGATACCCCTACTAAAGACTCTGCAACAACAATGGAATCTAGGTCGGCTCAAATACAAGATATTTTGTCCACAAAAACCGCATTAAAAGCTTCACAGAGGCTACCTGATGGATCTAAGCTGGAGCAGAAGGGACCTGTATAAGTGCCCTCACCACCCTTGACAATTCCGCTGGACATGAACCTGCAGATGCCAATACACACATCAAAGAATAGCTTCTTTACTGCACGTATTGCCAGACCATAGGTCCTCAATTGCCCTCTGTGCTGTAATCTGTCAGATTTGAGCCAAGTCCTCCTCCACTTGTGCTTCAGCTCCCATAAAATTAAAGCAATAAAAAATTATGAGATCGTAGCTCCAGTAATTCAAAGACTCAAAAGATTGTCTTGACTCTAAAACTGGTTTTCTAGTTACAATAGTTATACTACCTTCTGCTTCTGTTTTTGCAAAGCTGCCTCCAGAGATTCGAGATGAAACTGTCGCTGCTGTCGCTCCTTTTTAACCTTCTCAAGTTGACTTTCAAGTTCTTGAATCTTCTGAAGGACCCTTGTGGAAAGGCCTTCTTTCCACTCTTCCATGGCCCAGCTCATTGCACCAGATTTTTTTCACCCCTGATAAACAAGATGTTACAATACCATTAAAGTAGTATTAGTTGGGTTTTTTTTTTAAAGGGCATAGCTCCTATGTCTAAGATTATTATTATTTTTACATTTATATCCCGCTCTTCCTCCAAGGAGCCCAGAGCTCCTTGGAGTACTACATACTTAAGTTTCTCTTTCACAACAACCCTGTGAAGTAGGTTAGGCTGAGAGAGAGGTGACTGGCCCAGAGTCACCCAGCAAGTCTCATGGCTGAATGGGGATTTGAACTCGGATCTCCCCAGTCCTAGTCCAGCACTCTAACCACTACACCACGCTGGCTCTCTTTATTTATATTTCATTTCAGTAAAGGAGAGATTTGCATTTCAGAGATATAGGAACAGGAGCGTAGCGAGACCCCGGGGACAAAATCTTATTCGGAGGCCTCCCCATAGTGTGCAAAGTGTGGGAGAACTAGAGAAGCAGATGCTCTGTGCCCAGTTCAGCTAGTTTTAATTTATTGTCAATCGCTGCTCTTGGTAGTAAACCACTTTGGTTTTTAAGATGAGAGAGATTCCTGCCTGCAACCTTGGAGAAGCTGCTGCCAGTCTGTGTAGACAATACTGAGCGAGATGGACCGATGGTCTGACTTATTATACGGTAGGTTCCTTTGTTCCTATGATAAATAAATAAATGAAAGTAAATAAACCTCTTCACACACACACCAGCCCAAATCCAGTTCCCTTTTCAACTTCTCAGATCCTTCCTTCATCCCCATCCACAGCAACTCATCCTGAATCAGGAGCCACGTTTAACTACAATTATTAGTTAATCTAGTGCCTGCTAATTGAGCAGTCACCTTTTGAAGTGGTGGTTCTCTTATATTGAGCAGAGGACAGCAACTGTCACTATCTAGCTCTAACACAGCATCCTACAAGGGCTGTTGCAGGTGTCTATCTTATGTTTCTTTTAGATTGTGAGCCCTTTGAGGACAGGGAACTACTTTATTATTTATTTTCCTATGTTAAATTACTTTCATTTATTGAAAAGTGATATATAAATAGTTGTTATAGTAGTATTACTCATTTCAAAATAAGTTATGTTATGCATACTTACAATAAAATTGTTTATTTTACTTGACAGTACTTGACAAAGACTAAAGGTAAAGTTGTGCCGTCGAGTCAGTGTCGACTCCTGGTGACCACAGAGCCATGTGGTTTTCTTTGGTAGAATACAGGAGGGGTTTACCATTGCCATCTGCCGCACAGTATGAGAGGATGCATCTTCCTATATCGCTGCTACCCGATATAGGTGTTTCCCACCTATAGTCTGGGAAACATACGAGCGAGAATTTGAACCGACAACCTTTTGCTCCCTAGGCAAGTTACTTCCCTGCTGCATCATTAGATGGCTTTTGGAAGATACTTAACAAGGTAAAGTTTTTTAAACCCCATAGATCTCAGTGGGAGAGAAAAACACCAATTACTGCTGAAATGAATAGTCCCTGTGGTTATCTTACATACATTTGAGCTTTCGCAAAGAAAAGTCACAGACTGTAGTTTTGCATTTCATACCTTTGGGCCCCACAATTTACAATTTTCTCTCTGTATCACTACATTTGTATGGAGAATCTGCCAAATTAATATAACAGAGCATGCATCCAACAAAGAGAGATCTAATGTCTTCACTGAATAAAAAGATATGCCACAATAAACCTGCTTAGTCTCAAGCTTTGATTACTTTGTGGGTCCCATTGTTTACATTTTTTGACTCCATGTGTTTTTGTGTGCATATAAGGCAACTTGTTTCAACATCACAAGAAATGGCAAGAAATCACAAGAGTGGCCTGGAGTCGCTAGAAATGAATATCAGTTTTCAGGTAACTATTAAAAGCAATCCACCCTGAGCCTTTCGATGGACAGGGTGGTATAGAAATGAAATAAATCAATCCTGAAGATTATTAGGAAAAAAATAACGGGGGGGGGGGGCTTCAGTCAGAGCTGGCAAGCCTATTAGTGGGCTCTAGCCCATGGAAGTTCATGGTTCATGGCCGAGAAAAATGTTAGTCTTTTGTTAGGGGCACAAAACTCTTTTGTTTAGGCTAGCAGGACTATCCCTCTAGAATTCTCCCACTGAAATCAGTGGAAGAATTTCAGTGCAACCCTATGCATTTACTCGAGCGAAAGTAAGCCCCATTCAGTTTTAGGAGTTAGCCCCTTTCAATTAGGAAACCGGGGGCGGAGAAGGCAGAACTGCGCTGTTAAAGAGTATAATTTTCGTACCCATCCACCTTACCTAGCGATCTATAATGCGCCTCCTACAATACACACATAACTAGTAACTAGAGCCGAGTATAGAATTATTATTTTTTTAAGCGTGGCGCAGGGGCCCCCATTCCTCACCGTCTTCAGCGGGACTCTCGCTCTTGGCTCCTTTCCCGCCACGAGACCCCCGATCTCTTTTTTGCTTTTCTTTAAGCACTGCATAAGATTCAAACCTGCCACCACCTTCCACAGCAGTCTGTTAGCCAGGATCAATGCGAGATGCTGATTGGTCGGTCCTCAAAGAAGATCTCATTTTAGCGTTCTTCAGTCGAGCCAATCGGAATTCGCGGGGCGCGTCCCGCCATGCTTCTGAATGGCGATTTTGCTTGTTTTCAAATATCATTGGCTGGGGCGGAGATTGGCGAGTGGGCGCTCGCTCCGTCAAAGATGCAAATATAGAAATAGGAAACACTAGAGTGCCGCTTCAGAAGTTGAATTCGAAAAAAGTTCCCTTCAGGGAGGGAGAGCTGCCCACAAAAAATGGAGAAATCCAGGACTTTAGGGTGTGGTTGGGAAGCAGCGTGCCCACCCACTACCCCCACCGCAAAGGTAATAACAAAAAAAAACAGAAGTTTGTATTCTTTCTAATTCAGATTTTATTTCGTTAAGTGGGAAACGGCCATCCCAAAGCCAATTCGCATGGTAGCTTAGAACTCTCTGTAAACTTATGCGATATAAAGTGCAAGGCTGCAAAGCAGCCCATGGGGCTTAGCCAGAATTTTGTAGCCCATTCATAAGGTGCCCCCCCCCACCAGCCTGTTTTGTTTTGGGTGGGCGGAGGGACGGAAAGAAAGTCCCATCGAGTTCAAGGGAACTTTCTCCCGGGCAAGTTTGCATAAGATTGCAGCCTTAATCCGGTTTCATATTGACACACACGAGCAGTACGAATGGTAGAATCACATTTCTTAGAATCGCTTTTCTTCTTTTCGGGCTGCAGTGGATGTTCTGAAGAGGCGTGCATGCGAGATGCCAAGCGCTCTTTACTGCAGGGGGGGTGTCGCTTAAAGCTTAAGAACGGTCGGTGTTGTATCCTACAGTAAGATCATTAATTAAATCACACGGGAGGAGCTTAAAAAGAGAACAGGAATCCTGTCCCTTTTGAGGCTACAATCGTATGCAGAGGTCTTCGGGAGTTATCCTTATTTATTTATTTAGGCCATTTATGTGGTTCTCCACAGTAACAAGAAGAAGGCAGGTATCCTGTCCCGAGGAACCGTTCCACGGGGAGCCACAGAACGAGGAAAAAGTCAAGAATGTGGGTTTAATTTAGTTCAGCGTAATCAGACTTCGTTGCTGGGAATGGCGCCATAATGAAATTTGTGTCCGAGTAAATATTCATAGAGCTGGGCTGCGGACTGTATCTTTATGTTTGGTTACTTTTAAGTACCTCTCTTTGAAAAAAGTGAGGACTACATTTGAGGAAAATATACGGTAATATTACAGAAGCCGTAACTTCTTTTTCATGTGGTCCTTGTACTCAAACCTCTTTGCAGGCCTTTTGGGGATGATCGGGTAAACATAGGAGGTCTGTGACTGGTGAATTGGATGAATTCACAGGTAGCCTATATGCGAGGATATCTGAAAGTCCAAAAAGAAGTATGCAGAAGTAAAGCACATTTCAGGTGCAAAAATACATGCAAAATAGAAAAACAACAAATATATACAGTTATGTAAAAATATGAATCCAAATTGACTTAGCTGCCTGGAATCTAATTTGGAAAATAGTTAAACTCATGAAGCTTAATTACCTTAAGTTACAGCATGTACAGTATTGTTCACAGGGGCGTAGCAAGGTTGGAGTGGGCCCAGAGACAAGATTTTAAAATGGGCCCCCCCAAAAAAGTCCAGGGCCTCCGCACACCCCAGGCCCCCAAGGATTTAAGTCTGATATTCCAAAATAAGTATGCTGCCTGCAAATACATTTCACTGAATACACACACACACGTCACAATATATAGTGATATACATTGAGTACTATACATTTGTATTACTTTTAATGCCTAGAACACACTAGAAAGATGAATTATTAAAATGGGCCCCTCGCTGCAGATTAGCAAAGGAGACTTTCAACATGCAGGGTGAGCCTATGTTTGTTTTCTCAGAATTCTGAACAAATTCAGTCAAGTTTGATTGCAGGAGGTTTTTCACAGGAGGCTTTTAAAGCCCTTTAAGACACATCTCCTCTGGAATGGAGGTGCTGCATTCACATGTTGGCCAGATTTACCCTGAAGTCCCTGCAAGTTATTGGGGAGCAGTTCACACACAAGAAAAATAAAATAAAAGCACCACACATGCTTCACAGTTCTCACTCAGACCTTCTGGGTTGCAAAACAACTTGAACATAAGTGCATTTATAAATGAATGAATGAATAAATAAAATTAATAAAATACTGTTCCAGAAGTTTTTGCAATTTTCTGCCATGAAACAAGCCACTTATAGGACTTCTTAGATAGTTTTTTTTAAGTCAGCAAATTTTCCAAGCTGTTTCAAAATAAATATTCAGAGACTTCTCGGTCCCTCCCCCCATATCAAAGCCCTATGGTAAGCAGATCCCTATATATGCGGGGGGGGGGGGCCGGGAAAGGTAACCACAAAAAGGAGTTCACACTCTACCTGGCAAATGCTGGTCTGGGTTAAGCAGGGCAGCAAGGGGTCTTCTGCTGCAGAGAACACTCTGGCTGCCTCCTCCTTCCTGGCTTGCTTGGGCCCTACTGGAGTTCAGGCTTCACTGCGGCCTACACGGAGGCCTCCGTGGAAGCCCCGCCCACCCGCCGATCAGCTGAGAAGCGGGAGAAAAGGAGCTCTTGGCAGCTTGCCTGCTGCTTCGATTGCGGCCAGCAGAACAAGCAGGAGAGACGGCGAAGAGGGCAAGTGGTTGAGAGGCTATGGGGCTGGGCAGGGGGCAATGGGGAGTCACATGAGGTGCCTCTGGGGTGCTCCTCCAGGCAGTGGGGCCCCCAGACAACTGTCTCCCCTTGCCCTATCATTGTTACGCGCCTGATTGTTCACAAACTGGCAAAGGAAGCAAGTTCTTGTAAGCACCTCTAGTTTGACCTAGTCATCGGACAAGGTTAAGTGCCAAAATTGTTGTCTAGAAAACTACAGTGAATGAATGAATGAATACTTTGTTCCACTTCAGATGAAACTCATCTGAACAAAAACTAATTACTCAGTGGTTGACAAGACTGAAAACTCAGTAAGACTAGTTTACCATTCAGAAAGGTAGGGCTGAGAATACTAGACATTACATGGAGACTTCAGCAGTGAAGAGGACCTTCAGTAGCTCTTTTCATACTTGCAGTTTCAGCTGTCTAAAATCAATGGATTAGAATAATGAAAATTATCAATATGATTTGAAAGTAGGAGTGATACAAGCAAGCACATGTTGTATCTATCGTGTTGTCTTCCTGGCCATCTGGAAACAGCATGCAGTATAAGAATCATGACAAATCACCTTGATTCATCTCAAGTGAATTCTTTTCAATATAGAATTTTATTTACCTTCTAAATATAAATACAATCCACTCCACTAACATGTTGTTATGGGTAGCTGTCTATAAGATGTATGAGGCTCAGTGTGGTTTAGTAACCAAAGTGTTGGATAAGACTGGGAAGACTCGAGTTTTATAATTCTTTCCAATCATGAAGATCACTAGGATACAATTTTTGACTAGTCTGCCTTAAAGCGTTGTAGTGAGAAAACAGCATGGGCAGAAAAATGCTATGCATGCATGCCATCTCCAGTTCCTCAGAGGAAGGGTAGGGTACAATACTTGTAGAGGATAACATAGGAAGCAAGAAGTATGGGGCAAAAACCTACCTGGAATCATTGAGTGGATTCTCACAATTGCAGGAATCATGGTTGAAAGCTGGCATGATTGTATGAATTCATGCCACACCATCAATCTTGGTTCCATCCTGGGGTGAAAAATAGCATTGGTAATCTAGGATCTGAAGTAGGATAGTGGAGCTCAGGACATTCCAGATCAAGATCTACTGATTGGGTGAATCCATGGCTTTCACGTCTTCTGCTTACTTGCACGTGACATGCCCTCACCTGCACGTCCACCATAAACATCCCTGGATAGAGCGGATGCCTCACACAGGCACTCTAGCATCCCGACCCTACTCCATGACTCCCAAGCCCAAACACCTTCAGCTACACTCTGCCTGGCAGCACACCAAGTCACACTCATCTGCAACTTCCACTTACCACCTGCCCACACTCCCACCTCTAAAAGCTACAACACCACATTTCATAGGAAACAGCACATGGACAACAGCTGCACACTCCACTGACAAATGCCTGCAGGCACACCTGGCTGCCTATGCTGCAGCAGCCAGGTCTTTTGGCTCTGGGACTAGTGGTGTGGAATGTTGCTTGACAAGGGGATGTGTGTGCAACATATAACTAGGGGGCGTTGGGGCTGGGATGTGTTGGAGAGGTGGCTCCTGGTCCCCTCTTCCCCAAGGGTGCCCTTGGTCCAAGGAATCCCCCCCCCATTGTTTAATCATATAAGTCGGAGACCTCAGTCTCCTCTAAAAATTGAGCTCGGACAGGAGGATATGAATAGGAGACCAACAGTCCATGGGGTGGGGGTAGGGGTGGGGATGGGAGACATCTGATTCATTGCTAGGGTTGCCATATTCTGGCTTTCCAAATCCAGGTGCTTAATTTGCATATGTAAATTGGCTTGAAAATGTTTTTTAGTGACTGCACATTTTGCTCCATAACTCCACTTCTACAAGGGCTAGAGTATAGCTTTTAAAAAAAAGAAAGAAAGAAAGCCTGGTGAACCTGGGTGGGCTAAGCAGTCTGGGTGAGATGCTTAAAATCCAGGTGAAACCCAGAATTTTAGGGGTGGCATGGCAACTCTATTCATTGCTAAGTGCTCCCCTCCCTGCTAACCTGGCTGAAAAGCAAAAAGGGAGAGTCCTTCAGCTGCCTTGGGAGGGCTGCCAATGCCACAGTGGCCAGAAGGGGGGGTAGGGTGACCTCCACTCTCCTGATGGACCCCTGCAGATAATGGCTGCTAGCAGTGGTATGGCAGCAGAGACCCTGGGGCAGTGCTGTCTAGGATGCCCCTGTGGTGAAACAGGCCTTTGTTCAGACCAAAGGCACCTTTGAAAAATACATTTCAGAACCTTCCTTGACTCTAAACTCCATGCTGAGCTTGTTTCCTAGTCACCTGGTCAACCTGCATTCCATATGATTTCCTCTGTTTGGAAGATCCAAATTGGTGGGAAGTATCCAATCATCAATGCAAACAGGAAAAGCTCACAAGTTCCATTTATTCCCTCAGACGAAGACAGAAGTCCTTGTATTCAGTCACCAGAACCATCAGCCATGCCTGCCAGTGGTGTCTGCTCAAATCTAAGGTGTTTAATTAGCACCTGGCTACATTAGACAGCAAATTTGCAAACTTCAGTTCAGCTTTTGTCTACCTTTATCTTCTTCTTGTGCTCCTGATGTTCCTGTTTTAGTTTTGCACCTTTGCTGGATTCTGGGCTACATAGCTCCTAAGATAGTGCAGAGATCACCATAATGGAAGCTTTTGTTTTCTGAACTGTAGTTTAAGAACTACGATCTACTGAGCAGGAAGAAATGTGCATTGATTGTACATTCTGACTATTCTTACCTTGTTAGCCTGTAAACTGTCTTTTTAAAAAATACTTATTTAAATAAACTAGATTTTTAATTACTTAAACTATATATGTGCTGGAAAAGTGCTCTGTTCTGTCGCCCCACAATACCTGCTCAGCCCATACTTGTTTAAGAGGTTTTGAGGCATTTTTGTTATGTTTTGAGTTCACCCTGGTTCTAGGCAAAACAGGAAGAATGCTGTCATTCTCTCAGAGATGACAGAAGTCTACTGAGGATTTTAAGGAACAGGGAGAGACCTGGGGGGCTTATTTATGCTCAGAAAACCTCCCCCAGTTCAACACATTCCCAGGGCTCATGGATTTGCCCTATGATAACCCTGGGATCCAGGCAGGGCAGATTACACAGCCCCACGTTCTGTGGGGTTATCCTCAGGTCACGACTCAGCAGCAGAGCAGGCAGTGGCAGAGAAGGGGTTACGGTGGCGGTCCTTGTTTGCACAGCTGTCCCACCTCCCTGAGCTGCTCCGAAGGACTCCAGAATGTCCTGAAGGCAGCCAAGAGTGCTCAGAGGAGTTGCAGCCAGCCTTTCCTCCCTTGTAGCCAATGAGTAGCATTCCCAAAAGTCCAGTATTATACGGGAAGTCCTGAATCTGAGGCAAAAATCTCTTATCCCGAATGGGATGCTGTTTTCCCCATCTTGTTGGCAGAGCCTGGGACTCTCCCTCATCCCTCAGTGCATTTGCATTGAGCCCTTTGAAGTCTGGGTGAAGTCGATATTATTATAATGTAAAAGGAACAACACAAAGGAAGCCCCAGTTGCTCTGCAACTTGCAGGAGCAATTGTCTGGTTTTATTTACATCTTGCAAGTTGCTAATTGTTTACTTATCAAATGTAGATAGACCTACAGACTCCTGTGAACGGACTCACCACTTCTGGCAGATAAAAACGTCTTTCAGTGGGGAAGGTGCGGGGATGCAATGTGTGTGTAAACCGGGGTGATTTTCTTAATTTTCACCTTATACTTGCTCTATGTCTGTGTGGGATGGTCTGTGTGAACAAGAAGCTTTGTGAAATCGTGGGGCTTGTTTTGTTATTTTTACAAATGTATTGCTACTCAGGCTTCTAGGATGACCCCACCCACAGATGACATGGAATAAGGGGACAAGTACATGTGTGGATTGCTACTGTACTGGGACCAGTGCTTTTTAATTTATTCATAAATGATCTAGAAGCAGGAGTAAGCAGCGAGGTGGCCAAATTTGCAGGTGAGACCAAACTCTTTCAGGTAGTGAAATCCAAAACGGATTATGAGGAGCTCCAAAAGAATCTCTCCAAATTGGGTGAGTGGGCAACAAAGTGGCAAATGTGCTTCAGTGTTGGCAAGTGTAAAGTGATGCACGTTGGGACGAAAACCCCCAACTTAAGTATATGTTGGTGGGATCTGAGCTGTCGGTGATTGACCAGGAGAGGGATCTTGGAGTCATGGTGGACAGCTTGTTCAACTCAATGTGTGGCAGCTGTGAAAAGGGGCAATTCCATGCTAGGGATCATTAGGAAGGGGATTGAAAATAAAACTGATAATATTATAATGCCCTTATACAAAATGATGGTGCGGCCACACCTGGAGTACTGAGTACAATTCTGGTCACCATATCTAAAAAAGGACATTGTAGAACTGGAAAAGGTGCAGAAGAGGGCAACCACAATGATCAGGGGCCTAAAGCACCTTCCTTATGAGGCAAGGCTACAACACCCAGGGCTTTTTAGTTTAGAAAAAAGACAAATGCGGGGAGACATGATGGAGGTCTATAAAATCATGCATGGTGTGGAGAAAGTGGACAGAGGGAAATTCTTCTCCCTCTCACATAACACTAGAACCAGGGGTCATCCCATGAAATTGATTGCCAGGAAATCTAGGACCAACAAACGGAAGTACTTTTTCACACAACGCATAATCAACTTGTGGAATTCTCTGCCACAAGATGTGGTGACAGCCAACAACCTGGATGGCTTTAAGAGGCGTTTGGATAACTTCATGGAGGAGAGGTCTCTCAGTGGCTACCAGTTGGAATGCTATAGGCCACCTCCAGCCTCAAAGGCAGGAGATGCCTCTGAGTACCAGTTGCTGGGGAGTAACAGCAGGAGAGAGGGCATGCCCTCAACTCCTGCCTGTGGCTTCCAGCGGCATCTGGTGGGCTACTGTGCGAAATGGGATGCTGGACTAGATGGGCCTTACGCCTGATCCAGCAGGGCTGTTCTTATGTTCTTATGATCCCGCACCCAAGACACCTTCCCCCACTTGTGTCCTGTATTCAGGCAGTGGAATGTTGGCAACCCTACCAATGAGAGTGGGACTGGTGATGCAATGACACTTTGTCCATCTGAGGGCAGGGCGGGGTCTGCCTGGATATTGTCAGGACTGACCCTGGTCTGGAGGCCAGTGGCTCCGAGGATGAGGGAGATGCTACACCATTAAATGAAGCCACTGCTGCTGTTAGGTCCCTAATGCCACTATTGCCAGAACCACCTGAACCTGCCATTCTTATAGAGGTGCTGCCACTCCAGCAGAGGCCATGCCAATACCTGAACCCCCCACCCCAACTCAGGCTACATTGCCTCTGAACCTGCCACACCTGCAGAGGATCAATTGTGAAATAACCATCGATTGGGTTCCAGAGGGATATACAAAAGGCACTCTTCTGACATGCAGCCTAAATGCTGAAACTATGCAAATAGACTATAAAATCATTTAAGGACTACTTCCTCAGTCCGAAAGAACATCGCCAACCCTGTAAACCCCTGTTCAAAAGAGAAAAACTTTAAACTGCTCTAACTAAGCCCATGTTGAAGGAATATTCACCAAATTTGCAAGGGAGGCGTCTCTTGTCACCTAGTGAATGTGTGCTGATGGCCAGGCAGATCGGACAAATGGTTTTGATTTTATAAGGAATAGAATTTTAAGGGCTTATAATGGTGGAATGCTGAAACTCCTCTCCATCTTAACTATACTGGAATGGCTGTGCCAGTATAATAAACTTTTCTGCTCTTGCCACTAGGTGATTCCCTTTTCCACAGGAAAAGCCAATATAGTAATTATTTTTCTACAGCAACGGTTGAAATCTGTCTGTAGTATTTTAAAAATGTACAAACCATGAAGACTCTTGTGGTTCCTGAAAGACTAATTTACTGTAGCATAACCTTTTGTGTACTTCTGTGTCAGTTGCATGAAATGTGGATCTCAGTAGGCAGATGTGTGTGTGTATATCTATATCAATATCGATATATCTAGCTGTCTAGAGAAATTTTAAAACAGAAGTATTGGCTATTACTCCTTTATTGGGCAGCAGCGATATAGGGATATGCTGAAAGGCATTACGTGTGAGATGGCAATGGTAAACCCCTCCTGTATTCTACCAAGAAAGCCACATGGCTCTGTGGTCATCAGGAGTTGACACCGACTCAATGGCACAACTTTACCTTTATTGGCTATTGAGAAAAGCAAGAGGCCTAATCTTGTGAGGCGTTTAAGCAGTCAAATGACACTGTTGTCATGCCCTCAACTCCTGCTGTAGGCTTCCAGTGGCATCTGGTGGGTCACTGTGTGAAACAGGATGCTGGACTAGATGGGCCTTGGGCCTGATCCAGCAAGGCTGTTCTTATGTGCTTCTGTTCCTGTTGTTTGCATGTATCATTGTTACCTCATGTGGCAAGATATATGTATCTTATTTTGGAATATTACAGTTCTTCTGCATTCCATATTATACAACCTTCTCTTTGCAGTATCTCTCAAAATTTTGACTCAGAAAACTCTCAGATTACACAGAGAATTAAGTTCACATATAATTAGTGACACAGGGTGGACTATTTTCTGGATTTTGTTTACTGCTATATCTTTCTGTGGAATGCTTGTTTTTTTTTTCACATTTCCCCCCTCAAAGTGCATTTTTCATAATTTGTAATTTGTAACATAGGATTGTAGCCAAATAAAGTTTGTGATTACTGTACTACATCCTACTAAAATTTATGGGACAAGTTAGTCCCGACTAATTTGTCGTATTGATTTCAGTGGTGCATAAACGTTACTAATTTTATTTGATCCAATTCATAATGAATGGATATCATGCCAGTCAAGTTGGGCAATTTCAGAGTTGTAATTAACTTTCTCCTGCTGACTATCCCTAGAAAGCATGCATGCATGCATTCATATGTGTGTGTGTGTATTGCTCTTTGGTAATATAAAACCAGCATGTTGACAGTTTTTAGTGCATTTTTTTCTTAGTTTGAACACTATAAGTGAAGTACATAATCTTAAATTATTGTATCTTAAACAATAATATTCCAATAAAATTATAATTATAATTATAAATAATTATAAATTATAATTATAAAATTCCAATAAAATTAAAAATATTCCAATAAAAATAATTGCCCAATGAAGTTGAAAGTTGTTTCAATTTAAATCACAAGTGTGCTTTATATTTTTTCTTTTCTTTTCTATTCCCCCCCGCCACCACCCAATATATTTGGCTATTGGAAAAACTTTTGAAGTATTTATATAGCATGTGAACTTTGACTGATTGATTGATTAGGTGCCGTTAAGTCAGTGTCAACTCTTAGCGATCACATAGATAAATTCTCTCCAAGATTATCTATCTTCAACTTGGCCTTTAAGGTCTCTCAGTGGTGCATTCATTGCTGTCATAATCAAGTGCATCCGCTTTGCTGCTGGTCGTCCTCTTCTTCTCTTTCCTTCAACTTTTCCCAGCATTTTGGGCTTCTCAAGGGAGTTGGGTCTTCGCATAATGTGTCCAAAGTATGATAGTTTGAGCCTGATCATTTGTGCCTCGAGTGAAAATTCTGGATTGATTTGTTCTATGATCCATTTGTTTGTTTTCCTGGCTGTCCATGGTATCCTCAAAAGCCTTCTCCAGCACCAAAGTTAAAAAGTGTCAATGCTTTTTCTATCTTGCTTCTTCAAAGTCTAGCTTTCTCATCCATAGAGTGTCATGGGGAAAACTGTTGTCCAAATGATTCTAATCTTTGTAGGTATAGACACATCACAGCATCTAAATATCCTTTCCAAGGCCTTCATTGCAACCCTAGCAAGTGCTAGTCTGCGGCGTATTTCTTGACTGCTGGATCCTTTACTGTTGATGGTCAGTCCTAAAAGGTAGAAGTTATCCACCACTTCAGTGTCTGACTGAGCATGTTTATTTCACTTATACTTATATTAAACATTATTAAATACCATGTGAACTTTACATGTGTAGCGGATTTAGCCCAGCCTTTGTCTCAAAGCAAGCCCACGTGGGGGAAAGGAAAATGCTGCATCATTCCCTCCATGTTTGTTCAACAAAGGCTGTTCCTTTAAACTTAAACTGCTTCCTCAATAGCTGGTTGGCTGCCACCACACCCAAATTATTATAGCACTTAGCAATAGCAATAGCACTTACATTTATATACCGCTCTATAGCCGGAGCTCTCTAAGCGGTTTACAATGATTTAGCATATTGCCCCCAACATTCTGGGTACTCATTTTACCGACTTCGGAAGGATGGAAGGCTGAGTCAACCTTGAGCCCCTGGTCAGGATCGAACTTGTAACCTTCTGGTTACAGGGCGGCAGTTTTACCACTGCGCCACCAGGGGCTCTTATGATGAATTCCCCCCCCCCCGGGTTTAAGTGAATGTCCAGGGAGACCCTCCTTCCCTTTTCTAAGGGAAAATTCCAAAGACCCTTCCATGTGCAGCCTACACGTGATGAGCACACTTGGTAGAGTGAGTTGCTGAGCAATCATATCTGAGATGTGTCTGCAGCAGAGTAAAAACCCCTTTTTCCTGAGTTAAAAATCCACTCAGAGGCAGGTAAAATACAAAAAGCAAAAAGAGAAAACTTTATTCAGCATACTACAGACTGCTTTAGTCTGAGGCTTCCTTAGCTTTTAGTTACAGGAAAAAAGAACACTCAGTAACTACAAGAATTCTTCAAAAAGCACCCTCAGATGATATTGGGTGGCACACTTTAAAAATCATAGTTCCCCAGTTGCAAAGAACCCAAGTGTAAGAAAATACCAAAAGCACCTTTGAGAGTCTACAGAGACTTTTGCAATGCCCTAGTTGAAAAGGGGCGCTGGTTCATTTTCCTTGACTTACTAATGTTACAGATAAAACACAATAGACCAGTTGTAAGGATTT
This sequence comes from Hemicordylus capensis, assembly GCF_027244095.1. Taxonomy (NCBI): domain Eukaryota; kingdom Metazoa; phylum Chordata; class Lepidosauria; order Squamata; family Cordylidae; genus Hemicordylus; species Hemicordylus capensis. The sequence continues at coordinate 417,982,120 of NC_069657.1, forward strand.
GCAAAGCACATGAAAAGTAAAGCAATCTAACTACAAACTGTTCCCCGGCTAAGCCTTTCTGAAGCCAAAACCCTGGCTTCCTTCCTTGAACTCACCAAAACCATGGCAGAGGATTCAAGTTTCCTGGCTTTTCCTGGACCTGCAGAGAGATTTCCCTGCAGCCAGCCTGCTCATGGCTGCATCCCTCTTGCTCTCCAACTAGCTTCCAACTGATAACAAAGAAAGCCTTCTCTTCCTGCCGCAAGGCCCTCAAGTTTCCACCTACCGTTTGCTGAGTGGCTGTTCCCTAGCCTGTCAGTCAGGACAGGGTTCACTTCTGGTTCACTCTTTAGGGAAAGTGAGGGCCGATTGCTACAACGTGGTATATAATAATGTTTAATATAAGTATATGTGAAATAAACATGCTAATTCAGACTCCAATAGATTAATGGCATCGGAAGAAATTTCCAGAAGACCCACATTATTGCCTAATGAATATATTGGTTTTTTGGGTTTGCTACTTCTTACTTTTGGGGAATAATGCACCACTCAGAAAGAGTGGAACGTGCATAAGAAATATATTTATAGCAATAGCAATAGCACTTACATTTATATACCGCTCTATAGCCAGAGCTCTCTAAGCGGTTTACAATGATTTAGCATATTGCCCCCAACATTCTGGGTACTTATTTTACCGACCTCAGAAGGATGGAAGGCTGAGTCAACCTTGAACCCCTGGTCGGGATCGAACTTGTAACCTTCTGGTTACAGGGCAGCAGTTTTACCACTGCGCCACCAGGGGCTCAATTATTGTATATTTATATTAATAACAAATTTAAACAAATTGTTATTGTGTTGTCTAGAGTTTATTCCTCTAATTATAAGTTATCTAAATGTTGCCTTGTATTTATTTGAAGAACTGTATGTTGCTAAAGCCTTAGCTGTAACTGAAGCTATTTGAAACTAATAAAAAGTGACAAGCAAGCATACTGCGGAGATTGTGAATATCAGATTTGTCACTTGTAAGTAGGAATGTAAATCACAACTGCCCGTGCGAAGAAAGAACACTAGATCTTTTTATACTATATTTTATATTTGACTGTAAATTGTAGCACAGTATTTATGGGGAAATCTTTTTTAAAGTAGGGGAAAATGGGGAAACTTGGTGGAAATCTTTAATTCTGGAATTAGAGGAACACAGTTTTACTAGGAAAGATTCGTTGGTTGATTACCAGCAAAAATGTAGGTGCTGTTGCTCTTCAAACTAACTATATAAGAGATAATTTTCAATCATCTTGAAATTGTACCTAACCTAAAGGCAGTTTACTTCTGCAAAGGTTCCTGTTCGAGATATTATATTGTTATGTACCCTCATTTCCCTTAGTGATGAGAAGTTTCAAGGACAATGCTACCTGGATTTGGATCCTTTCTATAGAGAGACACTTCTGGAGGTATATGGTTTTTATATTATTTGGTTTATTTACAATATATGAATATATATGAACAATTCTGCTACTCACATCTGATCCACAGAGAATGAGGGCATTTTCGGTAAGCTAGGAACCAGAAGGTCCTGGTGAGTGTACGTCCCTGACAAGTGTGTTGTGTGAAACCGCCAGCCACCAGTTTCTGAGCCATGTTACCAAGGTTCTCCTGACACTGTCCACCCAACTTCAAATCTCGGTTGCAGAAGCTGGGGGCAAATGTTGGGAGAAGCTTGGTAACGTGGCATGGGAACTGGTGATTGGCAACTTCACACAACATGCTCCACTAGGAGCACTTGTTCACCAGGAATCTCTGAATCCCAGTGTTAGCAATCTGGCCACCCAGAAGGGAAGTCCAGGAAGATAGTCCACAATACAAACTGGGCTGCAGAAATGAAACACGACTCAGAATAGTTCTTTATATCAGGCTTGGGCTGAAAGCTCTTGACATGAGGGTTGACAAATGTTGTCTTCCAGCAGCTAACAGAAAGCTGCTGACGTGCTTTATAGTCCAAGCTGATAACTCTCAGCTGGCAGGGATTCAAGGCTTATCAGCCCTCTGCAAGAGGCGTTTACTCCTCCTGATAGTTTCCAGCTGTGCTCTCCGCCATGTGACACACCATTGCTGTGGAGTCAGTGGGGGTTGCCTGCACAGCTCATCTTCTAGTCTGTCCATTGCTGTCTCTGCTGCCTCAGACTGCTGTGCCTGCTCTGAACATCAGCCAGACCTTCCTCAGCTGTCTCTTGGGACCTGACAGCTGGGCTCTGCCCCTCAGGCACCCCTGCATCGGCTGAAAGGCTGTCAGCTTCCCCTTCCTCCTCGCTATCGAGATCGAGTGCGTGACACCCAGCTTACCAACTTGATGCCTTCAACCAGCTCTCACTCTTTCTGATTGAAAACAGGTTTCTGTTTTTCCACACACACACACCTTGCATCAGTGCCTCCATCTAACCAGGGGGAGTCAGTTTCTCAAATAGCTCATACTTGAGAGATCTCCATGCATCTTCCAACCATCAGCTCCCATTAAGGAAACATCAACTCCTGTGCCATTAATAAGCAATTTGGTTAACAAAAGGAATGCTAACTAGTCACACCAATAGATATTTGCTCCTGTATAATATGTCATGGCTTTTAATGATACCTCTGCCATGGTATTTTCCTGGCATCAGTATAATATTATCATTTACACTTACTTGGGAATAAATTCCAATTAGAGGGATGGCAGCCACCTAATGGGACAACGGGGAAGTAACTTGCCTAGGGAGCAAGAGGTTGCTGGTTCGAATCCCCGCTAGTATGTTTCCCAGACTATGGGAAACACCTATATCGGGCAGCAGCAATATAGGAAGATGCTGAAAGGCATCATCTCATATTGCGAGGGAGATGGCAATGGTAAACCCCTCCTGTATTCTACCAAAGACAACCACAGGGCTCTGTGGTTGCCAGGAGTTGACACCGACTTGACAGCACAACTTTACTAGTGGGGTGGCAGAAGATCAACAGTACCCAGAAAAGTACTGATTAATTAGTTCTGGACTATTCTTTGATCATGACACATTTAGTGATGGAGACTTCATAACTTTATTAATTTATACCATTTACTCATCCTTGTTCTAATTATTTTAATATTTATTTATCATATTTATATGTTGCCTGATATAACTATCTCTAACATCTCGTATCTCTAATCTGTTTTAAGGCTGTAATCCTAAACATACTTATTAAGGCATAAACTCTATTGAACCCAGTGGACTTGCAGAGGATACATTATAACTATGTGAAAATTGGTTATTATGTCCCCTTTCATTCTTCTATTTGTTGGCTCTTGAGGCATCTTAGAATGCCTTGCTTTTACTCTCTACCCGCACTACAATCCAATATGAAATGTATTAAATGGAATTAGGGTTAAATTCAGGCAAGAGATCAATCTGCCCATCATTGCTGAATGCTTCATTGCCTCTCTTCAGTGTCGTCCATTGCCACTTTGTACAAATAAACAAAGCACTTGAGTCTGTAGGTTTGTCAAGGCAATAACTTCAAATGCAGTCGGCTTGTACATTTTTTTAAATTGGTTTGTTAATGTAGGGTTATATGACCTCAAAATTAAAAATAAATATATGAAATCATTAAAAAAAATTCTGCCCTAATATCTATATACTTATTTCTCCAAGATGTACTGGAAAAAATGCGTGGTGGAAATCTCATGAGAGCTCCGGACAGAGCTCTCGCGCATGGGATTGGTGGGCAGTGGAGTCGCACGCCCGGCAGGTGGCGGTTGGCCGGCCGGCGGACCCCGGTGGTTGAAGACACTGCCACGCCTGGGAGTGAAGAGGTTTCGGCACTGGCCTGAAGGAGGAGAAAAGGAGACTTGCCCAAGTGAGGGAGTGTGGGCAGCGAGCACTTTCACCAGGCTGTGGAGCCATGCGGCCTCATTGAGGGAGCTGGTGCCGGGGAGTGAGGAGGCAGCCTGACCCAAGTGAGGGGCTCTGGGCAGCGAGCAGTTGCGTCCGGCTGTGGAGCCGCATGGACACCAGCAGCCATTTGGACGGGCGGCAGACCCCGGCGAATGAGGGACCTGCTGGCCTGTCTAAGGGAGTGGGCAGCGGGTCGCCAGGAGGGAGCTGGTGGATACGCAATGGAAAAGACGGCTGCTTTTGAAAAAAGATTGATGGTGGGTGGACATAAGCGAGGGAAGGAAAGCGAGGGGGAAGGGAAAACGCTAAGGAGTGTGAAAGTTGAGGGGGAGAGTAAGCTGGGGCTGAAGGTTGGGGGGAGAGGGGCTGAAGGTTGAGGGGGGAGAGCAAGCTGGGGCTGAAGGTTGAGGGGGCAGAGAGTCAGGGGCAGTTATGGCGGCCAGGATGAATGGGCAAGCAGCAGGTGGGTGGGCTGCATGGCCACAGCTGCCTGGTGAGCAGATGGGGGACACAAATGGGCAAGTGGCAAGGAGGGAGACGGGCAAGCGAAGTCTCCGGAGGGGAGGCCAAAGGCTGAGTACACTACCGCACAGATGTGTGGGGTCAGCTATTTTTTTATTGATTACATTTCTATACTGCCCTATCCATCCAAAGGCTCTGGGATGGAGAGGGCAGCAACCAAAACCAATAACAAACAACCATTTAAAACAATCAGCTCAAAACAATATAAAAATAAATTTAAAAACAGTTTAAAGCCAGTTAAAAACATTTAAGAACAATTTAAAAATGTTGGAAGGCCTGGCCAAAGAAGTTTTCAGGGCGAAAAGCATGAAGTATGAAGATTCAAATTTGGAGCAATTTCAATGAATTTTCTGCACACACTTGGAAAATTGTAGAAAGCCGTATTGATTCGACCTAACAAGCCAGGGAGGCACCAGATTCGGTGTAGCTGCTTCTGATTCCTAGTAGCCCCAGTTCTGCCTCTCTCTCCCCCATCTCACCCCGCCCCACCCGGCATTAACGGGAGCTGTGCTTCATGCTGGCTGGCCGTTTGTCAGGTGGAGCCTGTGCAGTTATACCTGATGAATGGCTAGCCTGCAGCAAGGCAACTTTTGTTAATTTCCAGGTGGGGCAGACCCGGAGAGAGAGGTGCATGTGGGGTGGCTGGGAACCAGAGGCCCCTGGCGCATTAGGATGAGCCACTACTGGTAAAAAGTATTAAAGATCTCTAGAAATAAGAGAATAATAATCAAGTTTCTGTGCTAAAAAAAGTGACTGAATGACCATGTTATTGATGCTCCTAAATGTTCTGAACAAATGTGGTATTTCCAATTAATTGTTCAAAATGTAGCAGCCTATTATTTATTATTATTATTAACACAGCCAGACAGGTGTTATTGACTGGTTTGTTTTATCCAGCCTTCAAGTTGTTGTTGTTGTTATTAATAATTCAATTTCCATACCGCCCTTGCAAAGATGGCTCAGGGTGGTTTACACTGAAAAATAACTAATAAATAAATAAATACATGAATAAGATGGAACCCTGTCCGCAAAGGGCTCACATTCTAAAAAAACCACAAGATAGACACCAGCAACAGTCACTGGAGGCACTGTGCTGGGGGTGGATAGGGCCAGTTACTCTCCCCCTGCTAAATAAAGAGAATCACCACGGTAAAAGGTGCCTCTTTGCCCAGTTAGCAGGGGTTGCCCAGTTAGCAGGGCAACTCCTAACTGCTAAAATATGCTAATTCTTTAGCATATTGTTTATTTTTATTGGTGATAACCTAGCAGGTAATTATTTGGTTTAGGGTGCTGTCTTAATAACTGTAAGCCATAAAGTGCTATAACATGTTAGCTCATGCTTCATGACAACAGGCTTGTTTTCCAGGATTGAGTAATGCAAATTCCTTTTCCAAGAGAAAAAGATGATTAAATGTAACCATTAGTGTGCACACAAGATATTAGATAAGTAAAGGCTGACAATTACTGTAATGCCCCCATCTGTTCAATAGGGCTCCTGGACCTATGTGAATGAAGTCTGGAGACAAGATCACTTGCCACAAAGTAATCCGTTATTGCTTGTGACATGCAAAGCAACTTCGGCTCCCATGCTCTATTTTTTTTTAACTTAAAATATTTCTACCCTGCCCCACCAACACAATGCTGCTCAGGACAGATCAAAACACTAAATTCCAATGAAACATAAAATTAATAAAATAAAACAAACAAGCAGCAAAGCAGTCTTAATCACAGGGCTAAAAAAGTGAAATCCCAATTAAAACCAAGATTAAAATCCAAAGAACACTGGTACAGACAGCAGGCTAAAATGCTAAAAAAAACCTCTCTAGTCTTTAAATACTTTTTAAGATCCTCAGGAAGGGAGACCAGTAAAGCTTTTCTAGGAGGGCATTACAGAGCGAAGGGGCCACAACCAAAAAGGCCCTATCTCTAGTCCCCACCAACCAAATCTGAGACAGTGGCAAGGCTGAGAGCAGTGGCTTGTGACACAGAATGTAAGGCCCTGGCAGGTTCATATAGGCAAATTACCTCTTGGCTTTCTCCTAACCAAATTTACTTTCATGGCCGCTTACTCAGGGCTTATAGGGAAACTTGCCATCCCGGCGGGCAAAGTACTGTCTATTTATCCCATCCAGACAGCCACCAGGCAATCTCCTTCTGCAGTGCAACCCCTGTATCTTCCTCTCTCTGCAGCATTCCCTTCGTAAGGGCAGCAGATGGCCTTTACCTGTCCCAAGTTCCACTGGCATTAGGGGTAGTTGATCCCCACTGCTCCCCTGATGTCCATTGTATAGACTTCCTAGTCGTTCTTGCTCTGGGTGCCCTGTGTTGGGACTCCAGACCTCATCATCCTTTGCTTGGCAGGGCCACAATTAGGCTGGTTCTCATGACCAACCGCTGTGTAGGAGGAGTGTTCAACCAGGCTCCAAGCCCCATGTGTGCTCTTGAGAAATGGCTGTGCATTGGCAAAAATTGAACTCGAATTGTGATAGTGTGCTAGCTGCAAATTTGTTAGGATGACACAGGATGTGCTTTTCCTCCACCCTTGATAACAGTGCTGGTTACATGATGTACCCCAGTTGGTCACTGCCAGCCTACCCAGATTGAGGCAAGTGCACGATCACTTCCTCCTCCTGCTCCCTTGATTTTTGCTGACAAATAACCATTTCTCAGGAGCATGCAGGAGTCATAAAAACAGTCCTGCTGGATCAGGCCCAAGGTCCATCCAGTCCAGCATCTGTTTCACACAGTGGCCCACCAGATGCCTCTGAGAAGCCCACAGGCAAGAGGTGAGGGCATGCCCTACCTCTTGCTGCTGCTCCCCTGCAACTGTTAAGATCATCTGGGGAGGTCTGGTTGCGGTTCCCACCAGCTCGGAGGGTGGCGACTCATAACCGGGCCTTTTCTAGAGTTGCCGCAGGACTCTGGAACGTGCTTCCTAATGAAATTAGAATTTCCTCTTCTCTGAATGTTTTAAAGAAGGACCTAAAAACATACTTGTTTAGTCAGGCTTTTAGTTTATAGTTTTAAAGCTTCGGTTTTAGAATTTTTATTATATTTTTAATTGTTTTGATTTTGTTAATGTTTTAATGGTTTTATATTGTGAACCGCCCAGGGACCTTTTTGTATGGCATATAAATGTTATAAATAAATAAAATAAAGTATTGGTATTGTCCCAATATGCATCGCTTTATACTTGCTTACATTGAACCGCATTCGCCATTTTGTTGCCCACTCACCAAGTCTGGAGAGATCCTTTTGGAGCTCCTCACTATCTGTTTTGGATTTCACTACGTTAAATAGTTTAGTATATTAATGGAATTACCGGCAACACCATTCATGCCTAGCAAACTGGTACTCTAATTTGGTTAAGCTTACCATGGGCCTGTACTGGGTAGGAGTGACCAGCCAAGATACTAGACTAAACTATACCATGGCACAGCCTATGTTACCCTTGAGAGTTGTGAAAATGTGCTTGGTGTCTGTGCAAAATCTAGGTTTTCTATAGGTAGAGGACATATGGTCTCAGCAGTTGACAGGAAGTGGGGAGTGAAATATGGGCCTCCATGACTCCCTCCACTGCATGTAAATTATTGAGTGAAAACCTAGGTAAGATCTTGTTTACACATGAGTGCATATTTGTGCCTGTACACACGTACATGTTTTTGTGTGAAGGACCATACATGCATCCATTTTAAAAGTGAAGCTGGTTACAGGCCCCTGAAATGCGGATTAAAGACAGAAAATGTACTACTGTATGTGCACTGAACAGTATGTGTGAATAACTGAACATTCATACAGATATTATTTATTACATTTATAAACTGCTCTTCTTCCGATGATCCCAAGCAGTATACATAGTTATGTTTATCTTTGTAACAACACTGTGAGGTAGGTTAGGCTGAGTCCAGTGACTGGCCCAGAGTCACCTTGTGAGTTTTATGGCTGAACCAGGATTTGAACTTTGGTCTCTCAGATCCTAGTCCAACATTCTAACTACTATATCATGCTGGCTCCCATACAGACATCAGATTTGTATGTCTGTATATTTTTATGCCGATTTTATATGTGAGTTAAACATAATTTATTAATAGAACTAGACTAAGAATGGGAAATTCCTGAGGTGTTACGGTGAGTTATATTATTTCCAACAGCAGGTGGGGTGTGCCATATTGTTGTTCCTCTCCTTGTAAAGTTAAAAAAATAGTTCTGGCACACTCTGCTACCTGCTGTGCTGACTTTGTGACTGCAGAAGAGGCAGTGGTGGAATGAGGACGCTGGTGGCCCCTGTCCATCCCACGGCTACCGGCCCCCACTGCCCAAGCCACGTCCCTGCATCTGACATCAGGTGTGGGGGCATGGCCATGTTAACCAATGGAACCGCACGCCCCCATTTGCAAGTAAACTTCGGTTGGCAATGCATGGCTCCGTTTTTAAAGGCTTCAGCCAGTGCTAGGATCCCAGCCAGTCCAGGAACGCATCTCTCTGCTTTTGCAAATGCTACCGGCCATGCTGCAAACATGACACCAGCCAAAATTTACTTGCAAACTGGGCGTGCGGCTCCGTTTGCAAGTGAGGTCACACCCCATGCGTCTGATGTCCGATCTTATTTATTTATTTATTTATTATTGCTCTGTGTAAACCGCCCTGAGTCATTTTTGGAAGGGCGGTATAGAAATCAATCAATCAATCATTCATCCAATCAGATGCAAGGGGGGTGTAGTTGGAGCTCCAGGTGCAGCCCCGGAACACAACGACCCAGGTTCTCTGAACCCCCCTGTGCAATGGTGGCTCCGCACCTGAGAAGTGGGTTTTTTGCTTGTTTGTTTTTAACATAGGGAAGGATTCAGAAATCCTGGGAGTGGGAGAGATTCCCACTCCCCACATTCTGAAATTAAGCAGTCCATTCTGTCACTTCTGAATTCTTCCACCTCAGTAGTACTCATTCTGATGCATGTCTGGCCTGATTTGTACAATACCACATCCACTAGCCATAGCACATGTAATAAAGATGTGTGTGCACTGCGAGCTCTTACATTTTTCCTCCCTCTTCCAAATCATATGATGGTGGTAGGGCCCCTCTACACATTTTACAAATATTAAGTTTAAAATCATATTTCTTGCGGGTGTAGTGGAGTGGTTTGGATAAATCACTTTGCTCCCATGTCATTCGAGAAGAAACAACCCTGGTGCGCTGGGTGAGAGGGAAGAACATGCACGCTCACAGCATGCACACATTACCATGTGTGACTGGCTGGCAGATGAGGTATCATCTGAAAGGGTGCATAATGTATGGATAGGGTATGACTAGCTGCGTGCTCCCATTCCCAATGTATCTGGTACAGTATGTCTGAATGAGGCCTGAGACAGTGATGGCTGGTGGTTCCTGGGATGGAGCAGGGCTGCTAGGCAGGGCAGGTGATGGTTAGAGCCACAGGTAGTAAGAGCTGGAGCCAATTGTGGGCAGCTGTGGAGGTGGAGCCAGGACTAGGTGGGGCAGTTTTCTCTCTAATTTTTTTCATCTGTGTGTGGAATGAATTTTGTTCTGGGCAGCAGTATCAAAGCGGTGTGGACGCATTCAGAGTGGGGCCTTCCTGATTCAACCTGAGCGGGATCTAAAATTAGCTGAGTGGACATAAAAAAACCTTTTGAGCGTGCACACATGTGCATGCCTTAGAGGGAACAGTGGTGTCTAAGCAATAAATGGCAAAGTGTAGATTTGTAGCAAACAAGTTGGATCAAAATACAAACACATACACAAGGGGACAAATCTCAATTGCTCATCAGCAGAGATACAGAGAAATATAGAAAACATCAGTTGCCTTATACTGCTTAACAGGACTACAGTAGTGTGTAGATTTGTATCTAACATAGCAGAATCAAAACACAAGCACACACAGACAGAGGAAAAGAACTGTACAATCCATAAGTAAAGCATAGACCAGCTACAAAAGACTGCTTCTATGGAGAGGAAATATATTCTGAAGTCACCAGGGCAGCTCTATTTGCCTGATTATTTCAAACCTGAATACTGCTAATAATAAACAACTAGCTGGCCTGGACGCAGAGCATCTGTGCCTCTAGTTCTCCTCCTCCCTTCCCCCCTCCCTCGCGTTCTCGGCCCTCCTCCATCCCTCTTGACTATCCCCACCTTCTCAGCCCCCCTCCCTCATTCTTGGCCCTCCCCCTCCTCTCCCCTCCCCTTCAGCTCTTCCTTCATTCTTGGCCCATTTCAGCTGCCACTTTCCTGCTTGCATCCTGTCTCTTGCATGCTGCCTTAAAGTATGTTGTCCCACAGCAACATCATCTTGTGGGGAGAAGGTTTGTCTGAATGAATTACCCTTCCTGCTAACCCTGCTGGATTGGTTTGGAGTCTCCTGGAATTGGCATCGATCTCTACACACCAGGTACTCCTGGTCACTTCCGGTCCAATGAGGCAACGGGGTGGCAGGGAGGTACGCTGCTGCCCCACTGGACCATTTTAAATTGCAGGATAATTGTAACTATGTGCACCACTCTGGGCTTTTTGGAGGAAGCACAGACTATACATGTAAAAGTGAATAAATCTATATAAACCACAGGTAAAGCAGAGGCCAACTACAAAAGTGGGGAACAAATGCATTCTGAAGTTACAAGGGCAATTCTGCCTGCCTATTTAAAAATGCATACTTAAATAATACTAAAACTACAGGTTTTTCAATGATGTTTGCTGCAGCTATGAACCATCTCCTGTTACTTAGAGGACACCATGGGAAGCAAATATGTATGGGGACACCCTCTCCCTACTCCATGCCTGCTGAACAGCTGGGAGCCACTCTCTGCCCACCTTGGGTGCCCACCACCTAGCCTGGGTGCAGAGGTGTATCTAGGGGAAATAGTGCCTAGGGCAAGCACTGAAATTGCACCCCCTGTCCAAACATCTGACACCCATCTTTCAGATAACTTTACCATTATATCAGCTCAAAAATACAAGTCAAGCTTGTTAATCTTTTAATATTTCAAAAACAATTTAGCAGTGGATGTAGCCAGACCAAAAAATGCTGGGAAACTACAAATTTCAGTATGCTGGGGCTCATGAAATACCCAAATACTATGTGGAGGTGTACTTGGAAAACTAAATAGTAGTGTCTGTCTAATTCTCTACTATGCATTGTAGCATCACTATCACATAAGTTTTAAAAATAAATGGAGAATTTGACTTTTCCCAGATACTCTGAAAATAATTAAAGGATATGCAGAGTAAACTATGTCACTGCTTGGAATATATGCTAGTATTTCATAAAGACAATTAAGAGAAGGAGAGCGAGAAACTCCCAGTGGGCCTTAATACTAAGGATTTCACACTGATTCAAAGGCAAACTCACCATTAATATTATTAAGACATCACATTTAACTCACTTATCTCAAGAAGCACAGTAAGAGCAAATGAATACAATCCTAGCTCATAAGCTTTAGCTCAGTATTCACAAGCCCTGATTCTCTGTACATAGTGCCAAACTAAATATGTGTACAGTGACTTATATATATATATTTTAAATTTTTTGTTTACCTGTAGCCCCTTTGGGAGGCTTCCTAAAGGCCATGTGTGGGGGGTCTGAAAAGGTTCCCCCTCCCCCTGCTGGCCTCCAGGGCCTTGCAGGGACCATTTGAGTATGTGCGGTGGCCATTTCTTAAAATAATTTTTTTTTAAAAATGGCCACCGTGCATGCTCAAATGGCCTCTGTGAGGCCTGGCATGGCCTAAGGCCTCACAGAGGCCATTTGAGCATGTGTTGTGGCCATTTTGTTTTCAACGGCCATTTTTAAAAAAATGTTTAATTTTAAAAAATGGCGCGCCCCCTTCAAGTGGCGCCCGGGGCACGTGCCCTGCCTGCCCCACCCTAGATACACCCCTGCCTGGGTGTCCATCCTAGCAAGCAACAAATTTTTATATATAATAACCACCCCCTCTGCCGCCCCCCCACTGCCACCACCACCTTCTTCTGCCTTTGCTTTCCTGCCAGCCAGCCAGCCTCCACCACCATCCCCCCTGCTGTGCTTCCCCCACCCACCAACCCACCTGCCAGCAGCTACTTCCCTCGCTTGCCGCTGTTTTGTTTTCCGGCTGGCTGCCACTGCCACCATTTTCTTCCCTCCCACCTGTCCCTGTTGCTATCTGGAAATTGCTTGAATTATTGCGAGAGCTGCCATGCATGGCATTAGCGACAGGTATGCCTACGAGAGAGATATATAAAGAAAGATGTGCAGGATTCTCTGTTTACAGAATTAACATCCAACAATCCCACATGATTCCAATTTGCAATTTTAGAAGCTGCCCTCATCTTACAAGGAGATATATGGTGTGCACAAGTGTGCGCACTGACAAGTTTTTGGATGTCTGCTCAGTTCAATTTAGATCCCGCTCAGGCTGAATCAGGAAGGCCCCAGCCTGAATGCACTTGTTCACACACTGCCTTGATACTGCCACCCAGAACAAAACTCATTCCACAAAGAGATGAAAAAAACTAGAGGGACCACTGCTGGGGAACTATGTATTCATGTGTAAACAGCTGAAAACATATGTTTTTCTCAAGCTCTGCTCATTCAAAAAACCATTAGATTTTGTTCAAAATCCCATTCCAGAATCCCTCCATCTGCTACCATGAAAACATAATCTATGTGGTATTTTATTTCAGAGTAAACCATCTCTATAGGTTTGGGCATATGTTTTAGAGACAAATTGTTATGTTTCTTACTTCATATTCAGATGTTTCAGTTGGTGTGCAGCTATAAAAAAACATGACATGTTGAAAAACCATTGGACAACTCCACAAACACTTAGACCTGCTCATCCACATCTTATCTGTGTCCTTGGAGGAGCTCCAGCCCACCTCTGGAATGTGACTGCTTTTTCTTTCTCTTGCCAACTTAGGGTGTGACATGCAAATCACCTCGGGGCACTGTGCTATGCTGTACAACAAAGAATATAATCTGGTGCATCATTTCGGAGCCTGAAGTGGAGCACTAACTTCTACCCCTACTTCCTATTAAAATCCTAATTCCTTTAGGAGAGCTGGTCTTGTGGTAGCAAGCATGACTTATCCCCTTAGCTAAGTAGGGTCCAACCTGGTTGCATACGAAAGGGAGACTAGAAGTGTGAGCACTGTAAGATATTCCTCTCAGGGGATGGAGCCATTGCTCTGGGAGGAGCAGAAGGTTTCAAGTTCCCTCTCTGGCTTCTCCAAGAGAGGGCTGAGAGAGATTCCTGTCTGCAACCTTGGAGAAGCCACAGCCATTAGGAACATAGGAAGCTGCCATATACTGAGTTAGACCATTGGTCTATCTAGCTCAGTATTGTCTTCACAGACTGGCAGTGGCTTCTCCAAGGTTGCAGGCAGGAATCTCTCTCAGCCCTGTCTTGGAGAAACCAGGGAGGGAACTTGAAACGTTCTGCTCTTCCCAGAGCGGCTCCATCCCCTGAAGGGAATATTTTACAGTGCTCACACATCAAGTCTCCCATTCATATGCAACCAGGGCAGACCCTGCTTAGCTAAGGGGACAATTCATGCTTGCTACCACAAGACCAGCTCTCCCATTCTGTGAAGACAATACTGAGCTAGATAGACCAATGGTCTGACTCAGTATTTGGCAGCTTCCTATGTTCCCTTCCTAGTTGAACAGGAAGGAAACATATGAGGAAAAACAGCATAGGCTTGTTTCACCTTCCTTCCTCTGCCAGCCATCTGTGGGGAGGGTGCTGGGCGGGCGATTGTACTGCCCTCAGAAATGACCCTGAAATGAAATGAGCCCAAAGGAGCCCGCTTCACCCTGCTTCATGTTGGGGGCTCTCCCTAACACTGGAGCATCCTCGAATCTTTCAACCTATGGAAGAAGCTGTATGGGGCAATGGGGATAGGAGACACTCCAACAGGCCCTATTACCAGGGACTGTTCCATCTTTTTGGTACCTGTCCTCAGTAAAGCCCTGCCCTCAATTCATCCTTATATTGGTTTTAGAGGGAATGTTTGGGTTGTCTTTTAAACATATTGCAAGTGTGCTCACCTATGCTCCAGTGAAGGGGTGAACTTCAGGCATGCAGGATATACATGCTCCCCCACTCCTTTTTCTCTTTTTTTACTAGAACTAGAGGTCTGCCAGCAACAGCCATTGTAAAACAATGGCTCAGGTAGCGGAGTGGGGGGGTGTGGAACTTCAAAATTTAGAATTAAGGAACAGTGTGCCACTGAGCACATAATCATTCCAGGAATTTGTTTTCAGTACCAGAACTGAATCCACGGTCCTTTCACACAAAAACCCACTCTTTCCTCCAAGCTTTCTTCATTTCAGCAAGCTAATTTAAGGGAAAATACTTTTTGTTGCGATACAACAAAGAGATCTCCCCTTTCTCTGGAAGTTAAAACCCTGAATGAAAACGGAGCCATTTTGTCTCTTGAGCACATATATGTAAATGCACATGTATGAATAGTAAAATATCATGTAGTAGGTCTCCCACTGCATGTAGTCCACTGAACCCCTTTTCATATGCCACAGCTAGTGAGGCTCATTTTGCTGTCATAATATATTCTAAAGTACAGAATGTATGTGTGTATACACACATACAGTAAATTAATGCAGTGTACAGCCAGCAGACAAGAGCTTTCAGAGGTGTGTAATGGGGCTGGGAGCCCTCAGGTCATTATCCTTTTTATGGGGATAAGGAAAAAAATCAGAAGGTCTGGTAGTGCCTTGATTAGGACCAACCAAAATGACACAAACTCCGGAGTGGCAAGGTTTTGAGTGGTCTTCATTACATTGGATGTGAAGCAAAAAGTAAGCAGCGTGTATGAGTGTAAAGCTGAACATGTTGTAAGAGCTCAAATGCCTGCAAAAATACAAGAGGCCCTATTTTCACCTGTGAAATGTGGCAGGGTATGGGATAGGTTCACTAGGATTAGTCTTTACATTGGAATAAATGATCTTGTAAACATACTTTGGAGATTTTCTTCAAAACTAAATGTTTTATAGAAAATCATGGGCCAATTTAAACTTTAATGGCCCTGTGCGAAGGCTGCTGAAAAGCTGTTTCCAATAGCTGCACTCTATATAATGATGGCTGTCAGCCCCGCTATGGTATGCTCCAGGCAGTAGCTCTTCTCATTCAGATATTAGACATTATCGGGGGAGATGCCGATATAAAAAGCTTGTTCACATGACTGCTAGGGGACGAGTTGAAGGCCAGGTAAGCTCCTATCAGTTGATCATGGTCACCAAGGGCTCAGGTGTGCATGAGCTGGTTCGGTACCTCCTCTGGGAATTGCTGAACCAGCTTGGGTGCCAGCATTTGAGCTGGCTCAACAGGGAGGGGAGTGGTTCCCTTAAGGAGCCCTTTACCTGCTCCTGCCCACCCCGCCACTTTTCTGGGCATGGCGCCACCTGGTCCCCAAGCGGCTGCAGGGGGCTGTTTCCTGCAGCCTCTGCGCAGCATCGGCACTCACATGACTGGAATGATGCACACCGGCCATGTGCATGCTGACACTGCACTGTGGCTGTAGGGAGCAGTGCCGTGGCCCGCCACAGCCGGTTGGAGACCAGGCGCCAGAAAAGCGGAGGGGCGGGGAGGAGGAACATCTAATGAAGATTGGTCAGGATAGCACCATGGACAGGTCCATGGGCAGGACCTGGGGGCGTAGGTAATTTTGGAGCCTGGACCTAAAGACCTTTGGAGCCCCCCACCCTGCTGGAGGTCCCCCCCCTGCTGTAAGTTAAGCATCATCCCCCCCCTTTTCAGACACACCATGACAAACACAGTATTTTTAACACATGGGTTCTTGAGGGCACAAATATAGCAACTGAACTCACAAGAATGCAAGAATATAAAACAGGTATATTTATGCAAATATGCAGTAGCAGAAACATTTCAACACGCACCTTAACATATGCCCATCCCACATAATTTTCCCCCGCCCCCCCTTTCCCTAAAGCACCTGGCACAGGTCATAATTGCACTCAGCTGCCTGGCACAGTGGGGGCCAGCAATGGCCGCAGCACCCAGGATGGACTAAAGAGGATTTGGGGGGCCCCAGGGTGTGTGGAGGCCCTGAAATCCAGGGGTGAGTGCTACTGTCCATGGGACACATAGATCCAACAACCACCAGAGGTAGACTGAGCTCATTTAGCCCTCCTGGGTTCCGCCTCCCTGCCTAGAGAGCAGAGGCAATCCTCTGGCCTGGAATCTGGAACTCCTCCTCTCCAGCTGATGATGTCGCTGACATGCAGATATCAGGGAGGCTGGTGAAAGGGGTGGAGCTGGCTCTCTGGGGGTGGGTGGGGTGGGGTGCTCCGATTCCAAGGGTGTTGCTTTGCAGGGGTGGAGTTCAGGCTTTGGGAGGGGCTCCATCTCTGGAGCTTTGTCAGGCTTTGGACCACTGTCATGGGCTGGTGCTGTGTTTGGTGCTGGTCCTGCCTCTTCAGGGTCAGAGTCACTAGTTGGGGCTGGGGTCATGACAGGAGGGGACAGTTCATTCAAACCACCCACTACATGCTCAGTACAAACTAGTAAATGAAATACCCCTCCATGCAATTAGGGAAAGGCACCAGGAGGGAGGGAGGGAGGATACATGTGCCCAGGGCATGCATATGCCCTTATCGCGTGCAGGCAGGCCAGCAAATTAAATGTTGTCTGAACTGGCTCATCTGGAGATTGATGCCAATTCCAGGAGACTCCAAACCAATCCTGCAGGGTTAGCAGGAAGGGTAATTCAGACAAACCTCCCCAGAATTGTAAACTGCCCTGAGCCATTTTGGAAGGGCGGTATATAAATCAAATAAATAAATAAATAAAAATAAGATGATGTTAGTGTGGGGCAGCATGCAAGGGGCAGGACATGCGTGCTCTCCTCCCACAGTGCATGCTGTTCAGGGCCAGCTGGATGCATGGTCCGGATATCCAGGCCCCAGGGGCGCAGCTATAATTGAGCGAAAGGGTTCAAAGAACACGGGCCCCCAGCTCCACCCCTCCCTATTTTCTTCATTAGCTCTCTCACTCTGGGTGGGCGGGGGCACCAGAGAGAGGGATGTACACGGGCCCCCTCTCCCCTAGCTACGCCCCCCTAACAATATTTCCAGGTCATCAAAATGTTACTGGTGTGGAAAACTGTCGGTTTGGGTTTTTCAATAGCCTGGACAATAGAAAATGCAACCCTGCAGTTTGAATTTTAACCGGGCCAATCAGAAACCCAACCAGTTGGAAAAACTGTTGGGTTGGGTTTAAGTTGCTGCACTGACGGTGCTGTCCAAACCAGCCGGCTGGAACCCAGCAAACATGCAAGAGGATTGCATTGTAAGGACACTAAGCGCTGCTTACGAAGCAAGTAGCACATGATAGGGATGTGCACAAACCTGTTCAGAGGCCCTTTTATGGGCCTCCGAACAGGTTCGAACATGGGGCTGGTTCGATGTTCGGTGGGGGGTGGCTTTAAGGGCGGGCGAGTAAGAGCCTGTAGGGGCGGCAGCATACCTCCCTGCCACCCTGTGCCGCCGTTTACTGCATGTAACTGGGAGTAGCGGCAGCTGCATGTGTCGTGCACAGCCGCCGTTGCTACTTCTGGTGACATCCGGTAAACGGTGGCATGGGGCAGCAGGGAGGTACACTGCCGCCCCTACGGGCTCTTACATACTCACACGATGGCGGGTGTGTGTGAGTAAGTGCACCCACCCCCGCCCTTAAAGCCATCCCACCCACCCACCCCCACCGTCGAACCGGCCCTCGCCCGTTCCGTGCACATTCCTAGCACACAATCAGATAGGGTCAGGGGTTCTTGCTGGACTACAACTCCTATCATCCCAGCTACAACTTATTGTGAATGGGGGTGATTGTAGCTGTAGTTCAGCAACAGCTGAAGCACCACAGGTTGGGAATGCCTGATATTGAAAGCTATACATATTTATTGAGAATCAAATCAATGAGGCTTATTCCCTAGTAAGTTCATTTAGGATTGCAACTTTAGGATTATGTGTGTGTGTGTGTGTGTGTGTGTGTGTGTGTGTGTGTGTGTGTATACACACCATCCTAAACCTGCAGTCCTACCACACTATCCTGGAGTAAGCCCCATTGATCTTGATGGGACTGATTTCTGAGGAGACAGGCATAGGGTTACATGGTGAGCCTATATGTGTATCAGGCATAGAGTTGCACTGTTGTATGTATGTGTGTCAGATATAGTTATATATATACAGTATATATATATACACACACACACATATATACACTCAACGAATGTATTATTATTACGAATATTATATACTGTTTTTCAGATTCTCAAAACAGAAGAAGGTATCAGACAACCCCAAAGTATCACAGTCTAAAAAGTAAGACAGGGTAGACATCAGTAATTGCCACTGGAAAGACGCTTGTCTGGAATTGGATAGGGACACTTTATTTATTATCTATATATTTATTTCTCCTAGATGTACCCATCATTAATCCCATGCATGGCAGCTTTCGCAAGGGTCCATGAGCAGCTGCCGATTAGCGAGGGGATGGGGAGAAAACAGGGATCCCAGCCGTCAGTGGCCAGCTGGCGGGAGCAGGTGGCAGCGGGTCAACCCAGCAGGCGGGAGCAACAGGTGGCAGTGGGCCGGCCAGGCAGGAGCAGCAGGTGGCGGTGGGCCAGCCGGCCCAGCCACCAAGAATTGGGGGCTGGAGGTGACCCGCCTGCCAGAAGCCGTGGGTGGGGTGGTGGTGGGAAAAAGCGGGCAGCTCCCGCCAGTGACTGGCTGGTGGGAGCAGGTAGAGGCAGGCCAGCCCGGCCACTGGGAGAAGCAGGCGGCGTTAGGATGGCCCGGCCGCCAGGAATCGGCAGGCGGGAGGAGGTGGCGGGCTGGCTTTCCAGCCGGCTCACCACCCAGAAGCCACGGGTGGGCGTAGGGGTGAATAAGTGGGCCGGCGGAGGCACAGATGGTGTACGCCCGGCCCAGCTAGCTTTATTTAGTTATTTAACATATTTTTATACCGCCCAAAACTTATGTCTCTGGGAGGTTTACAACAAGAAACAGAAATGTTTTAAAACAAATAAATGACAACAGAGAAAGTAAAACATTGGTTAAAATAAATGACAACAAAAAGTTAAAACATTACAACAATCTAAAACCTTAAAACAATATTTTAAAACAATGTTAAAACTATTAAAATGGTATTTAATTAAAATCCTGGGTGAATAAATGCGTCTTTCAAGATTTTTAAAAAATTGTCAGAGATGGGGAAGCTCTTATTTCAGCAGGGAGCGCGTTCCAAAGCCTCGGGGCAGCAGCGAAGAAGGCCCATCCCCAAGTAGTAGCCACCAGAGGAGCCCGTGGCAACTGCAGACAGACCTCTCCTGATGATCTCAATAGGTGGTGGGGTTCAGGAGCATAACTATAATTGGGCAAGGGGAGACAGTTGTCTGGGGGCCCACTGCCTTGAGGGGGCCCCCAGAGGCAAGTCACATGACTGACTCCCCCACCCACGCACCCACCAGGGCTTCCTTCAGTTGTATTCATCCTCCGAAATTGATGTGAGTGTTAAGACCTGGAGCTACCAGAACAGCATGGCTTTCTCTAGTACCTTTAAATGACTTGCATCGTCCACAATTTACAAAATCTTCTAAAAATAATTTAGGATGAGGTTCTATTGTGGCACATAGAAGATCTATCTATCTAATTTTACTCTGCTTTTTGTTACCACTATTCAGCCTCATTTAAGATTTCTTTACTTCGTGAGCTGAGCTTCAGTGGGGCGGGGGGCATTTTAAAATCTTGTCTCTGGGCCCACTCCAACCTTGCTATGCCCCTGGTGGGGTTCATGACAAAGACGACATTCTCTTAAATACCTAGAGCCCAAGCCGTTTAGGGCTTTATAGGTTACAACCACCATCTTGTATTTTGCCCCAAAACTTATCAGCAGCCAGTTGCTGCTGATAACAGTTGCTCTCCCCCTACTAAAAATGAGAGCTATCACCTTAAAAGGTGCCTCTTTGTCTAATGGTGCAGCAAGGAAATGATTTGACTAGCAAGCCAGAGGTTGCCGGTTGGAATCCCTGCTGGAATGGGCACCTATATTGGGCAGCAGCGATATAGGAAGATTCTGAAAGGCATCATCTCATACTTCTCAGGAGGAGGCAATAGTAAACCCCTCCTGTATTCTACCAGACAGCCACAGGGCTCTGTGGTCACCAGGAGTCGACAAAGACTCAACAGCACACTTTACCTTTGCCCAGTTATATATTCAACTAATTCCCTGATTCGAAGTGTGTAGGTATGTTTACAACTATGTAAGTCCCCTTTAGTAAGTTTTAGGTGAACATGCTGCAGATCTTACGGACCTACTGAGGAAGGCTCCACAGAAATATAACCAGGGCCTGGGAGATAAGAGAAGGAGTTGCTGAGGTGGGAAGAAAAGAAGCACCTTTTAAAGTGGCGATTCTCTTATATTTAGCAGGGGGGAGCAGCTGTCCCGGCCCATCCCCAGCACAACAACATCCCTGCTGTGGCTGATATTTATGCCGCGTTTCTTTGTAGCGCGTGAGCTCTTTGACGGCAGGAAACCATCCTATTTATTTCCCTATGTAAAAAGCTTTGAGAACATTTTTGGTGTTGCTGAAAAGTAGTATATAAATATCCATAATGAATAAAAGTCGCCAAGCAACGAGTGGCTGGATCGCCAACAAAAATCCCTCGAACTCCACCCTTTCCCCCCAACTTCGTTCGCACCACACGCGGGAAACTACTGCCCTTTCGTTCCTTCTGCCAGCCTCTCCGATCCAACAACTTCCCTAAAAGTCCTGGAAGCTCCGCCCCACCATCCTTGCAAAACACCCACACCCCTTCCCTTCGCGCCGCCTGCCACGGGACCCAACCCCAAACTCCTCAAAAACCCTTGCGGCGGCCTGCTCCTCCATGTCCTCCCCCGCCCCGGAGCTCCCCCTGGCCGGGCGTGTTCACACTTGAATGGGCGGTGACGATCGGGTTGCCACACGCACGTGTGCAGCGAAGTGACTCCGGCGCGCCTCCTGCAGAAGATTCCTGAGCTGTGCTTGGATCTAAGTGGGAGGAGAAGGAGAATTGACTCTTTGCTGCTCCACCGCATAGCTGCGCCTCCCTCCCCCCTCTTGGCATCTGTCCTTCTTGGGAGAGTCGCACTCAAACGGCATCATCCTTGGCTGGGCTTGACTCCGCTTCCTTGCCCTCCTCCTCATCCTGGGTGGCTTGCTCTCCTCCTTGAGAGAACTTGGTGTATGTGCAGAAAAAGAGAGGAAAAAGTCAGCAGGGCAGGAGAGCGCGCGCGCGCGCATAGCTCCCCAGCCGAGTCCCCGACGACGTCTCCTGCCTTGCAGCTTGGAGCGGCCGCTCCGCATTCTTGGCATTCCTGGGCTGTGACTCCGAGGTCGGCGGTGGCGGCAGCAGCGGCTCCTCCAAGTAGCTCCACGTTGCGAGAGAGCGCAACGCAGGCACACGCACGCTCCAATCGCCCCATAGCAAGAGGAGCAGCCGCCTCCTCCACCAGCTCCGGCCTTCCTCGCTTTATAATCAAGACCGCAATCTCCTCCTCCGCTTTCTTTCCCCACCCTCCTTGGCTCCCTAACAGCCTCCCGCCCCCCTTCTGGATTTTATGCCTCCTCACAAAACTTCTCCAAACTTTCCCCAGCCAGCGCCGCTGGGACAAGAGTGCCTTTCTTAGGGGGAACAGGCGTCGTTTTCCGCCGCCTTTTTGTCACTCGTCCACCAAACTCGCCTCCATCCCGATTTCCTTCCCCTTTCTCTCACCCCACCCCACCACCCCCGATGAAATTTTCGCCACGATCCGAGTTCTAGCGGGCCAAACTTTCTTTCCCTTCTCTTTGGATTCTTAAGACGGAAACCTCCGACGTGGGAAAACCTTCCTCGGGGAGTTTTGCACAAAAGCCTGCCCTTTTCTTAGGGGTGAAAGAGGAGGTGGGTCGACCTCGCTCCGGGTGAGAAGCATCTGCTTTCAGATGATCCAAAGACATGTGAAACAGGTAAGCGGTCGTCGCAACCAGGGGGTGGCGGTGGTGGTGGGGAGAGTTGGCATAAAGTTTCTGTCTTTAGCGTTTGGACCCACTTGTTGTGGAAGCAGTGATGATCAGGACTGAAATCTATCTATCTACACACACACATGCAAACACACATTCTTGTCATCAAGTGATTTATGGTGTGTCTTGCATTAAAACACACACACGCACAACCCTGCCTATAATGTAGGATCAGTCAACATACAGCTTGTGGGACAACATAGCAGCATAAATTTATTTTAGCCTTGGCTAAGGTGCCGCTGGTGCATGCACATGGACTGAAAATAAAAGTCCTGAAGCAAATAGCTACACAACATGCCACTTCTCAGTCATGTTCGCTTTGTCTTTGTTAAGCTGTTTACAGGCGTTTAACTTGGTAGCTAGCTTCTGAAGACGGCGGTGTGACTCTGCTCAACTTTCAGCTACCCTCCCATTCGCTGATGAGTGGAGTTGCCTTTGTTAGCTACCAGTCAAGTCTATACTGGTCATTCCTCTCTGTGACAAGAAGTTAGGAATGTACTGAGTGGCATCTGCTCCTGTTTCTTACCTGACAACATCCATTAAACTCCCAAGATTCCAAAAGCTATCTTTTAAGTTCTGAGTCATGAGACATACAGTATATACAAAAGAGACATGTTGTGTATGCGTTCCTAAGATATTGTAAATGGGATGAGGTTTGCTTGTTTTGAACTCTGTGGGCAAAGGGCCTTTTGATTACAAGTTTCTTTCTTTGTAGTCTCCAGTAATGCACATAATGAAAGGTGGAGATAATGAAGGGAGGGTATCCTATCTGGAAAGTAGTGCTTCAAGATTCTTTTCTCCTTGTGATGGTTTTATTCCTCTGAAATGCACAGAGTGTAAGGAATTCATGCAGTGTGAGGACAGTTTTAAGCAAACAAAGCCCACAGATGATCTTGTAGGTCTTATTCTTGTATCAGATTTTGCAAGTTCAAACCTGGAGTATGTATGTGAGTGAACTTGCTCACAAGCAGTTAAGAATGCAAGAAGAGCTATGTTGGATCAGACCATCTACTCGGGCATCCTGTGTCCAGTACTGTTGCCCTCTGAGAAACCCCACAAGTGTAGGGATGGGGTCATAGCTCAGTGGTACAGAATCTGCTTTGCATGCCGAAGTTCCCAGATCCCATCCTTATTAACTCCAAATAGGACTTGGAAAGACTCTTGCCTAAAATGTTGGAGAGCCCATTCCAGTCAGCGTAGACAATAGTGAGCTAGATGGTCTGAC
Source organism: Hemicordylus capensis (assembly GCF_027244095.1). Classification (NCBI taxonomy): domain Eukaryota; kingdom Metazoa; phylum Chordata; class Lepidosauria; order Squamata; family Cordylidae; genus Hemicordylus; species Hemicordylus capensis. Next base: position 418,005,806 of record NC_069657.1, read on the forward strand.
TTTGTATAAGGTAGTTTCTTGTGTTCCTAAGCAGGCCATGGAAGCATGAGATTGCCACAAACTGTAGCTAACTTGCAACCTGCAATTACAGGTGGTGGAATTGTGAAGCTGTTTTCCACTAAGTTCTCTAAACATTCCCTTAATATAGTGGAACAGCCCACTAGATTCTGCTTAGATGTGGGCGTCTAGACCAAGGCAAATCCCAGAACATAGGGAGCTGCCATATACTGAGGCGAGTCTCATGATCAGTGAGACTCGCTGGGAAGGGGTTTGCAGGGAGAGCGAGCTTAGACCACTCTCCCCACAGACAAGCAGGAAAGCAACCCTGGGCGGCCGGGTCAGCCGCCCACCCGACTGCCGGCTCTGTTACAGAGCTGGTGGGGATCGGGGGCTGTGTGGCCCCCGGAAGTTCCAGAATGCCCCACTTGAATGCGCAGGGTATCCTGGAGAGACCCCCAGGGCCGGGAGGCTTGTTTACGCCTCCTGGCGGGGGTCTCCTCATGAATTGCTACGGCACAGAGCCGTGCTGCGGCAACACACGATCAAAAAGACGGGGTTAGTGGAGTGCTCGCTCCGCTAACCTCGTCTAAGGGGAGAGGGAATTAGGAGGGTCTGCTGCTGGGAGCCGCACAGCTCCCATGGCAGCAGATGATCGGGCAAAAGCGGGCTAGGCCCTCTTAGCCCACTTTTGCCCGATCGTGAGAATCCCCTCACTGAGTCAGACCATGGGTCCATCTAGCTCAGTATTGTCTACACAGACTGGCAGCGGCTTCTCCAAGGTTGCGGGCAGGAACCTCTCTCAGCCCTATCTTTGAGATGCCAGGGACGGCACTTGGAAAATCCCTGGTTAATGATCCTAACCTGCCTCGCAGGGTTGTTGTAATGAGAAACATAACCATGCACACTGCTCTTGGCTCCTTGGAGGAAGAGTGAGATAGAAATGTAAAAAACAACAACCCACCCACCCCCATCCTATGCGAACAGCTTTGGTGCATATCCTTATCTCGTTTTATTATTTGGTTTACATATCTTTGCGTGCCACTTGATTTCCCATTTAATTATTGTACTCTGTTACTATAAATATTAATATATGGTTGTAAAAAGTGGTTTACACAGCAAATAAAATGAAAAGTTCACAATCTAGACAGAGACATAAGGGAGACACCGGCAAATAGCTACTGGAGAGGTGGTTAAATAGGGACCAGTGCTTTCTCCCTGCTCAATATAAAAAAACCCAACACTCTGGAAGGTGTCTCTTTTAAGGAACTGTTGACCCCGGTGGCTTTGTGAATTGAATTTGTGAACTGACTCTTTTGAAAAGCCTTGCGTTGAAGATGATATGAAGTAATCTGGAAATTCTGTCGATTCTTTATATGCCTCTTTTCAGTTACGTGTTCTGAAAACGTTGGGCTTTTTTCTCACCATCAGGGACCCAGATGGGAGGGCACGTGGGGAGGGAGGCTGCAGACTGGGTCCCCGTTGCTGGGTGCCAAGATCTGTTGCAGGCAGTGCAGAGCTGTGGGGGCCGGGACATGTTGCCCCTGGAAACCCCCAAATATACCACGTGGGTGTGTGGTGCATTGTGGGTATCCCCCTGGTGATGGGTGGGCACCCCTCAGTGTCTCAGTGCTGGCTGAAAGCAGCTGGCACTGCACACAATCAGCTAAACAGGGTTAAGGGAGCACGCTCTCCCTTAACCTCCTTTAACAGCCGGGCTTCATAGCTGAGTCTGCCACTCCTTGGCGGTTCTCATGGGCAGCCAAGCCCGGGTTTTGTTACCTTAGCCCTGTCTTGGCTGCTCATAAGAACAACCACGTTGTGTTGAAGCATGATGTCCCATTCACGCATAGCCACCTAATGGCTCAGCGGGGAAATGACTCGACTAGCAAGCCAGAGGTTGCCGGTTCGAATCCCGGCTGGTATAAACACCTATATCGGGCAGCAGCGATATAGGAAAGATGCTGAAAGGCATCATCTCATACTGCGTGGAAGATGGCAATGGTAACCTTTCTACTGTATTCTTCCAGAGACAATCACAGGGCTCTGTGGTCTCCAGGAATCGACACAGACTCCAGCACACTTTACCTATATTCACGCATACAAGTTGTTGCTTGATGGCCTTGTCACACGTACATATTGTTTTAGTTGTTTTATTTATTTAAAATATTTATACCCCGCCCCTCCAGTGCACTGCTGCTCGGGGCGGCTCACAATAATAAGACAGACACAGATACAATAAAAGTAATAAAATTAACTATTTTTTTAAAAAGTTAGATTAAAAACCACAATTATTAGGTTCAAATTAAAACTGAAATTTATAAGAAGCTAAAGAACCTACCAGATATAACAAAATAATAATGGGACATTAAAAAGCTTCCTTTAACAGGTGTGTTTTAAGATGTTTTTTAAAAAACACTGAGGTAGGGAGCATGGCGAAGCTCTTCAGGGAGGGCATTCGAAAGCTGAGGGGCCACAACTGAAAAGGCCCTGTCTCTAGTCTCTGCCAACCGGATCTCTGTTAGTGGTGGGGTCATGAGCAGGGCCTGAGATGATGAGAGGAGGGCCCTGGCAGATTTATATGGGCGAATGAGATCCGACAGGTACCCCAGCCCCAAGCCTTGTAGGGCTTTAAAGGTCAATACCAGCACCTTGAATCTAGCCTGGAAGCGGACTGGTAGCCAATGAAGCTGATGCAGGATGTGTGTAATACTCGTGGAGCGACTTGCACCCATGATCATCCTTGTGGCAGCATTCCGAACTAGCTGAAGCTTCTGAAAAGTCTTCAAGGGCATCCCAATGTAGAGCACATTGCAGTAGTCCAATCTGGATGTTACTAACACATGAGTGAATGAGTTCAGGTCTGACTTCTCCAAGTAGGATCGTGGATTTCGTACCAGCTGTAGTTGGTAAAAGGCACTTCTGCACAGTGCCTCCACCTGCGCCTCCAAGGATAGTGTTGGTCCAGAAGCACCCCCAAGCTGCGGACTTTGTCTTTCAGCGGGAGCATGACCCCTTCCAAGACCAGATTTACCTCATTACTTGGATGATCAGTTCTACCAACCCAGAGCACTTCTGTCTTATCTGGATTGAGTTTCAGCTTGTTTGCCCCCATCCAGTCCAGAACAGCCTCCAAGCCCTGGTTCAGTTTTTGCAGCAAGTGATGACCAATCAAATGTAGGCTAGCTGCTGTGAGGTGTCTTTGACTAGGCAATGGTGCCTTGGCCATGGACTGGACTGTAGTGGTCTCCCACCTTCTAGTCAATGCAGCTCACTGACACTTGGTTCTTGGATATGGATGTGGCTTGCAGTTGTGGTGAATATATGTTATAACTTTCATCCATTGGTGGTGGTGGTTTTTTAAATAGTGCTTGTTTGTTAATCTTCTTGAACCCTTATGTTCCTGAATCATGGATGCTTGCATTATTCTAATTGCACAAAGCATCAGATTATGATAATGGTAGAATCCTTGGTCTTCATTATCAGTTCTGAGGCTGGTTGCTGTACCCATTGTCAGTGTCTTAAATAAAGACATTGAAGTGGTGGATAGCTTCTGCCTTTTAGGATTGACCATCAACAGTAAAGGATCCAGCAGTCAAGAAATACGCCACAGACTACACTTGGTAGGGTTGTAATGAAGGCCTTGGGAAGAATATTTAGATGTTGTGATGTGTCTACACCTACAAAGATTAGAATCATTTGGACAATAGTTTTCCCCATGACGCTCTATGAATGAGAAAGCTGGACTTTGAAGAAGCAAGATAGAAAAAGCATTGACACTTTTTAACTTTGGTGCTGGAGAAGACTTTTGAGGATACCATGGACAACCAGGAAAACAAACAAATGGATCATAGAACAAATCAATGGCACAAATGACCAGGCTAAAACTATCCTACTTCGGATGCATTATGCGAAGACCCAGCTCCCTTGAGAAGTCCATAATGCTGGGGAAAGTTGAAGGAAAGAGAAGAAGAGGACGACCAGCAGCAAGGTGGATGGACTCGATTATGACAGCAATGAATGCACCAGTGAGAGACCTTAAAGGCCAAGTTGAAGACAGATCATCCTTGCGAGAATCTACCTATGTGTTCGCTAAGAGTCGACACCGACTTGACGGCACTTAATCAATCAATCAATCAATAATCCTTTTTGCATTTGAAAAGACAGATGCTGGTATTCTTGAAAACAAATGACCAGGTTTAAACCAGAATTTGATCAACATATTTAGCATATTCTCTGAATCTGTTCTTGTACACTTTGAAGAGCCTGGTAAGGTGGATGGTTCTGGGTACACACAGTGGCAACAAAATGAAGCTCTTTTCCTGCTTTGAGTATGAATCTGAAACATCTGATCGCCACATATGGAGTGCCTGACCCAAGTGGCATGACTGGATAGGTCATTTCAAAGTGCTCTCCTGGTGGTGGTGGTGAATGGTAGTGAAGTTGGCCAGCAGCCTAATTCACAATCCAGTTAAACTGAAATAATCTGTTTGGTTTCAAGTAGACCTGTTGTCAAGCCACCTAATGGCACAGTGGGGAAATGTTTTGACTAGCAAGCCAGAGGTTGCTACTTCGAATCCCCGCTGCTATGTTCCCCGGACTATGGGAAACACCTATAACGGGCAGCAGCGATATAGGAAGATGCTGAAAGGCAACATATCATACTGTGCGGGAGATGGCAATGGTGAACCCCTCCTGTCTTCTACCAAAGAAAACCACAGGGCTCTGTGGGCGCCAGGAGTGGACACCAACTCGACAGCACACTTAACCTTACCACTCCACTGCTTTCGTCAGACTGCACTGCCGCTGCATTCTGGACCCGTTGTAGCTTCCCAGTTGTCTTCAAAAGTAACCCTAGATAGAGAGCGTTACAGTAATCTAGGCGGGAAAGAACAAGGGCATGAGTCACTGTCATTAATGCTTGCCGATCAAGGTAAGGCATAATTGGGGAATCGGATGAAGCTGGGCAAAAGCACTTCTGGCCGCAGCCTCCACCTGCTGTTCAAGCAGGAGGTGCGAGTCCAAAAGGACCCCCAAATCACGTACAAGTTCCTTTAGAGGCAACGCCACCCACCTAAAACAATCATCTCATACTGCATGGGAAGAGGCAATGGTGAATCCCTCCTGTATTCTACCAAAGACAACCACAGGTCTCTGTGGTCACCAGGAGTTGACCCCGATTCGATGGCACACTTTACCTTTAGACCTGTTGTCCAACTAAATACATCTTGAGCTGCAGTTGCTGCTGACCTACTCCAGAGTAAGGCTCATTGAATGAGAGGGTCTTACTTCTGAGTACATGCTCATAAGACTCTGTTGTAAACCTCCATACAACATATATTAATAAAGCAATATTTCTGAAGGAAAAAAATATTTTCCATAGATGATGCATGTATGTTCTGTGCCAGGTACCATCTTAAAGAGGTATTCCCTCTTGTGTGTGAGCGAAGCAAAAAGTTCCTATAACAGTTCCTATAAGTAGATATTTTTAAAATACCTAAAACTGAGATTTTAAGTGTGTTATGTGATTAATTGGGGACAATTTAAAAAATATGATATAACTAATTAACATATTTACCTGAATCCAAGACAAAGTTTTTCCCAAGTTCTTTGATGTTAGAATTGGGGGGTTGCCATAAACTCCAAGTCCTGTTCTGTTTAGGTAAATACAGGTATAACCTGTATTTAACATTTATTTTTCAAGAGAATAGTCTTAAATTCAGAGTCGTCTTCTATTTGGGTAAATACAGTAATTGACGAAAATTGCAGCCCTAATTTGAAGTTGAGATAGCGGCCTGATCCTAAACAAGTTTCCACCCCAAAAGTAAATCCAGCTGAATTTAATAAGACTGCAACCTTGGCCTGCATTGTTGAATGTATTTTGATGCTGATCATATTGAAGCTTTGGATTTGGCAATTGCCTAGCAGCAGTTTGTCCCTTGGGTCAGACTGGCTAGTGACCTGAGGTTTCTTTGTCTTCTGTTGCACTGAGATGCTTGACTTGTTGACTTGACTCCTATGAAGCTGTTTCCTATGTGGGCATCTTGCTGTGGTGTGTTTCCTCTTCTCTTATGCATTCTGTGATTTGGATTGTGCAAATTTATCCTTGGGGTTTGGTAGTTGATCAATCTTGCTTTGTACTTGCAGCTTTCTGGGATTTAAGCAGAAAGTAGATCAACCTATAAAATAGATTGACATAATCATTTGATTCAGCAAATAGATCGTGTTTAAGAGCTTTCTTTTCTGTTTCTGTGCATTCTTTGCACGTGCTAAAAATGTTTGGTTCATGGTGTCTGAAAAATGTCATAGAAGTCTCAAACAACAAAAATAGTATTTGTCATTGCAACAAATGGTTGTGTGGACCCACCTTTAGAGGTCCATGTAACAGAGGAGATCACAGACCACTGACAATGCTGATTCCTTGAGAAACGACACACTGTCACTGTAAAACTTTCAGTGACTGGATTGAATATAGAGTAAGCCCATTCTCACAACCAAAAGCTGGATAAGAGGAGCGTCCAGCCAGTATCCTAGACCAGTGTTCTCTCTAATTTTTTTTCATCTGTGTTCGTAATGAGTTTTGTTCTGGGCGGTAGTATCAAGGCAATGTATGTGCACATTCATTCAGAGTGGGACCTTTCTGATGCAGCCTGAGCGGGATCTAAAATTAACTGAGTGGACATCAAAAAAACTTGTGAGCACCCATATGTGTGCACACCTTAGAGGGAATACTGTCCCAGACCCTTGTGCTCTCCTGAGACCCAGTTGTGTGTTAGCAAAAAACCGACATCGTTTACCCAGCATTGTTTCAAGGATGAAGGAAAAGTATGTCCCACACTTCCCTACTAACTGACTAACACACAATAAGGTGACCCTCACAATCACTTAGAGCAGGTGGGGAGGGCACACGGGGAAGGTTCCTTTTAATCCCGCCCCCCGCAAGTCCTGTTGGGAGCGTGAACTGTACTCCCAAATGAGCAGCACGAACCACACTTCCAGACAAGCAGCACTGTTTGAACATAGGAAGCCGCCATATACTGACTCAGACCATTGGTCCATCTAGCTCAGAATTGTCTACACAGACTGGCGGCAGCTTCTCCAAGGTTGCAGGCAGGAATTTCTCTCAGCCCTATCTTGGGGATGTCAGAGAGGGAACTTGGAACCCAGATGCTCTTCCCAGAGTGGCTCCATCCCCTGAGGGGAATATCTTACAATGCTCACACATCAAGTCTCCCATTCAGATGCAAATAGGGTGAATCCTGCTTAGCTAAGGGGACATGTCATGCTTGCTACCACAAGAGCAGCTCTCCTTTGAGCTCCGGGGGCTGGGGTGATGCATCCCAGCTCCCAGAGATCTCACAATGCATTGTGCAAGTGTGAGGTCACTGAGGTGCATTGTGGGGATTCCTCCAGTGACAGGCGGCGCCTGTTAGTGCTTCAGCACTGGCTGCAAGCAGCCAGCACTGTCACACGATCTGGTAAATGAGTCGGGTTATGTAGGTCGATTTGCCACCGAGGTGCCACCAGGAGCCATATGCCTCCTGACAGATCTTACGGGCAGCCAAGCCCGGGCATGGCTTACTGTAGCTTGGTGTTGGCTACTTGTGAGAACAGTCTCAATTACTTATCTATGGCTGCTTATGAGAAGAGTCTCAGTCACTTTCCTATCCTCCTATCTCAATTTTTGCTGACACATGTTCTTGAGAACATGCATGGATCTCTAATCTTGATTAATTAATTAATTATTAATTAAACTAACATATTTTTATATCACCCAAGACACAAGTTTTCTGGGCAGTTTACATAACAATAAAAACAACCAATAAAAAGATTAACACATTTCAACAATTTGTCCAAGAATCTTGGCTTGGACCTCCTCCTATCCAGCTTGATTGTGTGAACAGGCCCAATGGAAACTTGAGGAAACTGGGTATTTTTGCTCTTTACCTTCTAAAGCTCTGTGATGCATGGAAGGCAATTTCTGTCAACTTCTGTGGAATGGTGCAGTTTTGTGAGTATTAGAAAACTGAAGAATGATGGTGGTGATTCTTGAGATATATAGCAGCACATGAATGGAATATGAAATTCTGTATGAAACTTGGCTTACAATGGAGGCCTTTTGGGATGAGTTAAATGTCTGCCTGTCAACCATTTTGTTTTTCCAGATCTATGTTGAATTTCCACTGCTCCATTTTAGTTTATGATGGTTTTACTTTAGTCCTTACCTATTGTGAACCAATACTTGTTATAATTCTGCTATAGGATTCAAAAGTATACTGCATATTTTCTTGACTGATTTGCTACCCATGCAGAAAAATAAAAATATCAACAAAAATGTTCATGACACTTGAAGCATACAAAATATATGCAGTCTCTCCACTACATAGAACACCTGTATGATTTGTTCTGTGCTGGCAGAACGAGATTAATGTTGAAACCTTTGTAAAGTGGAGACTATGAACTAATGTTGCTTCAACTTGTGTGAAGAGGAATCAATGAGGTTATTCACATGATGGAAGAAGACCGGGCGAAGGGAAGCCCAGCCCAGTTTTCCTCCATTGTTCAAAGGCGGCTAGCCTGCCAAAGTAGCCCTCCCCTTAAATGAGGTTAGCGGAGTGAGCGCTTAGCGAACCCTACTTTTCTGATCGTGAGTCACCGCGGCGACACGCAAGGAGACCCCCGACTGGGAGGCTACAACAAGCCTCACGGCCGCAGGGGATCTCTCCAGAATGCCCTGTGCACTCTGGGACTTCTGGAGGTGGATGGGCCCCTGATCCCCGCAGCCCAAACCAACTCCTGTTCGTGTGCGGGGAGAGCGGTCTTGACCCACTCTCCCCGCCAAACCCCTCCTGGCTCTACACACCGATCCTGTGTAGAGCCTCTATCTTTTAAAATGCGTATTCTTACTGATAAACTAGTTTATGAGCATGGAAAAATTGAGGTCATTCACAGAATGAAAAACTGTGTTGTGTGGAAGCAAGGTAAGAGGAAAACCTGGGTAGAAGGGGTTGTGTGGAAGCTAGGTAGGAGGGAAAGCTGCCCAGGTTTTCCTCTAACCTTGCTTCCACACAACCAAAAGTTGGGAGACACACAGCTCCCAAACCCAGGTAGAACACATTTTTTGATTGTGTGAATGGACCTCTCTTTCTGATTAAAATGAGCAGTATCTCAGGTGTGCTGGGGCTGTAATCAGACTGATAACATGCTGGCCTGTCTGAAGATGCTTGGCCTTTCAGTCTTCTCCCCAAGTAGCATGATTCATTTTCATTTTATTTTTATTGGGGGAGGGGCGGGAAACAAAATTTTCAGTCGGTTGCTGTGTCTTTGTCTTGTTTGCAACGTGCACACCGATGAGAATTCTTCATGAAACTTGCTGTTGTGTTGTGAGGTCTGCTTAATGTAATTCTGAAGTTGTTTATACCAGGGATTCCTGACCTTGGGTCCCTAGATGTTGTTTGATTACAACCTCCATCATCTCCAAAGGCCGTTGTGGCAGGGGATGACTGGAATTATAGTCCAATAATATTTGGGACCCAAAGTCAGAAACTCCTGGGTTACAGCCCTGTCCAGACATTATAAAAATAGGGATGCTGTCATCTCTTTAGCCAGTTTAAACCTGGCCTGTTCTCCCTTGCCTGCACTATGGCTGTGTTGGACTGCAGCTCAGGTCCACTAGTATCATTTAAATCACGTGGCATTGTGCTTGTGAGTGCGTGTCACTATATACATTTCTATGCGCCTCAATTTTTTAAGTTAGGGCTGTCGTACTCTCAGGCCTTCTGAACTATACCATCCAGGAAATTGTAGACTGCTAGGGGTTTGATAATAATTTGCTCCCTGCAAGCACTAGTGGGTCTCCGTGTATTATTGGTGTACCATGCACAACTGGGAGAAGAGGCAGTGAAATTTGACATGCTTGTTCTGAGTTGCACTGACTCATGGTTTATGTAGTCCCACACAGACTCAGTGCATAGCTGTGAGATAGAAAGCAGTTATTGGAAAGGCAATTTCAACTGATAATGCATCACTTCTTTTACTCAACAGTATGTGGGGTGTGTCACCTTAAGTGGCACAGTGGGGAAATTTTTGACTAACAAGCAGAAGGTTGCCGGTTTGAATCCCTGCTGTTACTATATTGGCCAGCAGTGATATAGGAAAGATGCTGAAAGGCATCATCTCACACTGCATGGGAGGAGGCAATGGTAAACTCCTCTTGTATTCTACCAAAGAAAACCACAGGGCTCTGTGGGTGCCAGAAGTCAGAATCGACTTGATGGCACACTTTATGTAGGGTGCAGTGTTATCTCTAATTTTTTTTCATCTGTGTGTAGAATGAGTTTTGTTCTGGACAGCAGTATCAAGGCAGTGTGTATGTGCACATATATTCAGCGTGGGACTTTCCAGATTCAAACTGAGTGGGATTTAAAATTAACTGAGCAAACATAAAAAAACCTGTGTTTGTGCGCACGACTTAGAGGAAACACTGGTGGGGTGTACTGAAATAATTCAATTCATGCTTTAGCAGTATGTGTGCTATAATTGTTCTAGCTGTGTGCTTTGAGCCAAGAGACCATAGCTAGCTAAATGAACTAGATTTTTGGCCAATTCCGGTAGTTTTCTTCTAACATAGTTTTCCTCCTTTCTTTTCAATTTGTGGACCATCTGATTATCCTTGCAGATCCTTAAGACTGTACAGAGCTACATAAACTTCTGCCCTAAATGTCTGATTTCAGAAAGAAAACATGCCTGAATAAAAAGTGTAGCCTTTATCTTTTAGTATGGCAAATAGCATCCCCCCACCCCTTCTTTAAAAAGAGGTCTAAAATTAAGAAGCCATTGGTTCTGCAGTTCTTCAGTGATCATTCTGCAGTAGCAATAATGGCATAGGTGCAACATTGTTCATGAGAGCAATTAATTAGCAGCTGCTCTTAATATGTCTCAGTGTTCTTCTCAGCTGGCCAGTAATTGGCAGCAGATGCTCTGTGCCTCTACTGTTGTTGCTTAACTGTAGGACAGACTCCTGTGAAACAGATCTGCTCATACAGTTTTGCACAACCCACAAGTGCTTAAACCAGACATGAATTATTCCAAATTATTTTTAAGTTTCAAGCAAAGAAAAAGGCATCTCTGTGTGTGCATGTATGGTACCAGTGAGCAGCTGTAGAAACTCAGGCCCAGTGGAGGTGCAATGCCATTTACATACAAACCATGGTTAGGATATCGGAAGACAGCCTCATGGACACATGCTCAGTTATACCATTCTGGAGTGATCTACCGCTTCAGTTTCCAGCATTAACCAAGGTTTCATATTACATATGTGTCTCAGCGCAAGTTCATACCTGCCAGTATGCCCCTATTTTCCCATTCAGGTGAATTGGAAACTAGGGACATGTTGGCAGCTATCCCAGTTATGGGCAAGGCACGTTATGGTTAATGGACTCTTAGAAACAGTTGTAAGTGCAACCATGGCCTGAAGTGGGTTTGCAAACTATGATTTTGAGGAAACCTGGAGGCGATTCTCACGATCACCAAGAGCAGGAGAGCGGGGAGGGTGGTGAACAGTAGTCCTCCTCATTTCTTTCATCTCTGTGCGGAATGAGTTTTGTTCTGGGCGGCAGTATCAAGGCAGTGTGCGCGCACCTGCGTTCAGAATGGGGCCTTCCCGATTCAACCTGAGAGGGATCTAAAATGAACTGAGCGGACAACCAAAAACTTGAGAGCACACTCACGTGCGCACGCCTTAGAAGCAATAGTGGAGGGAAAGACTGCGAGGAGCTTACCTTTCCCGCAGACGATCCAAGGCTCGGTCGTGGGATCACGCTCTGTGCTCCCACATGAGCAGCCCTACTCTGTGGAGCAGGGCGGAGGGATCTGGGGCTGGAATGTGTTTCAACCTCTGGGCATCCCACAGTACATTGGGGGCTTCCCCCATCATTCAGCCCAAGGAGATACATGATACATGCCAGCAAGTTAACACTGGCTAACAGTTGTGTTGTTTAGGAGGGTTAGGCAGGCGGGAAGTGTCGGGATCTGCGGGGATCCCACCGCTTCTCACGACCAGTCTAACTCAGGCTGGGCTGCCCCAGGCTGGGACTGGTCATGAGAACAGCCTCCTAGTTTTCATTGGTGCATATGAAACATGATGGAAACTGTGGGTAACGTTAAGAAAGAATCTGGGCAATTGGTTCAGAGGGGTGGGGAGAGAGACCGGCTTTCAATTTGTGAACCATGGTTTGCTGGGAGCTGGCATACATCTACAGCAAGGATTACGGAAGTAAATTTGTTACTTTTGTTACATTTCACATTTGTTCCTTTTTTGTTCTGTGGGACGAAATTAAGTTAACATGTGGATTATACTAATTTCTAATATGATTCAACAGCTTTGGGTGGTTACTAGGATTGTGAAAGATACTTGGCTCTGGTTCTAAGTCTTGGCCGGCAAATGTGTTCTGTTGTGGTCTGGCTAAGCTAACATCACTCAATAATAACAATGTGTAGAATATGGCATTAATGTATTCAGTGGATTTGTATGAAGTGGATTCCAGAAACCAGTGCAGGGCCAATTTCTGAGGCTATAATATTCCCTTTTTTGATACCTGGTTAAGGCTGATACACCTTAGGGACTGCCTCCTTCCTCATCTCCCCTTGAAATCAAGCAGGGATGTAGTCTCTTGGTACTGTGTTATTCAAGAGTCCATACATTTTAAATGTTTACCAAATTTTTCTGCTCACTCAGTCAACTGGTATGTGACCTGTGGTCCTAGATTCTTTTCTTGTTGAAAACAATCCATATGGCGTTTTAAACAAGTTGTTCTAGTAAGAACTAATCTGCCTACTTTCCTTTCACTATCCCTACAACTGGACTAAATTTGATCCAAATCAGTTAGGCAGTTCACAAGTTTGTCCACGTGCGCCTCAAATGTTTATGCATCCACCATCTTGAATTGGGGTGGATGACATCATCACAAACTATGCATTTGAGGTGTCCCTATGTGTTCCTACAAGTGTACCAAATTTGGTCCAATTTAGTTCCCACTTGCACCGCAAATGTTCACACGCCCACCTTCTTGAATCAGGATAGATGTCGTCATTACAAACTACACCCTTGAGCCATCCCTGTGTGCCTCTACACCTGTAGCAAATTTGATTCAAATCGGTTAGGTGGTTCACAGGTTAGCCCAATTGTGCCCCAAATGTTCATCCGCCATCTTGAATTGGATGGATGACATCATTATAAACTATGCAATTGAGGCATCCCTGTGTGTCCCTACAGCTGCAGCAAATTTGGTTCAAATTGGTTAGCAGTTCACAATTTAGCCCACTTGCACCTCAAGCATTTATGCATCCCATATCTTGAATCAGGGTGGATTACATCATCACAAACTATGCTGCTGAGTCCCTATGTGTCCCTACAACTGTACCCAATTTGATCCATATTGGTCCAATTTGGTTCATATTGGTCCAGGCATTGCAAAGTTGCTAGGCGCGCACACACACACACACACACACACACACTGTGTGTGTGATCTCATAAGCTTAAGGAAAGTAGGCTAAAAAGCAGACTTCATTAATACCATCAGAGACTACTTTTAATTTGCTTATGAAAATCAAGGACACTTTGAATCACATTTTGTACTATGATACAAAATAGTGCAATAACAGTGCCATTATACTTGATAAATTAAGTAGATTCTTGGCCTAGAGTACATTTTAAGTGGTTATCTCAATTTTTCCATTCTGTTCAACTCTTTTCTCTCTCTCAGGTCTCATTAATCACTAGGGTCCTAAAAGGAGGACAGCCAATCATTTTTAGACTACTTTGCAGGAGGTTTCAAGGAGATCTCCCAGCATTCCGTGTGTGGTTCTCCCCCCCACCCCCCACAAATGCGCAGTGCTTGGACCAATGTGAACCAAATTGGGTATAATTGTAGGGACACTTCAATGGAATAATGACTTGCAGGGACACCTTACCAGAACAACTTGTTCAAAACTGTGCAACTGGCTAGGTTTCTATTTGGAATAGCAGCATCATTCTATGTTGATCAGATGCTGTCATGTTCACTTAGCAATGCTCAACAACACACTCACACTTAAATTGGAACCTTTTGGGGCCAGTTCAGATGAACAGTGGCCCATGTTGGCCCCTAATGTGATAATGTAAGAACACTGGTGGGAATACGCCTGCTTTGACGTCAGTGCAATTGTGGCACATCCTTTAATTGCGTGGGGGGGGTGATCATGCGACACCCCGCTACACACACTAGAAAACCTTGTTTGGGTGACATCAGGTGGGTGTGTTTCCTCCATGGCCCTGATATTATCTCATGTAGGGGCTAATGTAGGCCATTGTTCATCTGAACCCGCGCTCTGACTTGAAGGGAATTGTTCCTTGATGATGGACTGGACAATCCGGCTCATTATAATTTACAGCAAAAAACTTGCAATGAGAATAATAGGATGAGATCTTGATTATGCCTAAAGGTAAAGTGTGCTGTCGAGTCGGTGTCAACTCCTAGCGACCACAGAGCCCTGTGGTTTTCCTTGATAGAATACAGGAGGAGTTTACCATTGCCATCTCCTGCACAGTATGAGATGATGCCTTTCAGCATCTTCCTATATCACTGCTGCTTGATATAGGTGTTTCCCATAGTCTGGGAAACATACTAGCGGGGATTCGAACCGGCAACCAGTGAGGCGCTTCACATGACACATGCGAAGTGCCTGACGGGGTTCTGCGGGGAGAGCTGGCTTAGCCGGCTCCCCCTGCAGACGAGCAGCCACTCATAGCTGGCCAGCTGGATCGGCCACCCACATGGCTGCTGGCTCCATCACAGAGCCAGCAGGGGCTGTGAGGATCGGGGGCCATGTGGCCCCCGGAAGTCCCAGGAAGTCCCGTGCAAGCTCATGGGGTATCCTGGAGAGACGCCTGAGCCCGGGAGGCAGTGTGTAGCCTTCCAGTTGGGGGTCTGCTCATGTGTCGCTACGTGCCATGGCAACACACGAGCACAAAAACAAGGTTAATGGAGCGATCGCTCCGTTAACCTTGTTTAAGGGGAGGGGGGTTTATCGTGGCTAGCTGCCGAGAGCTGTGTGGCTCCCATTGCAGCACACGATCGGCCAAAAGTGGGCTGGGCTTCCTTAGCCTGCTTTTCGGCGACCGTGGGAATAGCCTCTCTGGCTTGTTAGTCAAGTCATTTCCCCTCTGCACCATTCGGTGGCTTTGATTATGCCTAGGGGTAATGGATTAAGGCAGAGATTCCCTAACTGTTTTGTAAATCCCTGGGGGTACTTGAGGGGTTGCCCCAGGAAGATCTTTTAGGCCAGCCTCTGTCCATTCTAGGCCTCTCTTTTTGTCTGTTGCTTAACGTGAAGTGAAACATCAACTGTTTTTGCGGTTACAGCACAACAACAGTACTATCCCTCCCTCTAGTTTTGGTAAATTGATTTGTTTCACTATCACTCTTACTAGGTAGACATGTTTCTAAACTGATGTGGAAAACAGAAGCCTCTGTGGTGTGGCCAATGTCTCTTATGCAAAATGTAAGTCAAACAACAGTAACAAAAGATAGTGCACCAAGGCTTTTTTCGGACGAGGTTGGGCTTACTTATAGTTGTCTGAGGACCCTGGAGAAGTCTGCTACTCATCAAAGTCTGGGGAACCATTGAATTAGGGTCATGTGAGCAACACGTATGTGATGATACTGTGTCAGGATTGCACCGTAGGCAGCAGTCACAAGATGATGCAAGGCTCGAATCTGGAGCTAGATCAGCCAGGAAATTAGGCAGGGCAAAGGTCAGGCTGAGTAGACAGTCAGGAATCAGAGGTCAAAACAGTAGCCAAAGGTCAGGAACAGTGTTCCCTGTAAAACGGATTCCCAGATGTTGTTGACTACCAATCCCAGAATCCCAAGCTGCAGTGGCCTTTGGCGGGGGATTATGGGAGTTGTAGTCAACCACATCTGGGAATCCTTGTTAGAGGGAACACTGGTCAGGAATGCTCCAGAGATTAAGCTGAGGAGATAGTTCGAGGAAGCAAGTGGCATGCACATCCACTAGAACAAAGAGTCGTTGATACTGTAGCAAGGCTGGTTTTAAGGCAGGAAGTTGTTATACACTTTCTGCTTGGGAAGAGAACCAAAGACTTGTCTCACTTGGTGGGACCAGGCTAGGGATCTAAGGACTCAAACCTGCTTGGTGCAGTGATGTTCCGTAAGGGGCAGCAGCATATGGAGCCCTAGTCTAGGCAGAACCTGACACATTGTCATATTCAGGGCTCAGGAAATCCACGAGTCTACTAGTCTGTGACAAGTAAAAAATGATGCCCTACAAGTGGAAAAAAATCCTGATGAGTAATGTACCAATATAGCTTGCTTGAGGAATCTTCTGACAAGTAAAATATTTACGTCTGGCTGGTGAATTGAGCCAACATTTCATGACCCACAAGGTGTTTTCCCCCTTTCTTTCTCACTGTTTAGCCCTTTCTGGACTGAGATCATTGGCATGTTTATTCTACTGTTAGACCTGTATTGTGGTATCTGATGTTAAGTAAAAGTTGGACTGTCTCTACATCTTTCTATACAATCTCTGGGAATATGCCCCCCAAAAGAAATGTTCATCTCCTGTGTGTGCCTGGGCCCAAAGGCTTCATTTCATTAACACGTTGTCCCAGGGTAACCCACTTACCCATTTCACCAAGCTATATTCACAGTGCATTTTGACTCTGGGAGTAGAATTTGTGGAATTTCTCAGGGCAACTTCAGTGGTTATTGCAAGTCTCTCTGTATATGAAATATGCAAGTTGATTTTCTCCCACCACCTACCAAAACCTATTTACAAGTTACATAAACTTGCAGAAGTGAGCCAGGGCATGCCAGGTAGATGCTGATCAAGTTTATTTTTTTATTATTATTGCATGACGAATTCCAGAATTATGTAACAGGAAAGTCCTAATTTTCTTATCCGAATAGATTATTCAAATGAATTGTGCCGTGCAGATTTCCATGGCATATATAATTAAGACCATCTGATCGGTAATGTCTTTGATGAACTTTGAATTCTTTAATATGCTAGAATTGCTATGATAAGAAGTGTGGAAGCTTCAGAAGGCTAAGATAGTTCAGGTTGAGGCTGAGGTTGTTGGTGAAAGGCTTTATAATTGAGGACAGGTGAAGAAAAGAATTTTCGTAGGTATGATTGTTGTTACTTATGTTGGCTTGCTCTCAGCAGGGGAATGAATTCATTTCTGAGTGTTTGGTCCAGAAGGTCTCAGTGCTTGAAATTTAAGAGCTCTAGGCATCCAACAGCTGCCAAAAACCGAGAAAATGCCTATGATCGCAGAATTGCAGAGATTACAAGCCCTTGCCTGTTGTATTGTGAGAGCACACTCTTTAAATGTTCATTATCTCTACACTTATTATTATTATTTATTTTTCTATACTGCCCTTCCAAAAATGGCTCAAGGTGGTTTACATAGATAAATAATAAATAAATAAGACGGCTCCCTGTCCCCAAAGGGCTCACAGTCTAATAAGAAACATAAAATAGACACCAGCAACAGTCACTGGAGGGATGCTGTGCTGGGGTGGATAGGTCCAGTTACTCTCCCTCTGCTAAATAAAGAGAATCACCACATTAAAAGTTGCCTCTTTGCCAAGTTAGCAGGGTGCAAGCTCAGAAGAGCCATATTAAGGTCTTGTAGGGTCTTGGAATGGTTAAATAGAGATTTCTTCCTTAAAAGCCTCATGATAAAACACTAGAATGTATTTCTGTAATTGTGTTTTAAAGGTCAAGTGTGCTGTCAAGTCGATTTCGACTCCTGGCATCCACAGAGTCCTGTGGTTTTCTTTGGTAGAATACAGGAGGGGTTACCAGCATACATATTTCAAACCTGCTTCACCAAGAACCTGATTTGTTTTACCAACTACTGGTTCAACCTTGCAAATGAGTTATGAGAGTTATTAGATCACCTGCTCATGCATACCAGTTTAATTATGTTGTGGCTTAACAGCAGCAACCTAAAAAACAAGAAACTTTTTCATCTTTTTCCACTTATGTGCCCCTAAACCTCTCTACCTGCTCACCTGGGGGTTAATTCTTAGTCACCCTAGGCGAGTGGCTGTTTACAAGCCTGGTTTAACCATGTCCAGCTCCTTAGAGAAGCCCACAGAGTAAGTCTCTGTGGCATCAGGACTAGAACTCACATCTTGCCTGCATGCCAGATCTGGAGGCAGACTCAGAACTGGAATTTGGGATGAGGAGGAGGACTGTGTGGGATTGTGTGGTTTTGGCCAAGTGGTCAAAGTCTGGCAAGTGAAGAAGGATTTGCTGCTTGCTTTTAAATCAGAGAAAGGCGGGGTTGTATTTCAAATGTGGGAGGGTTGTTTAATAAAAGGGGTGCAGGCATGAAACATCAGGCATGGTGCAGATGTCCCGGAGGACTGCAGCTGCAAAATAGTGCGCTTTAACAAAAGTGGATGGTAGAAGGCCCCAGGGTAAAAAGAGAACAGGGTACTACAGAGCTGGATGGGAAATGGGTCTGAAAGCCTTGATGGGGTGCAGGTATTTAGGCAGGGGGAGGGGCTCATCTATTGACTGCTTCATCTACCCTCTGCAGGGGTGGTGGACCAATTAAAATGGTCCACCCCGGCGGCTTATGGATCCACTTGGTTTCCAGACAGCCCTCGGAGAGTTTCCAGTGTCCAGATCTGGCGACTCTGTTGAGGCCCTGGTGAATCTCTGGAACATGGAGATAGCCTATTGACATGGTTGCTCCTAAATGCCCTCTCCAGCTTGTTTGGAGCCCGTTCTGCTCCTTGGTTTTCTTTGGAGCTTAGGGAAATGAAATAACTCAGACGACAGCTGGAACGACGCTGGAGGAAGAGTGATGAATCGGGCCAAACACAGGCTAGAGCCCATTTTAGGGACTACGTGGCAGTGGCAGTGGCGGTGGCAAAGATACTTTTTTTCTCCACCTCCATTGCATCTGTTCAGTGCAGACCAAGAGTGAGTGGTGCATCATGGGGATCCCCCCTTCCCAGGCTCCCTGCAGTCTGGCAGCCGTGGCTGCTTGCCAGACAAATCAGAAAAATGGGGTTAAGGGAATGCTTGCTCCCTTAACCTCATTTTAATGGGTGGCTAGTTAGTCACATTTGCCATGTTCATGGAATATTCTCCCCCCACCCTCCACAGACTCCTGTAAGACACTTGCATTGGTTTCCTTTAGGCACTGGACTATATTGTTTTATTCTCCAAGTCTTTTTTAATTTAGTGATTTGTTCTTTTTCTGCTCTCACCGGATGTTTTGATTTGATTTCATTGTTTTTATTATTAGTTTTTGTTGTTTCTGCTGGATAGTTGGTTGTAAAGCCTTTTTAGCTACACACACACACACACACACACACACACTTCTTTGATTATTTATTTATATTTAGACAGAACAAAACAGTTGAAATGGTTTAAAAAATGTTGTGGTTAGTTTTATCTTGGAGTCCAAAGTGTCAGAGGTGAAATCCAAGTACAACTCTAAGCAAGAATAACAGAAGTTCATGAGATTGGCCTTCCCCGCCACTCATAGAATTTATTTCAATTATAAGGCTGAGCAGTCAACCCGAGCAATATATACTCTAAGACTAGTGTCAGTTTTCTGGATACCTATGTTTGTTAAGAGTCTCACCTCCAAACCTCATTGCTGCAGAAACCTCCTGACCAGGGCTTGTCAACAGTGTTCTCTCTAATTTTTTTCATCTGTGTGTGGGATGAATTTTGTTCTGGTCAGCAGTATCAAGGCAGTGTGCACGCACATGCATTCAGAATGGGGCCTTCCTGATTCAACCTGAGCGGGATCTAAAATTAACTGAAAAAACTTGTGAGTCCAAGCATGTGCACATGCCTTAGAGGGAACACTGCTGGTCAAATCCCAGCCACCAGGGAGCCATGGCTGTCTGTTTGTCTATCTGTCTATCTAATTTCTATACAGCCTGACATGTTCATCCCTAGGCAGGGAACATTTTAACTTATGTTCATTGTATTTTTTGTTAAAATACAATATAAAAACAGGATAAACTGATTAAAACAATTATAGTATAAAATCAAATAAAACTGATTAAACCCTGAGAAAACAGATGTGTCTTTAAATAAATAAATAAATCCGGAGAAACTTTGGTTTTAACAGGGACTCAATTCCAGCGCCCAAGGCAGCCACAGAGAAGACCTGGTCCCAAGTCTAGATATTAAACTCTAGTGCCTGGATGGAAGAGGGCTTGTGAAGTTCACCTATGTGGTCTCAAAGCCTTTCACATAACTCAGTTGCATCTACTTTTGTACATGCCCGTATCTTAATATAGCACTTTATATGTGGTAAAAAGTAACGTCAGCTTGTATTAGCATTTATAAAGTTTCCTTATCCTTTTCTAGTGGCTGTTTTGCAAAATACGACGAATCTTTTCATGTTAGAAAGGCTACTTTGGGACTTCACTTGGGTGCCCAGTCTGTGTGGTTGTTTTTATATTTCAGCATTTGGGAGGAGAGGACAGGTATCAGTTAAAAATAAAACAAATGAAAGGCATTTTGCTTTCATGTAGAGGAATCTCCTCCCAGGAATTCCTAGGCTTATGCAGTGGGTGGTGGGCTCTAACCTGTAGTGACCCTGTCTCTACTGCCAGAAAGCAAGGTCAGCAGCAATCATTTTAGCTCTGTGCTTTATGTGTGTGTTTCTTACCAAGGGAAAATGCTTTGCATTCTTCACGTTTCTTAGATTAGCTCTTATCAGAGAGCTCTCTCTCTCTCTCTCTCTCTCTTGAAGATTCATGCAGAGAATTGGCAGGGGTGGGTAGGTGGGATGACCTGAGCTTCAAGTGATTGTGTGTGTTAAACTAAGGCTCTGGACAGGCCCTAGCAAAGCCAGAGGTCTGCCCTGGAGTCATGCAATCAAAGGAGCTATGCAATCTTCGGTATCTGCTATATCTATTGTAGAAAGTTCATAATCTTTTGTCTCCCTCCACCACCCCCTTGTTATTTGGTAAGTACTCATGCCATTAGCCCCTTAGACAATAAAAGTAAATATCCCCCCCCCCCCGATAAAGTTAGTCTTTGGTGTGGGGGTGAGGGGCAGCATCCCCTCTAAGGCGTGAACATGTGTGCATGCTCACACTTCTTTTGATGTCTGCTCAGTTAATTTTAGATCCCGCTCAGGTTGAACAGAAGTTCATGGGATTGGCCTTCCCCTCCCCCCAAGTTTATTTCAGTTATAGATAATTATAAGGTAATTATAACGAATATCAGGTTGAATCTGGAAGGTCCCATTCTGAATGCATGTGCACACAAACACTGCCTTGATACTTACTGCCGCCCAGAACAAAACTCATTCTGCACACAGATTAAAAAAATTAGAGAGAACACTGGTAAGGGGAACCTGTTAAAAATGGCTAACATTCCCTGCAGCATAACACAGGTGGTTCAGAACAGCCTGTGCCACTGCAGGGCTCTACCACACTTTCCTGTGGTGCTGCAGAAGAGGCATGTCTCTTGCATGCATGCATTTCTTCCCATGCATATATTTTGCATTGTCTTGCATTTGCCTGCATTGTGCACTGCCTTTCCATCTACACAATCTTGTTTCGGATCCACACTGAATATGTGCTGGGGGTGGGGAGGGCTTTGCTACAACCCTGGAATGATGCAAGGAGAACTCAGGGACTCATTAGTCACCTTTTAATATATGTTGCATGGGCTATATGTTGCATGGGCCATTGAGGTCCTCCAAAATGCACTTTGCATAGGAGCTGCTGTATGCAGTAATGTTTACCATATTTCTAATGGCAAGTTCAAACTTTTGTTCTCTTAAATTAAAATGTCCCCCCTCCAAATGTTGTGTTTAAAGTGAGAGTAAAGAATAGCACTAATTTGAATTAGTCCTTAAATGAAATTAATTAGTTAACAGATTGTAAATATTGAGTATTTAGCTTTTTCCAAGAACTTAAAATAATTCCAAGAAGCTAAGAATAGCAGTAAGTAAATGGTTTATACTTAAATTTTAAGTTAACCTATTAATTTCATTGAAGAGCTAATTAAAATTGCTGCTGTTCTTTACTGACCCTCGAGACACAATATTTTTGGGGACCTGTTCACATCCAACACCAAACCATGGGCAAATTATAGTTTGCAACAGTATGGCAAACCATACTCTGAAATATAAAGACAAGGCAGAAATACCTGCCCTTGGGCCCATCTTGTTCTCTCTTTGGAATTATTAGTGTATAGAGGTTCTTCCTTGGCATTAGACCAATGGCTGTAGGGTTGAGTTCTTCCTCGGCATTAGAGCAATGGCTGTTTATCACTCTGTATGTGTGCAGAGGAATCAGGGTATTTGAAGGAGTTGGATTCCTGAGATTTGACTGATATTTGCTTGCTTGTTTGATTGTTTGAAAAGAAGAAATACTCATACTAGAATTAGGGATGTGCCCGAACCATGTTTTGAAGCACGGTTCGAGCATAGTTTGGAAGCAGCGTTGAGGAGTTTTAAGAAAGAGGAGAGCAGGTCCTTACCGCTTCCCCATCTAGCTTCCTGCTGGGGAGGCACTCATCCCAAATACCCCCACACGGCTCCGGCATGCACATGACGTCCGCACATGCATGGGTGCCATTTGCGTGGTCAGCAATACCATGGATCTGCTCTCCTCTTTCTTAAAGCTCCCCTGTTCTGCTTCCAAACTGTGCTCGAACCGTGCTTTCGAACTGCGGATTGGGCACATGCCTAACTAGAATAGCCTTGTAGGCTTAATGGCAATCTGTTGCAAGTAGGGTTGCTAACCCTACTGCAGATTTGTCCTGTAGTTTCCAGGATTTGGCATCAACCTTCAGGTGTTTATTGAAAGCAATCCTGGAGATTTTAATGTCTCAGTATTGTGAAAAATATTAGGAAAAAATAAGTCAGGATTAGCTTTGGTCAGAGCTGGCAATGCCGGACAATACTGAGAGGCTCTATCCAGCCTGAGGAGTGAGGTACTGGTATTATTATTGGTAGAGGAGGCTGATGAAGCTATCTCCGCGAAACGGCTTATATCCGGAAGAGCTGTACGACATATGAAGTTTTAATATATGAATTTTGCATTCATCTGTTATGGCATGTGGGGGCATAGCCTGTGACTGAATATACCTACATTCCACTGTGGCTACACTGAGGCTACACTCAGCTGGACTTATTTTTGGGATCTGAAACCTTTCAACTTCTGCACGGACTGTATTGAGACTACATCATTCACGATTTCTTTTGGCAGCCGTGTTTTTCAGACATCATCATCCTGTGCCAGAGAGCCCTGCCTACTTCATTATGTTTAGGTCTTGAGCAAGCCCCCCTTTTGTCTTGTTTCAGAAATATCTTCTCCATATGTCTTGACCACCATCATTATTATATATGTTATTAATTATGTTTCAGTTTGAATTGTCATGTTTGGTTCAATTATTTTCTTTCAACTGTAAGAAATTATCTTACTATTTCTCTACTGATTATCAATACATATTTCTAATTGTCCTTTGCTATATATGACTTTTATATATCTCCGTCTTATTCATGGGTGGGTTTTTTTCCTTTTTGTTTCACATGTAACAGTAGCAGGTACGTAGGAGGGAACCGCTGGTTTCCAGCAGGCATGTGTTTTCTGAGCCCAAAAATGTTGGATTGCCGGTGTGGGTTCCCTCTGCCACCCGACATTCTCCATCCAACTTCAAATCTAGGTTAAAAATGTGAGGTGAATTGTGGGTGGTGGAGGGAACCCAACATTGGCAACCTGACCTGTTACACAACAGCAATGCTTTAGCATTTGTTAGCAATGCTGTATTATTATTAGTTTGGTTTTTTTAAAAAAAGTATTCCATCCTTGCATTCTTTAAATTTCAAAGATGCAGAAGAGGCGGAAGTCACAGGAGATGTTCCATTCAGATGCCATGGAAGAAGTAGCGAGCCTAGAAGGTCACCATCCATTATTTTGTGAAGCACCCTGAGCCATTTTTGGAAGAGCGGTATATAAATCTAATAAATAAATAAATAAATATTATTTGCCTCCATTATGTATGAAGCTTCCCAGTGGCTGTCAAAAGACCACTGCAAGCATTAGCCACAGTTATCGAGCCTAAAAGGGAGGGGGGTTGGCCGGATGAGAGAGCGGGAGGAGGAGTGCACAGAGTACTCCTGATTGTCTACGGAGCATAAATTACCAGGTGTATAAATGTATTGGTGCATTTAACTAATATAGCTATAAATAATTTTTTTTGGCTTCATTTGGCACAAAATGCTAGGGTCTTTTCTACTTACATCAGAAACATATCTAAAGAGATGATGATCGTGATCTGTTTTCTGTGATAGGCTACCCATACCTCCTCCCCCTCCACTCACTGCCACTTCCTTAATTGTGCCCTTGCCGTATCATTGTGTACCGGTGGCACTCTCCTCCAGTTGCCCCTGTGCAATGACGGCATACACATGCACCACGCGGGCTGCTGGGGGAGAGAGCCACTGGAGCGTGATGATAGCTGATGGGCCCTGTGATTAAGTAAGTGGTGGCGAGTGGCGGAAGAGCAGGTATGGACCTTTCTCCTCCGTGTTAAAAGGCAAAGTGTGCCGTTGAGTCAGTATCGACTCCTGGCAACCACAGAGCCCTGTGGTTGTCTTTGGTAGAATATAGGAGGGGTTTACTATTGCCATCTCCCATGCAGTATGAGAGGATATCTTTCAGCATCTTCTTATATTGCTGCTGCCCAATATAGAAACATACTAGCGGGGATTCGAACTGGCAACTAGTGGTGTGCACAGTTCGAAATTCCTGCGGTCCGGCACAGGGGGGAGTTTCTCTTTAAGTGGGGGGTCGTAGTACCTTCCCCCCCCCACACACCGCTCTTCCCCCTCCGGCGCTGGCAGTTTTCAAAACGTTCTTGGGGTGGCAGAGTTCCTCCCTGCCCCCGTCGTTGTCCTTGCTACTTAAAAGTAGACAGAGCTGGTGGCGCGCATGCTCGTCTCTGCCGCTGGCGCGCGCGCAACATGATGTATGTGACGCGCGCCACCAGCTCTGTCTACTTTTAAGTAGCAAGGACAACGACGGGGGCAGGGGTGGCAGGGACTACAACATAACTTTTTCTTCCAATTTAATCTTCTCCTTTGCACTAGACCATTACCTGCTTTCCTCTTTATTTCTTCATGCCAATAAAATCATAATGTTTTAAATATATTTTAGCTGCTACCTAACGAAAATGCTTTAGCATTTGTTAGCAGTGCTGTATTATTGTTTAAAAAAATATATTCCTTAAATTCTTTACATTTCAAAACAGCTTATCTATGCTTGTTCTGCAAAGTAGGTATTAGTTTGCCTTTTGCATCAGAAATGGATCTTAGCGTTGTCACCCAACTGATAATTACTCTGTTAGTATAACTGACAAGGGGTGGAGACAACTTGTGCTGCTTTGCTGTTTCAGCCATTACTGTTAATTCTGTTATTGTGAATATATGGGATTTCTCTGCCAGACTTGTAAATGGTAATTTTAGATTTTCAGGTTGTGGTGTAATTGTAGAGATAACTAGACAAGTCTTCCCTGAATGCGTAGAATGTTTGAAAACTGTCATTAACGCTCTGAGAAGCACTGTGAAATTTGTCATTCATTTCCTTTCACATGACATTTTTGGGTGCATATTAATTTTTTTTCTGACAAGACAATAAGCACAAATCATTCCCAGATGTGTTTTAAAAAAAAATAAATCTGAAAACTAGTGACTGATTGGGATTCCAAGAACACTGGTGTTAACACTAGCCCTACCCACCTCCAGCACAGTACCTCCAGTGACTGTTGCTGGTATCTATCTTATGTTTCTTTTTAGATTGTGAGCCCTCTGGGGACAGGGATCCACCGTTATCTATCTATCTATCTATCTATCTATCTATCTATCTATCTATCTATCTATCTATATCTATCTATCTATCTATCTATCATTTCTCTATGTAAACTGTTTTGGAAACTTTTGTTGAAAAGCAGTATATAAAATTGTACTGTTAAATGATACCAGAGTGTTCTTGGCTTGCTTTTTGCAGAATCACTCCTGTGCATGCTCAATTGGCTTGGTTTGCAATTCTGAGCTCCCGCTAGAATGGTAAAATTTCAGTTAATGGAAGTTGGGAGCCCAAAGAAATGCATTACTCTGACCCCTTCTCAAGATTTGGGCATGAAGAAGCACCAACATTCAGGGGCCAAGCATGGGAGTGGGGGGAGCTGGACAGTTTACCCAGGCATAAAGATCTAGGGGATCCTGGTCTTCAAACCCATTACCAGTAGGGGGAAAATGAGATTAAATTCTATATGAATGTTTCAACAAACCTATTTCTCTTTAGTGTAAGAACAAAAAACAACATTCTGAGCAGTGAGTTGCTGGCCCAGACCCAACTTTTAGAAGTGAGTTTTGGAAGGGTCAGGAGACACTAGTACTTGGGGTGGGGGGTGGGGAGAGATCCTTTCCTACATGGCAACTTGTGAACTACAAGCCACAAAATAGAGATTTTGGTGAAGTTCTCCAAGCTTGAGCTCAAAGAAGAACTTTGGACTCACAAAACCTATTGCCAAACCTCTAAAGCCTCAAAAGCTTTTCTCTGAGCCAGGAAAAGTTCAACATCTGTTCTCCTTTTTGCCACCAGAGGTACATCTAGGTAATTTTAGAGCCTGGACCTAAAGGCCTTTGGAGCCTCCCCCCCCCCCCCGATCATGCTCATCCAGGCGACCACACCACTCAGGAAAGACTAAAAGGTATTTTGGGGCTCCCAGGGGCTGTAGAGACCCTGGACTTTGGCCTGGAAGTCAAGGGGTAAGAGCGCCTCTGGTTGCCACCCTTTATTTACTGTTCTACTAGCAGGGGTAGCAGTGGAGGGGAGGAGTGTGCAGGAGGAGCCAACCAGGTATGGCAGTTGACTGGTGGCAGGAGGGAGGAACATAATCAGGAATTTTTAGATCCTAGGGCCAATGGTCATATCTGCACAGCTGATATGGTTTATGGGCTCTAGATCATAGGGAGGAAATGAGATCAGCCCCTTGTCTCCTGAGTGCATAGAAGAACTGACACTAGAACCCCGGGGCAAGGGACAGTGTCTAAAGGGCATTTTAAGACTTGTTAAATTAACATACGTTTTTGCCATATGTTCATGTAGGGTGTAAACTAGGGATTGACAAATCCCAGGTGCCAGAGAGACACTGCAGCTGGAAATTTAACTGTGGAACCCAAACTAGGATATTTAGAGGTATGGATATTTAGTAGCATCTTTATTTGTCCCAGGCAGCCCTGCTTCTGTTTTAAGTATGTTACCTGTAAAGGAGATAAAAAGAAGCCAGTTTTCCCTTCTCCTATTCCCCTGTTCGGGCATTCAAAAACGGCACAAATGAGAATGGGTGGAGTGGCAGAAGCATCCCCATCAATCATCCTCCCACCTGGGTTCTTCACGTCAGGATGCCCCAGCTTGCTCATCATGGAAACACTAGTGATCAGGCTTTGGGAGTTTTGTTCTTCAGACAAATGTCATAAGTGTGAGGTTCCTTACATGGGAGAATGATTGGCATGTCAGTGACATGAGAGGGCCAGGATTTCCTGACCTGTTTCTGGCACTTTTTCACGTCCATCGGCATTATTTTTGAACCTCTGTCTCTTAGTCCAGTAATTTTGTCAAGTATTCATTGTCCTGCTCTTAAAGATTTGAGCTGGCTGCTAGATCCAAAGAAAATTTGCCAAGGCCTGCTGTAGATGCAAGTGAGGCAGCACGAAATGAAAGGCACTGAAGGATGTCAATCATGTTTACAGTTGTTCAGACAAGGCCTCTGTTGGGAGGGTGGCGGGGGGCGGGGGGAGGAAGTGAAAGAATAAATTTATGCCAGGTTTAGAGAGATTACGCTAGGCACTATGTGCATATTGTCCACAAAATATTTGTGGACAATATTTTTACATATTTTTGCCTAAATATTTTACATATTTTTGCCTAAATATACCAACCAAGAATAATAATGATCATATAGTGCAGAATCAGATTAACACAGGATGGCTGGCATCCGTAGTTGTGCTGGCAAAATAAAGCTAGCCAAGTCATTTCCCCTGCCCCCACTTATTCTCTCTCTGTAATCTTCAGAGCTGACCATCGGGAATATCTTTTCAGATTACTCTGGGGGCTGCAGAGGGGAGGAGGAGCATAGTAAACTGTTCCCATGAGTTGCTTTTAAACTGGAGGCTACCACTGTTTTCGTTTTCACTCGTGTTTTCTGCTTATGGGACTCATGTGTTGATGTTCAGTGCTTTCATTGCTGAAGAACAGTTTCTGAAGGCTTTTCCAAGCAGCTTGCTTCAATAAAATGTACATGTGAAGGCAATCTGACTTCATAGCTTGGTGCACTTCCATATATAGCAGCAGCAGTGTTGTCGCTAGAAAAGTTGAGCTTTGGATGTACCAAGCTAGAATCTTACTGTTCCTTGACCTGTAGATAAGGACATTCATTGGAAGGAGAAGTATGGCTCATTCTTCACGTTGTCCAAACTTCAAAAGAACTCAACGCGTCTGCAACTGCACATGCATAATGTACAGATTACAAAGCAAATTGTTACAAAAACTTGGTTTCCACAGAAGTTGTTTTATTGCCTTTCTAGTCATCTGTGCATACTTTTAAAAGGAAAATGTTTCAGTAAATAAGTAGCTGATGTCGCTAACGATTTTATCTATTTTATAAATGATCAATTTGAAAGCACTCATTGAAAAACAAACAAGCCATTTGATTTTCCTCATGGTCAACTTGGTGAAACTCTACCCATGTCAGCTGTGTACCTGAGCACGCTTACCTTGATTGTACCTTCTCCAAAGCCACTTTTTCCCAACAAAAGAAAGCCTCATGTTATACCTACAAGCTCATCCAAGTCTGGCAAGCTATCAAAAAGAACCAATTTCATAAATGATCTGCACTGGAGGAAAAATCTGGCTTGAAATTTTCAAAGACTTTCAAGGGATTTATCCACACATTTTCTATTTAAAACATACACTTAAAACAACAACCCTCTATCAGTTGGTTTTAGAAATCTTATGTCTAGGCACAGATGCCAGTATTAGCTGGCTACCCATTGTGTGATGAAATATCAATGGAAATAAGTGATTACAAATGCTACTGCTGCATCATGGTTATTATTATTAGAAATAAAGGCATCAAACATTTAGAAAAATGCCAATGCTAGAATTTTAAATAATTGAATACAAATCCGACTGCTGTTGTTTGTTTGTTTTATAAATTGACTAAAAAGATAGGATACTACCGTGCTAGACTATAATAGCAATAAAGCAGACTTGAGAACATTTTTCTTTTTTGTTACATAGAAAAATAATCTAGATTCTCTAAATTGATTGTACAATTGATTGTGTATTTTATTTACTAGTTTTGCTGCTGGAGGCACAGCTTTGTTACTCTTTTAAAATGAAAAGGGACTTTAATATAGTAAAATGGAAAGCAAACTGTTATTCAATTTGTTTATGGTATGCATATATTTTCCATGTGGCTAGGCTGCTAAGAAATTTGATTGATTGATTAATTGCCTTCAAGTCAGTGTCCTGACTCTTAGCGACCACATAGATGGATTATCTCCAGGATGATCTGTCTTCAACTTGGCCTTTAAGGTCTCTCAGTGGTGCATTCATTGCTGTCGTAATCAAGTGCATCCACCAATGGACATTGGTCGTCCTCTTCTTCTCTTTCTTTCAACATTTCCCAGCATTATGGATTTCTCAAGGGAGCTGGGTTTTTGCATAACGTGTCCAAAGTAAGATAGTTTGAGCCTGTTCATTTGTGCCTCGAGTGAAAATTCTGGATTGATTTGTTGTATGATCCATTTGTTTGTTTTCCTGGCTGTCCATGTATCCTCAGAAGCCTTCTCAAGCCTCAAAGCATCAACACTTTTCTATCTTGCTTCTTCAAAGTCCATCTTTCGCATCCATCGAGTGTCACAGGAAAAACCATTGTCCGAATGATTCTAATCTTTGTAGGTATAGACACGTCACGGCATCTAAATATCCTTTCCAAGGCCTTCCTTGCAACCCTAGCAAGTGCTAGTCTGCGGCGTATTTCTCCTTTACTGTTAACAGTTGATCCTAAAAGGCAGAAGCTATCCACCACTTCAGTGTCTTCATTATCAGTTCTGAGGCTGGTTTCTGTACCTGTTGTCATTAGTTTAGTCTTCTTTACATTTAGTTCCATTTTTCCACTGTGCTCCTTGACTTTCATTACTAGAGTTTGCAGATCAGCCTGATTCTCAGCTATCAGAGTGGTGTCATCAGCATAGTGCAGGTTATTGATGTTTCTTCCTCCAACTTTAAAACCACGCTCCTCTTCTTCCAATCCAGCTTCTCTCAGTATATGTTCAGCATATAAGTTGCATAAAGAAGGAGAAAGTAAACAGCCTTGTCTTACTCCTTTGCCAATCTGGAACCAGGCTGTTTCACCATGTTCCATCTGGACTGTCTCTTGTTCCTTAGCCTTTTCTGAAACCAGCTGGAACATCTGGCATTTCCCTTTCTAATCTGCATTGGATGATCCTGAGCATTATTTTGCTAGCATGTGAAATTAAGTGGTTTACTATTCAAATAATAAAAAAGGTACAATATTTATGACAGGGCTACACAACTTCAGTCCTCCTGAAAATGTTAGCCTACAAATCCCATCATCCTTGACTATTGGCCACTGTAGCTGTGGATGATGGGAATTGTAGTCTACAGACAGCCGAGGGGCCGAAGTTGTGTAGCCCCGGTCTATTAGAATCTAGCTGTAAATGATCTGGTGTTAAAGCTGCCGACCCACAGAAGCATGGGTTGTTTCTGGGTGATGACACCCAGCTCAACCTACATTTTAAGCTGGCAGACACCAGGGAAGCTATAGACACACTGAACTGCTTAGAGGCTGTTCTGGACTGGATGGGGGCAAACAAGCTGAAACTTTATCTAGGTAGGACAGAAGTGCTCTGGACTGGTAAAACTGATCACGTAAATCTGTGAGGTAAATCTGGTCTTGAATGGGATCACACTCCCTCTGAAAGACAAAGTCCACAACTTGGGGGTGTTTCTGGACCTGACACTGTCGTTGGAGGCACAGGCGGTGGCATGCAGAGGTGCTTTTTACCAGCTGTGGCTGCTATGCCAGCTGTGGCCCTACTTGGAGAAGTAGGGACTGACCTCAGTCACTCATGCTTTGGTGACGTCCAGATTGGATTACTGCAATGCATTCTACATGGGGCTGCCCTTGAAGATGGTTCAGAAGCTTCAGCTGGTCCAGAATGCTGCTGCATGGATGCTCGTGGGCGGAAGTCTCTTTAGGATTGTTACACCCATCCTGCGGCAGCTTCATTGGTCACCAGTCTGCTTCCAGGCTAGATTCAGGGTGTTGGTTTTGACCTTTAAAGCTGTACACAGTTTGAGGCTGGGGTATCTTTCAGACCTCATTCGCCCACATTAACGTGCCATGGCCCTCGGCTCCTCATCTCAGGCAGGGGCTCATGGCCCCACCACTAACAGAGATCCAGTCACTGGGGACTAGAGACAGGACCTTTTCGGTTGTGGCCCCTTGAATTTGGAATGCCCTCCCCAAAGAGATTTGCCATGCTCCCTCCATCAGTGTTTAAAACAACAACAACAATTAAAAACACATCTTTTAAAAGACACTTTTAAATGTTCTATCTGCTGCTTATATCTGGTAAATTCTTTAGTTTTTATAGGTCTCAGTTTTTAGCTTTTTATTAATAATTTTTAATTTGAAACTTTTAAAAAAATTGTAATTTAAAATATGGTTTTACCTGGTATTTTAACCTGTTCAACTTTATTAATGTTTTATTTTACCTTGTCTATATTTTATTAATGTTGTGAGCTGCCCCAAGTAGTATTGTACTGGAGACACGGGGTATAAATATTTTAAAGAATAAATAAACACCCACTCTGTTTGTAGAGAACTGGTGTGTTGAAATTTCCTTTCCTGACTCAGGTCAGTCAATGAATAAACTGGCTGAACTGGTTTTAACCAGCTCTTAGCAGCCTTCTCAGTCAACTGGCTCAGGAATGACTCCTATCAGCGATGAGTCATTTCCGCAGCGTGCTCAGAGAAGCTGCATATAAACAATTAAAAATCCTTAACTTTCAAAAACCAGAAAGCTAAGAAAAGGATTCTGGTCAACCCAGAAGTTCTGCTAGGTTACTGCTGCCACCAGATCTCTCCTACAGGCCACTCTGAATGGGCATTGGAGTGATCAAAGATACCCTCTCGCCTTTTCCTCTTTGATAAAAAGCAAGTGTATAAATCCAGTTGTTCTCCCAGGTGTCTGCCTGCATGAAGATTTAATTGTTAATTTGGCCAGGCTCTCATTGAGACCGTGTTTTGTGCCAGATGAATCCCCTTATGGTGCCCCCTTCTCCTGCTGGGCTAATAACCAACCCTTTTTTTAAATTAAAATTACTACAGACTAATTCCATCTAAGGCTTTTAGCTTTTTTAGATACGCTTAAAAATACTTAGTTGTTTACAAGAATACTTCAAAAGCACCCAGATGATTCTGGGGCAGCACACTTTGAAATCTTATTTACTCAGTTGTAAATAACAGATATTTAGGAAAATACAAAGCGCACACATAAATAAAAATTCCTGATGCGAAATCTGACTAAACACTATTTTCCTATGCTAAATTCCCAAAGCCCAATCCCTGGCTTCTTGTCCTTGAACTGACCAAACTCCTGATGAGAACCAAGCCTCCTGCAATCCTGTCTTACAGGAATCTACAGTCATCCTGCTGCAGCAAAACTCAATTGCTGCATGTCCTCTTCCATACTTCCAGCACAAACTTCCTTTCTTCTTCCCAGAATCCTCCCCTGCAGCTCTCAGGACCTACCCACCTGGTGGACTGATTGGTTGAGCCCAGGAGTTCACCAGCCTGTCAGTCAAGACAAGGGTTCACTTCCTGTTAACTCTTTAGAGGGTGGGGAGACTGGTCACTACACTGTTGCTCCATGGAATCTTGGGATCGCAGTGATCTAGCCCAGTGTCCAAGCTCTTCCCTTTGGATGCAGACAACAAAATAGGGCTGCACATGGAAGAAGGGACTGGCTGATGAGAAAGGTACCATTCCACAGAAGCAGTTCCTTCATTGCTCTGCCCTTATTAGAAGATCAATAGGAATGTTTACGCAACTTGTGTTTGTCCCTGGATGGATTCTGATGTTAGTATTTGATCTGATAGAGTTGCCACATAGCATGCCTATTCAGACAATACATCATAGAGTAAGAACCAACTGCTCCTTTATATGAAGGAGGACTTGGCAGAACTGGAAAAGGTGCAGAAGGGGGCAACTGAGATGATCAGGGGCCTGGAGTGCCTTCCTTATGAGGCTTTTTAGTTGAGAAAAAAGATGACTGAGGGGAGAAATGATAGAGGTCTATAAAATCATGCATGGTATGGAGAAATTTGATATTTTTTCTCCCTCTCATAACACTAGAACTAGGGATAATCCCATGAAACTAATTGCCAAGAAATTTAGGACTGACAGAAGGAAATACTTTTTCACACAATGAATAATTAACCTATGGAATTCTGTTACAAGGTGTAGTGACGGCCAACAACCTGGATGGCTTTAAAGGGAATTTAGATACATTCATGGAGGACAGGTCTATCAGTGGCTACTAGTCTGAGGACTATAGGCCACCTCCAGCCTCAGTGGAATAACAGCAGGAGAGAGGGCATGCCCTCAGGTCTTGCCTGTGGCATCTCTGCTTCCCAGAGGCATCTGTTGGGCCACTGTGTGAGACATGATGCTGGACCTGATAGGCCTTGGGCTGTTCTTATGTCCATCAGGGCTGTTCTTATGTTGTTGTTGTTATTACATTTGTATCCTGTTCTTCCTCTAAGGAGCCCAGAGCGGTGTGAGTTGCTCTTTCACAACAACCTTGTGAAGTAGGCTAGGCTGAGAGAGAAGTGACTGGCCTAGAGTCACCCAGCTAGTATCATGGCTAAATGGGGATTTGAACTCGGGTCTCCCTGGTCCTAGTCCAGCACTCTAACCACTACACCACGCTGGCGTTCTTAGGAGTTGTGGAATTGAAGCATGAAAAAATAAACATGTATGAAATGCATTAATTGGTTGCAGAGTATAGAAGCTGAAGCAAAATATAACTGCTTTAATTGGAATACCTTCTCTTTGGCAAAGACTTGGAAGATTTAGAGGTTTGTTGAACTCTTTCAGGCTTTCAGTTGGATGCAGATTTACCAATCCTAAAGGTAAAGCTAAAATGTGCCATCAAGTTGATTTCAACTCCTGGTGCCCACAGAACCCTGTGGTTTTCTTTGGTAGACTACAGGAGGAGTTTACCATTGCCTCCTCCTGCACAGTGTGAGATGATGCCTTTCAGCATCTTCCTATATTGCTGCTGCCCAATATAGTACCAGCAGGGATTTGAACTGGCAACCTTCTGCTTGTTAGTCAAGCATTTCCCCGCTGTGCCACTTAAGGTCACTTACCAATCCTAATGTCTCCTATTTCTCTCATCTGTGAATTTGTTGTTCCTTTACTTTTGGAGGTAATGGCATAATATCTACATGGATGTCAGCACTAACCATGGTTAGCTTTGACCAGGGCTTACAAATTCATTTCAGACTGATAGCAAATTCTGGTTTGAAGCTAAACCAGTGTAATGTTTACCATTGGTGTAGACACAATGCTGTACCCATAGGAACCTCTAAAAATGGAAATGGAGGATGCAGATTTGCACACAAGACCTGGAAAGTCTATGATGTGCTCCAAATCTCTAAACCATGGTTAGGAGATTTGTAATAGCAGATCTGCACCGGACCAAATACGCTGGAAATTTTGCATATGCACAATCAGTGTGTATGACTAAAGACACTAGAAATCTTGCATATGCATTACCACTCGATTAAGCCATAGTACCTGGATTTTGGGCCAGCATAACTTTACTGATTAAAGAAATCCACAGTTCCATAGTCCCACTCATCAAAGCCAAGGGTGTATTTTGTGCATTTTAAAAATGTCCGCTGTCTAATTTCCTCTGATGTGAAAGCATTTTCTCTGTCTGTAACCCAATAGCATTATGACTAAAAGCTGAGTTTAGAACTCTGTGCAGTGGTTGTTAGCCTCTTGCTTGCATTTTTATTTAGCATAATAATTCAGTGAGGATACAGTACTGTCTTGGCAAAAAATCCACTGGTATCTCCTGATGCAAATCAAGACATTTTAATGTTCTTCTCATTTTCACCCCATCTAATCCTCCTTTTCTTGAAGTGCAGGAATCTTGTAATTTTTCCTCTGTGGCCGATGAACGGCTATTTCCCCCCTTAATTTTGAAATGGAGCTCAGTTTTGAACTGGAGGGCTGTTCTCTTAACTATAAGCCTAGAAGCAATGTGTGGCCTTCCATGTCAGTGTGTCTGGAGGGGAATACAGTCCTTAATTGTCAAATTAGATGCACATTCTGGTTCTCTGGCATGCCTTCCTGGCTGCCCATCTGTTAGGCTGGCGCTCGGCCCACTGAGAAGTAGCCTACTGGTTTTCAGCAGTGCCCAGGCGCCAACCAACGATGGGTTAAGAGGGGCAGCCTGCAGAATAGTTTATATCCAGGCTTTCCTGCCAGGAGCGTTTCGTGTGAGCAAACCAATGCCAGCTTAAGCCCATATGCATAATTTGTATGGGTTCACATCTGTGGAGACAGATGTGGCCATTGCTATACGAAGAGCAAATGATAAGGAATGGGAACTCTGGCCGCAGCTTATAAATCAAGAGGCCCTTTGCAAGTAAGTTAATAACGGCACCACTTCATCATTGCAAGTGCCTGAAGAAAAGGTCCTACCAAGGTCAGTGCATTGACGCTCTCTTTCACTT
Organism: Hemicordylus capensis; assembly: GCF_027244095.1. Lineage (NCBI taxonomy): Eukaryota > Metazoa > Chordata > Lepidosauria > Squamata > Cordylidae > Hemicordylus > Hemicordylus capensis. The sequence continues at coordinate 418,041,715 of NC_069657.1, forward strand.
TTTCTAATACCCAGAAGCAGCTGTCCTCCACGAGAAGCGCTTGCAAGAGTCAGTCTGATTTTAAGGAGATTCTTCAGTCTAATTCAGGTGTTTGCATGTGTCACTTCTCTAGAAGTAATTCGTGCTGTCTTTTTCAGCAAGCCTGCCTTACATTTTGGGCTTATTTCCGCTACAAACTTAAGTTGGTTTAACTGTAACATCTTCTCCCTCGGAAATGCCAAGACTTTTCTGTGTATTATTTATTATCACAGACTGGTAACAGGCTCCTACAGTTTCCAGGATACTTAGAGGAAAGCTGTGCAGTTAACTGATCTAACAGTGTTAGGAGTATGGAATGTAGATATGTTTCTCTCTGCTAACTGGCCAAAGAGGTATCTATTGAAAATGGTGGCTGTCTTATATTAGGAGAGAGCAACTGTGCTTATTCAATACATCATGGCATCCCTCCTAGTGGCTGTTGTTGGTGTTTCACTTGTATAATCCCTTTTAGATTGTGAGCCCTTTGGGGGCAGGGATCATCTTCTTATTTCTTTTTGCTTTGTAAACGGCTTGTCAGAAAGTAGTGTATAAAAGGATGATGATGATGATGATGATGATGATGATGATGATTAATAATTATAAATATGCCCTTTTAGAATTGTGTCTTGACAAGGATATAGACTTCTCCAGAGTCTCCTTACCACTCTGGAGAAAGAAGACAATTTCCGTTCAATATCCAGTAGGGCCTTTCCCACACTGGGAATCAGGAATGAGAGTTAGTACAAGTAAATTATCTTTCTTATACAAACACGCTTTACTCCTTCTGTTTTGTATCACTCTGCATGTTTATGAAGTGGATGACCGTGTGCGGATATCCCAGGAGCCTAACTGGTGGGGAAGGAGGGCAGATTCAGAAATGGACTTTTCCTCCTGCAGCATATCCCCACCCAACACAACAAATATTATAAACGTTTTAAATAAATGAGTGGGGTAAATTGTTTTGTTCATGCATTGAAATGAAAACTGGCTTCAGTTTCACTTCCATAATCTACCATTTGCTCACAGATATAATTGCTGTTCTTACAAATAAGATATGGAGCGCTGAGTATATAGACAGTGGCAGTTGTGTAATTAATATGCTAGTTTTGTGAATCTACTTTTATAGCCATCTTGAATTGGCATAGATCAGATCAAAAAGTTACACTTTTTAGACTAGATTAGCCTTTGTCCCTGCATCGTGCACTTAAGAAATCCCTTAAGGCTGTACCTACTGTGATTGTTTTTTTGTTTTTTTGCTGCATTGCTGTTTTATTGTGATTTTAAATTTGAACAGCTCTCCATTTACCTGCTAACTGTGTCAATATCCATGGCAACTTGGCTGTGGTACTTTTAAGATTAGGTTCTTCACTTTACCATCTTCCCAGCTAAAACTCAGGGCTACTTCATCAAACGGATGCAATTTTGCTGAAGCCGAGCCGGTCTGGATCTGGTCAGTGCATAGACGGAAGACCTTCTAGGAACACTATGCACACCATCATGAGTTCCACTGAAGACAGATGGGGTGTACATGAAATACATAATATTTTTCCTCCATGGAGATAATCTCTGCTTAGGAAAAAAATACACACAGGATGCTTGCAAGCATTTTTTCTCATTTGCTTCACACTGCATCTGCTTTGGTTGGTCCTAGTCCAAATCTTCTTCAGGTTCCTTTCCAGCTTTGGACCTCTGATTACAGTGGACAAAAAGCATGCACGTTTTAGAAGTCCCAGTTAGATCATCATAATTAGATCATTATCAGACAGACCACCCTACAACTTCTCTGCCTTCTCTTACCACATTCAAAAAGAGAACGGGCAGCGTAGTGAATGGCATTCTTTCCATCAGCTGCAGTACCTTGACAGCTTTTAAAGTAAATTTACTCAAGAGACCTGAAAATGCATAATCTGAATTTTTCCATAGATGTATTGCCACATCTCTTGCTGTTAGCATAGCTGCAGTGTGTGTGAGAGTTCTCTTTCCTTGAACTGAGCCTAAGCATGTAGCCAGCCAGTCATAAGGAGAGGAGAAGGGAGGAATGCTGATTGATACTTCTCTCCTTCCCCTTGTTGAATGAACTGCTCTGGAGTGCTTGATGAGGACGCTTTTGAGCTAACGTGGGAAATGAGCTTGACTATGGGGTAGCCATCTATCACAGTATTAATTTAAGAAGAGCTTTGGTCTGGAAATCATGTGGAAACATGAATGCAGTTCAAGGATTTATTTAAGAATAACTGAGGGTACAGGAAATGAAAGATTGGTTAGACAGGCAATAAAATCTTAATTAATAGTCTTAACAAGAATCTCACTAAGAAGAATTTTAGCTTAAGGTCCAAACTGTGAATAAATAAGCTTATGGCTTGCCGTAGAAATGGCTTGGATGAAGACATGGTGAGGAAAGAGAAGGGGGTGAAGAGATTTAGAGGGGCAGGAGGTTGGTATTACTGATCCTGATCCATTGGTGCATCTGGTGCACTTGTACAGATGGGCAGCCAAGCAGATCTCCTCAGAGGGGGAAGGCAGCAGAAAAGCAGGAAAGAAAAGGGCAAGTGGCCTAGAGCTACCACTCAGAAGCTTTAAGAACAGTATGGTGTAAATCCAGGCAGACCACTGTGCAGGTTCCAGTATAGATTCCAATACTGGTTCTGAGCACATGTGTTTGGATGTAAGGTACATGTAGGCAAATTCATGCCCTGGGGCCATGCACAAGTCACACACCCTTGCTGGAGGGGCTGAAACTTAGGTTGAACAAAGACTCATGGTTGCATAAATTGATCACCTTGCGTACAAACCCACTGAGCAAAAGGCTGGAAATTACTCGGGTGGAGTGTACATGGAAGGTTGAATGGCTGAACCTAACACTATCTGGAAAGGAGATGTCTCCAGGTGCAAGATAAATTTCCTGAGTTTTAAGGAGTTTGCCTCCTAGTCGTCTGCCAGCTCATTGGCTGTTGGCAGTGAGATGGGGAGTCGCGCTTATCTTGAGTTACTATGGGGAATATTAGCTCATGCTATTTCTCTTCCAAAAGGGCATTTGTTACTTCCATAGAGAGTAGACTTGGAGGTCTACTTTGCCAGCTTTTTTCTCTGTGTCCCTTGACAGAGGGACAGAAAGGGGTATTGGGGTGATTCCCTTTCAGTCTTCATTATTATTACGACCTTGGGGTAGCCTTGCCCCATGTTTAGCTTGTGCTAAGCGACCAGTTGCAAACCTTGCCAAATATGGGCATGTGCAAAGTTCATGATCCCACGAACTGAAGTATCCAAAATGGAAGCTGTGGTACCACAGGTCCAAGCATATTGTTGAATGTTGTCTGCTACCCCAAAATAAAGTGTTTTAACACCACCCTCCTGGAGAGGACTCATCCTGGTCTGCAAGAAGAGTCCTCTAGTTGGAAGCCCATGGCATGACAAGGGAAGTAGGAGGGCTCTGTGTTTCCTCTTCAAGGTTTTGAAGTACCCCCAGGGGTTCATGTACTCCCCCCCAGTGACAGTCACTGGTCTGTGACGATATCAGGCAAGAAAACATAGCACACACATGTTGCAGGTTACTATCGTAGACTCCTTGCTGTCCATCTTCTTACCTCTGCCTCGATGAGTGGTTTATGCTTTTGTCTTCCTTATGCTTCATTCCTTATTTCTCAAAAGTTATCTAAGGTCTTGAGATACGATCCTGTTTAGGCGATTATTTGACATGCAATGTAAGTAGAGGGTTGCAAGAAGCACAAACTTTGGTGGGCTTGCTGAAATCTCTGGCACCTTCAGCTGCCAGGAGAATATGAAGATTAGCTGCTATCTCCCCAGACCTTGTATGTCCAAAGAAGAGGTATAAATGACTGCTAAGCAAGCCTTAATGGCTGCTGCAGGGTCATTATAATGTAGACCATATACACCCAAATAAGCTTGTTTTAAAGAAAACGAATGTTCCTTATCTGACTCGAAAGCAGAATAACACAAACTAGAATTTAGAAGCTGAGGGTTCTAGATTCAGTCCTTGGTGTTGCTAATTAAGGGGCAGGGAAATAACACTGTCAGAGATCCTGTTATGTAAAGCCAGTCAGAGTAGAACAGAGTACTGTGCTAGATGGAGCTTTTAGCACTATTTAGCTGCTTGTGGAAAATAAGCTCCTTGGAGTATGGACCTGTCTCACTATCACTCATATATAAAAGTTATCCCTTTCTTATTTATTGCATTTTGAAGAATTTCCTCAGAAGAATATAAGGTTTCAAGCTAGAGGTGATCAATCTCTCCCCCCGCCCCCTTTGTATGGTATTTAGCCCTTTTTGTCTGAGGGCTAGATAACAGATGATTTTAAATGTACATGCACTTCAGTGAATTATCATGTCTAAAAAATGTGTGTTTTCTTTTAATGCCGAAAGAAGAGTCAGTCACCCTCCCCACCAAAAAGAGACAGAGTGAGAATAATGGAAACGGCTCTGTTCTCTGTTCTTGGTTACTAATTAGTCTTTTTAAAGACATGTGATCCTTAATGGCTTAGTTAATTGTAAAAGAGACAAATCTGTCCACCCCATGAAAGAGTTTGAGTCTCCAAATGAAATGCTGTTAATCCCATCAATTCTCCTATAGCATTGAGATGACTAATTTCTTTCTGTAGATGACTAATTTTTTCAGAATGGAATCTGGCTGGGAAATTAAGGAAAAATGTAAGCAGCCATACAAAAACTGATGTTTGTGCCAGTAATGTGGAAATACTATTTTGGTTACCAGTTATTAACTTTCAGAATGTCAAAATATTCATTTCTACAAAATATCTGCTGTTAGGATCCAAGTAGACATTATTTTAAGCATACGCTTACGATAGCTTTCTTGGTTCTTATTCAGTAAATAGTCAGATTGGACCCCCTTTGGATCAGAACCAGGGTATGGGGGAGCAAGATTTAATCTTCTGTCCTCCATCTTACCAACTACCAAAATTACCAGCTTCACATATACACTTATGAGGTCTGAGCTGTCCCAATCTCTCCAAACTGGGGAAGTGGGCAACAAAATGGCAAATGCGGTTCAATGTAAGCAAGTGTCAAGTGATGCATTTGGGGGCAAAAAAACCCCCAACTTCACATATATATTGATGGGATCTGAGCTCTCGGTGACTGACCAGAAGAGATATTTTGGTGTTGTGTTAGACAGTTCATTGAAAGTGTCGATTAGTGTGCAGCAGCTGTGAAAAAGGCATACTAGGAGTCATTAGGAAGGGGACTGAAAAAAATTATTAATATTATAATGCCTTTATACAAATCTATGGTGTGGCCACATCTGGAGTACTGCAGATAGTTTTGGTCACCATTATCTTAAGAAGGACATTGCAGAACTGGAAAAGGTGCAGAAGAGGGCAGTCAAGATGATTAGGGGCCTGAAGCACCTTCCTTATGAGGCTAGGCTATAGCATCTGGGGCTCTACCTTGGAAAAGAGGCAACTAAGACGAGACATAATCAAGGTGTATAAAATTATTCGTGGAGTGCAGTGGGTGGACAGAGATAAATTTCTCTCTCTAACACACAACACTAGAACCAGGGGTCATCTCATGAAACTAAAGATCCGGAAATTTAGGACTGACAAGAGGAAGTACTTTTTCACACAGCGCATAATTAATCTATGGAATTCTTTGCCATGGGATGTGGTGATGGCCACCAGCTTGGAAGGCTTTAAAAGGGGCTTAGACAAATTCATGGTGGACAAATTCATCAGTGACTACTAGTCTGGTCACTGTGGGCCAACTCCAGCCTCAGAGGCACAATGCCTTTAAATACCAGTTGCAGGGGAGCAACAGCAGGAGAGAGGGCATGCACATTCCTCTTGCCTGTGGGCTCCCCAGAGGTATCTGGTGGGCCACTATGGGAAACAGGATGCTGGACTTGATAGCCCTTGGGCCTGATCCAGCAGGGCTGTTCTTATGTTAGTAGTAGTCTCAGCATTCTAGCACGTCCCTGGTAACACATTTCCTTTCAGTCATCATATTGTCACCCGTAATGATTCTGTGGATTACTCCAGTCCTCCTAGGTTTTCTGTCTTGTTGAATTCTATCCCTTCTTTAATATACAGTGCTACTCCACTCCAATCCACCCAGAGTTTGTATCCTGGAATAACTGTGGCCCACTGCTTCTCACTGTTGCACCAGGTTTCCATTATGACCACTATATCTATGTTTTCATTAGCAACGAAGCACTCCAGGTCACACATCTTGGCTCGGAGGCTTCTGGCACTGGTATATACTAGGGATTTCTATGAAGTGGACTTTGCATTTCGTTTCAAGCTCAAAATGAAATGCAATATGGTCAAAACATTTCTTCAAAACAGCAGTCGAGCTGGTTGTTTCAATAAAACAATTCAAAATGTTTTGAGTGTTTAAGCCATAGGATACAATGGGGAAACTTTAAACACTCCATTGTACCCCATGGGTAGCTCCTAGGAATACCAAAGTGAGTTGTTTGCTTGGGCATGATGGGTGCTACTACCACCCAACCCACAAACGAAATGGGCAAGTGGGTGATTTTTAAACACTTTAAAAAACTTTTTCCCAAACCCCCTTTAGGATTTTACCCATGCCAGCTGCTCTGCCTCCAGGGCTCAGATGGCCTCCGCACATGTGCAGAAGCCATCTGAGCCCTGGGGGTGGAGGCCGCTGGCAGGGTACGCTGGCAGGGTACCCTGGCTTGCCAGGGCTGGGGCGAGGCACACACCCGAGTGAGGGTGTGGGGTACATGTGAGAATGGAGTGGTGGGCGAGAAATTTTCCTGCCAGCTGCCACATCCCCGGGGCTTAGATTACTTCTGTGCATGTGTGGAGTCTGCACCTGCGCAGAGGCCATCTGAGCCCTGGGGGCAGAGGCTGGGGCAAATGGGTGAGGTATACACACTGGAAAGGAGCACTGGGCAGGCCGGGAGCGTTCCTTGCTGGCTGCTACTCTCCCAGGGCTCAGATGGCCTCTGCATGTGTGGAGTCCGCAGATGCATGGAGGCCCTCTCAGCCCTGAGGGTGGAGCAGCGGGTGGGAGCACAGCAGTGGGCAACAGGTTCAGGGCAGTGAGTCAGCAGAACGAAGCGGTAGGTGGGAGCAGTGGTCAGGAGCCAGGTAGGGGGCAGCAGGGTTGGGGCAGCCACCAGGTTGATTATGGTAACCATAACCTCAAACTTGCTAATGTACATACTCAGCACCAAAAATACATTTTCCTGCCTCTCAAAACCTAACTTTGAGGATCAATTCTAAAATAACAATCAATTGGGTCCCAGGGGAATATACAAAAGGCACTTTTCTGGCATGCAGTTTAAAGGCTGAAACTATACAAATAGACTACAGAATTGTTTAAATAGCACTTCCTCAGTCCGAAAAAATGCCACTAACCTTTTAAACTCCTGTTCAAAAGAGAATTAAATATTAAATTGCTCTATCTAAGCCACCAGGAGCCCCTGGTGGCGCAGTGGTAAAACTGCTGCCCTGTAACCAGAAGGTTACAAGTTCAATCCTGACCAGGGGCTCAAGGTTGACTCAGCCTTCCATCCTTCCGAGGTCGGTAAAATGAGTACCCAGAATGTTGGGGGGCAATATGCTAAATCATTGTAAACCGCTTAGAGAGCTCCGGCTATAGAGCGGTATATAAATGTAAGTGCTATTTCTATTGCTATTTTCCAACGGACCTTCACCAAATTTTCAGGGGAAGTGTCTCTTGTTACCTAGTAAATGTGCTCTGACGGCCAGGCAGATCAGACAAATGATTTTGATTTTATAAGCAACAAAATGTTCAGGGTTTATAATGGTGAGACATTGAAAACACTCTCCAGCTTAATGATACTGGTGCGCCAGTATAATACACAGATGTTTGTGTGTGGACTTGCGCATGAGAGATCTGGCAAATTTCTTATTTGAAGCCCCACGTGGATATGCACATTTAGACATCATGAATGTACCTGTAGAATATACAAAGTGTTGCAAGCAAGGTCTCAGAAGACATTTGTTTCCTGCTTTCCCACCGACTACATAGTCTTTAGGGCATCATAAATAAGTGCTTCTGGTAACAATAAAAATCAATGATGTATGCAGCCATGCTCGCTGGGGAAGAGCAACAACTTTGTATTCCCTTCTGTCTTTACCCTCCTATTATGCTGTTATAAGTTTCAAGGCCACAATGAAGTTTGGATATCATATCATACCATTATATCCCTGTATGATACCATTATATAGTACCACAGGCACCATGAATATTGCCATCCTCAAGTTTTTTGTGAGAAAAGTGGCATTTACCATCATTGTTTCTGCCAATATTTAAATAGCAGTGAGAAACACAGATTCAACCCTGCCGCTTAAATAAGCTCACACCACAATATGCTTAGGGAACGTTTAGAACCTTTTTGGGGGGATTTTTAAAGAAAAAATTCTAAATCAGACACTTCCCATTGACCTGCAGATATTACATTTTGTGTGGACAATCCTGCCACAATTTAGATGAATGCACTACTTTTTACACAAGAATATGATTTCAAGAAAGGCCCTGCTGGATCAGGCCCAGGGCCTAACTAGTCCAGCATTCTGTTTCACACGGTGGCCCGCCAGATGCTTCTGAGAAGCCCACAAGCAAGACCTGAGGGCACATCCTTTCTCCTACTGCTACTCCCCTGCAACTGGTATTTAGAGGCATCTTGCATCTTAGGCTGGAGGTGGCCTGTAGCCGTATAGCTCATGGAAAGGTGGATTTTTAAATTATTATTTTAAAAAGAAATTATGAATAAGATACCCACTGACCTGCACGTACCACAATTTTCATGGAGAGAGTCTTTCCAGGCTTCCACTCTCCTCTCTTCCTCCTTTGCAAAGGCTCCAGCAAAGGCTGGGGAGGTATAGTGAAGAAACTCTTCAGAAGGCAGGGGCAGTGGGGGAAGAGGGGAGAAATGAGCCGGTGATGACAGGAACCAGCTTACCAGCAAATCTTCTCCCTGTCCTTAGCCCCAGCAACTGCAGCTTTTTCACTCCTGCGGGCTGCTGCTGGCACTGCCGCGTTTCTTCTCCCCACCCTGTACACACTGAGCCCTCCTCCTGCTTCTCCTCCTCTTCCCCTGAGGGGAACCGGACATTCGCCAGGAAATCCAGTCCAAAGGGTACCACTGTCTGGCATCTGTACCCAGCTTCAAATCTTGGCTACAGATGTCCACAAGTAGGGTGGCACATGCTGACATGAGCGGGTTCAGATAGCACATCCAGTATTGGCATAGCCCTCCCAACACCAGAAATTGGGTTTGCCATCGCCACGCGTGAGCCAGTGGTTTGCCCTTTCCCATTATGTCTGAGCCCACCCTAAAAGAGGAGGGGAATTGTGTGCAGTGCACACTGAGATGTGCCTTACGCACTATAGCGTCCTTGTACAATACAGGCTCAGATACCCTGCCTGTCATAATATTGAGAATTATGCAAGAAGTTGGGTTAGAATGTCTGGTTAAAGTGTTGGCAATGCATAACTCCGGTGCCTTGCAGTCCTGGAGTTGCCTTTTGGGAAGCCAAAGTAGACTTCTGTCTCTTACAGCAGTGGCACCCAAATGTTGATGGGCACTGTCTCCCTTGTGAAGTTTCAGACAATTACAGCTACCCCCAACAAAAACAAAACAAAGGTTTAGTTGCAAGAACCACTTTTTGTCTGTCTTCCATTCTGAGTAAGGTGTTGACCACTTCTCAGGGACTGACATTCCCGACATAAGTGTGGAAACATGCCTAATTAGTAACAGTGATAGTGAAACAAATTAGCATACCAAAACTAGGGGCGAGAGATGGTACTGTTTTTGTTGTGTAACCATAATAAATTTTGATGTTCCAGCTCAACAATGCATCAACTGTCAAAAGAGAGGCCTGGAAAGGTTAGAGGCTCCCCTACAGGGAACATCAAAGTATCCTAGGAAAGTCCTCCAGGGGTACACAAGTCACATTTTGAGAATCACTGTCACATGATTCCCAAAATGTAAAAATGGGACAACTCATAGAATATTGGAAATGGCCATGAAACATTGATAGATAAGTTAATGTCTTGGATATATTTTAAAGAAACAATACAGAAGCATTCTAGTCTGTATTATGTCACTTGCAGTTTAAATACCATTTTCCCTCCAGAATGATCAGGGGTTCACACATTTTAGCTTTGCATACTAGCTAGCCCTAATTTGTGCGTGCCATTTCTCCCCTAAGTCCCCTGCATCTGCCAGACAACTTTGAGGAGAAGGATCTTTTCCAGGTGCCTTTTCATTTGTATTGGTCTTCATTAGGCTTGAGCACGAAATGTTTCGGAGGCCATTGTAGAGGCCTCCGAAATGTTTCAGCCACTGGGCCATTTCAGTGTTCCAGTGGTGGTGGTGGTGTTCCCTTAAGGGCAGAGGAGGGTACACTTACCCCTCCTGCCACATTTCCCCCGCTGGTGCTCCATTGTAGCAAAGCCCCTTGGGGTGGCAGTGTACCTCCCTGCCGCCCCGTTGCCCTCATCAGCCGGAAGTGGCTGGATGTACTGGGCATGCATGTGCCTGTCGCATGTGCACATGCGCCCATCTGCCGTGCATTCAACAGGTGCCCGTATACCCGGTACTTCTGGCCACTTCCAGCCAATGAGGGCAACAGGGTGGCAGGGAAGTATGCTGCCACCCCAAGGGGCTTTGCTACAACGGAGTGCCGGTGGGAGAAATGCAGCGGAAGCGATAAGTGCACCCTCCCCCACCCTTAAGGGAACACCCCCACCGCTGCTGGAACAGTTCCGGGCACATCTCTCATCTCCATGCCACTTTAATGCATGCTGCCTTCTGTCTCTCAGGTTGTATAGATCTTATTGGTTTTTGTTTTATATTGCAAGTCATCTTGTTTTTGAAAAGGCAAGATATAAATATTTAAAGAAGTAAATATTACATATATGTCTCTCATGGTTCTGGACTTCAGAGTAGGGAGGAGCTATATGAATCTCTCTAAAACTAAGTGTGGCGTGAAGAACCTTTCTCCAGAGTTGGACAGTAAGAAGGGGTGGGGTCTTTAACTTGTGCTGCATTTTCTAGCATGTTTCAAAGTTTAGTGTGATGTGAGAGATCCTCTCTCCTTGTTTCCTTTTGAAAGTCAGAAGGAGTGGAAGAGGTTTCTTGTCTGCTTTAGAGCAAGCAGAAGCAATGCAGTATGAGACCTCTCTCCTTTACCTCTACAGAATCAGGAGGAGGAAGGTTTCTTATGTTGAACAGGGGTCCTTATCAGAGAGTCAGGGGCTGTTCCTTCAGGGGAATGGATTGGTAGAGGACTGGGAATTAAGAACATAACCTGCTCCGTGCTTAAACAGACTGAGAGAGATAACCACATTTACATAGGAATGAAGTGCTTAAACTGTAATCTTTTAATCTGAGCGTATGAATTTTCAGTTTTGATAAAAGTAAAAAGCAAAAGCAGTGGCAAAAATTTTTCTGAAGTGCAAGAAAAAATTGACATTAAAGAATATGCGACAGATGGTTTGCTAGGAGTTTGTTCTCTTGTTTGCGCTAAAGGCAGGGATGACGTGATGCTACATTGTCTGTTTCTACCTGCTTCAAAGCTTTGTATGATATGAGACCCCATTTCCCTCTGCAGAATATGTCCTTGTACCTAGAAAAGTTACCAGTCAACATACCAGGTGCTTTTATTTGGGCCTGGTTTCGCAACTGACTGTGCCATGCCATAATTTAGCATTCTGTCCAAGTATGCTGCCTTATTAAGGAGATTGCTTTTTGGGCGTTGTATTATTTTCGACATTAATGCTAATGACAACATACTCGTTGAGCCTCAAGGCTGGATCTCAAAAGACACTCAACCCTGTCAGTTTTATAGAGTCATAGAAGTGAAGGGCTGGAATAAAGCCAAGAGTGCAATTTGCAGCTCATCTCCTTTCTCAGGAGAATGGCAAGACAGGTGGTGATCTGGGTGTTGTGATGTTATCTTGATTTATGCATGTAATGGCCAGAACCCACCAGGAGGTTCTTTTAGTTAAGCCCCATTAAAGTTGATAGGAGCTGTGTGGTAGGCTCAGCAACTCCAGAACCTTGGCAGTATGTGCACCCATGATGGTCCCATGCCAATTGTTTCTGACACTGCTCTTTTACCTATGAGCAGTGTTCCCTCTAACAGAGATTCCCAGATGTTGTTGACTACAACTCCCGGAAACCCCAGCTGCAGTGGCTTTTGCTTGGGGATTATGGGAGTTGTAGTCAACAGCATCTGGGAATCCTTGTTAGAGGGAACACTGCTGATGAGTAGCGGATGATCTTGAAGCACCCTTGGACCTGAGATAGGTGGCAACAAAAGACAGATCTTCTCATTGTGGCACCTCAATTCCAGGACATTTCCTCTTCTCTGTCCATTTACTCAGTGCTCTCTTTGGTGTTTCTTGGCATCTGTGGAAGAAACTGCTCATACAAGCTTAAAAAGGGATCTTTTAAAGTGCTCTCCCCTTCCCCAAAGTTGGATGCTTTTTAAGCTTGATACATTGCTCCTCTTTTATTGTTTGCTGCTGCTCTTTTGTTGTGACGTTTTTACTGCTCTTTTGGTTTTATTGCTGCTTCTCTTGTTTTGGGTATAAATTTTATATGTTGACATGAGTTGTCTCAAAAACTACGCTTGGGATGAGAGTTATACATCTTTAAAACAAATTAATGCAATTCATAATAAATAAACTGCTAGAGTGAGGAGACTGAAACAGGCACTGAAGCTGTATTCCCCAAATGAGGTCCATCTGGCCATATCTCATGTGGGTTGAAGACCAATTTCTGTGAGAATATGTGGTTTCTTCTGTTCCTCATAAGCACAGAATCCCATATGGGACATAACATGATAGGCTCAAAAGTGTGTGGTCAACACTTGTTGAGGTTTCAGAAGCCAGAATTGGAGAGCTTTTTGTTAAGAGATTGGACTTCCCTTGGGGTGGCCCTTCCATGAAGCATGCTGAGGTATTTGCCTTAGGCATGGGCATGACGAGGGGCTCAGGAGGCAGCAAGCTCTGTCCTCCCCGCCACAATGGGCGTCACCTCATGAGTGCCCTTGCTGCCTGCTGCCATTGCCCTTTCACTGGGGCATGTTGTTCATTTCCCCCTTCTCACCTCGCTAAGGTACTCTCCTTCATTCCCTGCCCCACCCCTCATAACCTAGGAACACCCCTGCCACCACTTGGTGACATAAGCCCTCTTCAAATGTTATTAGCACCCTGGGCACTCACGGTTACAGCAGGCAAAAGCAGGGAGCAAGTCCCGCCACCCCGCTGTCAGTCGTCCCCTCATTCCAATGGTTACAGAGCCATTTGTCTGAAAGGTGTGGCACCGTATGTGTGATCACAGCAAATCCATGAGCTGCAGCCTAATTGGATCTAGATCGCAGCTCACAGATTCACGCTTATGGCGCTGCCCCCGTCAGATGAACAGCGCTGCAACCCCTGCTAACTGAGCAAAGAGGTACCTCTTAAAGTGGTGGTTCTCTTACATTTAGCAGGGGCAGAGCAACTGGCCCTATCCAGCCCCAGCACAGCATCCCTCCTGTGGCTGTTGCTGGTATCTGTTGCTGGTACTGTGAGCCCTTTGGGGACAGGGAACCATCTTATTTATATTTATTTGGTTGAAAACTTTGGTTGAAAAGTTGTATTGATTTATTAATTTGATTTATACACCGCCCTTCGAAAAATGGCCCTGGGCGGTTTACATTATATATAAAAAGTAGTCATAATAGCAGTAACAACCATTATTGTAGATGTGACGGAGTGACTGACAGTGGGACTTCCTCCCTGCTTTGAGCACCCAGGGCATTCATAATGACTGAAGGGAATTCTCAAGTCTGAGAATGCTTACATGCTGCCAGTGCTGCTTTGACAGTACGGCCTGAGGGCACCCACTTACGGACGTGGGAGCGGGATGGAATCATATTATCCTTTGTCTCAGGCAGCAAAATGTCTTGGACCACCTCTGGACTTCTGAATAGCTCATTTCAACTCTCCGTGTCTCACCAAAGGAGGTAGGCCAAATATACCAATATACCCTTATTTATATAGGGAGTTCTTTATTTTCATACAGCACCATCTGTGTTGGTCCTGCTTTCTTGAGTTCCACAAGCACAAAAAGGACAGGTCCCTGCTCCCACGACACTTACAATCCAAATATTGAGGTTGGGTAAGAGAATAGGGAAAGGGGAGAGAAAATGATAGCAAGGAATGGATGTGAACAAATGCAGTTATATGTACTTTGGCTTGCTAATAGTGGGGTGGTGGTGGTGTGATTAAGCCAAAATGGTCAAGTGGGGAATTTCAAACTTGGGTCCCCAGATGCCTTGTGACTGAGGATGATGGGAGTTGTAGTGCAGCAACATCTGGGGAACCAAGTTTGTGAACCCCTGTGTTAAGGGGGTAAGCCAAAAGCTTCATGCACAAGGTAAATTTTGAGGAGGAATCTGAAGAAACATGAATATGATGAATATTTATATACCCCTTTTCAACAAAAGTTTCCAAAACAGTTTAAATAGATATTAATAAACTAAACTAAAATAAAATGGCCCCCTGTCCCCAAAGGGCTCACAATCTAAAAAAGAAACATAAGGTTGACACAATCAACAGCTACTGGAGGGATCCTGTGCTGAGGATGGATAGGGCCAGTTGCTCTCCCCTCGCTAAATAAAGAGAATCATCACTTTAAAAAGGTGCCTCTTTGCTCTGTTAGCAGGGGATGAAGAGGTGGTAGGCACAGGAAAGGATTTCCAGGTGTAAGATTCAGGAAAAGATAAAGGATGGAGTTCTTTGAGGTCACAGAAATTGGCTTTCTTGTTGCAGTGTTTGGATTGCCTTGATGCATTTATTTTTTTTAAATCCAAGTACACACCCTAGCTTCAGATGTTGGAGTTTCTCCAGTAAACTAAATCCATACTCTCTTTCAGAAAACGTATTACCAGGTCTTGAGGTGTGTCAATAGCCAAGAGACAGAAATGAGATCAGAGAATATACAAATCTTTCACTTGAGTGCAGATGTTGCATGAAAAGAGTATGTGTACGGTAAAAGCAGTACCAAATTATCTGATCAGATTCCTTGGGATTTGTCAACTGCCTTTGCTTTTTCAGTGTCACTTTTTTTTTAATTGCCTGAAGGCAGAAGTAAGTTATCAAAATACATCTGAGTTCTCTGCCATTACACACACACAGAGAATTAGAGTCTTAAGCCCCTGAAGAGAATGCAGTTGGCAGGACTGACGTGGGTTGTCACCAGACAGGAATCCTAACTTTAGTTATCCGTTTTATTAAAAGGGAAAACAGAAATGTTTGAGTAGCACCAGATCCAGCCTTTTGGGAGCCCTTAGGCAGGTAGTTGAAGAGGTGGGCATGAAGACTGAGAACTCACTTCCACTGCCTCTGACTTCCTGGATGCTTTGCACAAAGTGAGAATAATAGTACCAGGTGGGTGGGTGGGGAAATGCTGGGGGATGGGGGCCCAGAAAGGACAAAGCATATTTGGAGGGGGAAAGCTCAAATTTCTGAAAGAGGTTTGTGATAATAAAGAGAACTGAGTTTGTGGGAAAGTGCCTTTCCTTCAGGCAACCCTTCAGCAATGGGTGGGAAGTGGTCGGAGCCAGTATTCCCGCTAAGGTGTGTGCACGTGTGCACACTCGCAAGTTTTTAAAATGTCCGTTCAGTTAATTTTAGATCCCGTTCAGGTTGACTCAGGAAGGCCCCACTCCGAATGCATGTGCATACACACTGCCTTGATACTGCCACCCGGAACAAAACTCATTCCACACACAGATGAAAAAAATTAGAGAGAATACTGGTTAGAGCTACTTGTCTGGAATCCTGCTTGCTCTCTTCCCCCTGTGGTGGTGCTTCTGACCTAACCCTCGAACCAGGAGTCATCCCTTGAAATTGATTGCCAGGAATTCTAGGACCAACCAACGGAAGTACTTTTTCACACAACACATAATCAACTTGTGGAATTCTCTGCCACAAGATGTGGTGACAGCCAACAACTTAGATGGCTTTAAGAGGGGTTTGGATAACTTCATGGAGGAGAGGTCTATCATCAGCTGCTAGTTGGAGGGCTATCGGCCACCTCCAGCCCAGGCGCGTAACAATGATCGGGCAAGGGGAGACAGTTGTCTGGGGGCCCCACTGCCTGGAGGGGCACCCCAGAGGCACCTCATGTGACTCCCCATTGCCCCCTGCCCAGCCCCATAGCCTCTCAGCCACTTGCCCCCTTCGCCGTCTCTCCTGCTTGTTCTGCTGGCCCGCAATCGAAGCAGCAGGCAAGCTGCAAAGAGCTCCTTTTCTCCCACCTTCCAGCTGATCGGCCTGAACTCTAGTAGGGCCCAAGCCAGCCAGGAAGGAGGAGGCAGCCAGAGTGTTCTCTGCAGCAGAAGACCCCTTGCTGCCCTGCTCAACCCAGACCAGCATTTGCCAGGTAGAGTGTGAACTCCTTTTTGTGGTTACCTTTCCCGCCCCGCCCCCCCATATATAGGGATCTGCTTGCCATAGGGCTTGGATATGGTGGGGGGGGGAGGGACCGAGAAGTCTCTGAATATTTATTTTGAAACAGCTTGGAAAATTTGCTGACTTAAAAAAAACTATCTAAAAAGTCCTATAAGTGGCTTGTTTCATGGCAGAAAATTGCAAAAACTTCTGGAACAGTATTTTATTAATTTTATTTATTCATTCATTCATTTATAAATGCACTTATGTTCAAGTTGTTTTGCAACCCAGAAGGTCTGAGTGAGAACTGTGAAGCATGCCTTCTGCTTTTATTTTATTTTATTTTTCTTGTGTGTGAACTGCTCCCCAATAACTTGCAGGGACTTCAGGGTAAATCTGGCCAACATGTGAATGCAGCACCTCCATTCCAGAGGAGATGTGTCTTAAAGGGCTTTAAAAGCCTCCTGTGAAAAACCTCCTGCAATCAAACTTGACTGAATTTGTTCAGAATTCTGAGAAAACAAACATAGGTTCACCCTGCATGGTTGAAAGTCTCCTTTGCTAATCTGCAGCGAGGGGCCCATTTTAATAATTCATCTTTCTAGTGTGTTCTAGGCATTAAAAGTAATACAAATGTATAGTACTCAATGTATATCACTATATATTGTGACGTGTGTGTGTGTATTCAGTGAAATGTATTTGCAGGCAGCATACTTATTTTGGAATATCAGACTTAAATCCTTGGGGGCCTGGGGTGTGCGGAGGCCCTGGACTTTGGGGGGGGGGCATTTTAAAATCTTGTCTCTGGGCCCACTCCAACCTTGCTACGCCCCTGCTCCAGCCTCAAAGGCAGGATGCCTCTGAGTACCAGTTGCAGGGGAGTAACAGCAGGAGAGAGGGCATGCCCTCAACTCCTGCCTGTGGCTACCAGCTGCATTTGTTGGGCCATTGTGCGAAACAGGATGCTGGACTAGATGGGCCTTGGGCCTGATCCAGCAGGGATGTTCTTATTATCCTTTACCATTATTTCCTGCAGGGCTTCTAATGGTTTATCCCAGATTTTTTTAAAAAACAAAAAACAAGAGCATTCAGACTTACAACATTCATTGATTTACTGAGGCTGTTCACACGAGTAGCCCTATCTGGGCTTGCACAGCCCTACCTGGGTAGGGCTGCTCGTGTGGAGTGCCGGGATTGAGCTTGATTCTGGCAGTGCCCCACCAGGTAGCCTGGTTTTTTGCCCCGGCCTATTACTGAGAGAAAAGGATGCAGGTGCCGCTTATACCCTGGTACCCGGTCATGTGTTTGCTCAGGCTGCTTGCAGCCCAAGAAGCCACGGAGCCTTGTGCCTAGAGTGCCTGGCTTTCGGGAAAATCCTCCAATGTACCAGGCTCCCCATGCAGTAAATTGAAGGAATGTGGGTGTGCAGGCCACACAGCCAGAACAAGAAATAGGATCATCTGTGGGGGGAGGTAGGTGCAATCCTGACTTCCTGCCCCATTCACAGGTCGTGTGAATGACCGTAGTGTTCATTTGCTTTAAACTGAAAGTAGTAGGGAAAGGGAAACTATTTTACTATTTATTTATTTCATTTATAAACTGCCCCATCCGAAGGCTCTGGGCAGTGTACAACAAGTTTAACCGTACAACTATCTGATTGAATGACTTGTATAGAAGTTGGTTGGTATGCAATGTGCCTTTGTCACTAATTGAATCTCAGGATTACTGGTATCAAGTTTAGCTGATTCTTCATCTTCTTCTTCACTTCTGCTTAATTTTTGTACTATGTTTTTGTACTACCTTTTTGAATTGTATTAAAACAGGTGGGTTATTCCTTAGGTTTGCTGCACGCTTTGTACCAAGCCAGCTTGTGGAATGCCTTCTTAGACCATATATTATTTTTAGAATTTGTACCCTATCTGTCACCAGGACAGCCATGAGGCAGATCACAGCATAAACACGGAATTACAATAAAACAACAAAAGAACAGCAGATGAAATGGTAGAGCGAGTAGGTAAGCCCAGATAAAAATTACAGTAAAAGTAACAAAGGCAGCAGATACAAGGCTGTTAAGAGTCTCAAATATTACTAAAAGACTCATGAGAAAACAGGACAGACTTTGCCTGGTGCCCAAAAAACAACAAGGGCAGCAGGTGAGCATGTCTGGGAGGGAGTGCATATTTTGGGTGCCACCACAGGAAACTCCCTTTTTCCATTAGCTGCCCTACTGGTCTGAAGGTTGGTTATATTACCTTTAAAGCCCTGAATAGCTTAGGTCCAGATTACCTGAGAGAGTTCCTTTCTCTAAAGATCCCCACCACTCATTAAGATCATCAGGAGAGGTTCGTCTTCGGGTTTCAGCAGTTCATCTGGTGGTGACCTGGGATTGGACCTTCTCAGTTGTCGCCCGTAGGTTGTGGAACACACTCCCTATGGATATAAAAGGATTGTCTTCCTTGGAGGCCTTCAGGGAGAGCCTTAAACACCTATCTTTTTAGCCTGGCTTTTAATATTATCTAGTTTTAGTTTTAATTTTAATCTGGTTTAAATGTTTTCTGATTTTAATTTTTTTTTATTATACAATGAATATTTTACAAATGTGGTGAATATTTATATGCCACTTTTCAACAAGAGTTCTCAAAGCGGTTTGCATAGATATAAATAAAATATTGTTTTGATTTTAATGTTAACCACCCTGAGCCACTTTAGCAGGATGGTATATTGAATGAATGAATGAATTGTAGTTGGTTTAGAACTACAGTAGTTTGGACCATGGTGGGGCAGGTGGGGCTTTCAGATCTGGCTACCTGAAACCTTTCCCTCCACAGAGATATGCTAGGAGGGAAGTCATCATTCGGTGGTGGGATGAGGCCCATGTGCTCTAGCAGACAACCACAGACTCTTCCTTGCCGACCGTTGATTAAATGCTTTGTGGATTGCTTCAGCTTTTTCTTTATTTCTTGCAATCTTACTTTATGTGGACTTAAAAAGTGATGGCATGGTGATTCGAGGCCCATTCTTATGGTATCTCAGCCGTATGGGGGCACATTTTGGGTTTTTCCCCATGCCACGTGGGGAGCATATAAATTGAAGATTGTGTTGTGGGGAAGTACATGTGCTGAAATCAGTGTGTATTTGAATAGTAGGACTATTGCCAGTGTTGAGAGAGAGAAAATTATAAGGAAAACAGCTCAAGCCAATCACAAAGGCATTTAACACTTTGGTAGGCAGTGTAAGGTCTGTGTGGTACAACCGGTCGGTCAAAACTTTCTCTCTTCTGGCCCTCTTCTTCTGTTATTTGAGGAAACAGTATAACTCATTGATGGAAAATATTTGGTCATCTATCTATGATGGATGGGATATAGCAATGTTGGAGTGGGCCCTGGAACAAAAAGTATAGGTGGGCCCCTGCACCCCACTTCTTTAGAGAAGTGCAAGGGGGAGAGCAAAGAGCAAGCTGTTACTCAGCTGACGCACCCCCCCCCACTTGGCCTAGGGACACTTGTCGTCACCATCCCCCTGTTCAGTTGTAATTACACCCCATGCTATAATTTGTAATAGTCACATTTGTTTTAAGTATTTATCCCACTCAACACATTTGTTTTACCTAGGGACAGGCGTATAGGCTAGAGGTGTAATATTTATATAAGAGTTATATTTTATTAATGTTGCCAGGCTGGTTGTATTGCCTAAACGTTACTACCCTAATCAAGGCAATCTAAATTACATACAAAGAGATTGTTCCAGTCACTGGCGTTTCTGCTTTCAGCATTCAGAGGATGAAAGTCCCCTAGTGCTGTCATGGTCTGGGCTTGTACCAGATTCAGCTCTAGGTTCCAAGAGAAATAAATGGTTTGCTAATTTGGAAGGTCTGGCGTCAGAATTTTATGGGCTTATGCATTTGTGAACCTGTAATTATCCCCTTTCCAGAAAGGATTTGATACTAGTTTTTTGATGATTACCAGATAGTGGGTTTGCTGTGGTCAGACCAGATCTTCTGTTACTCACCAGTTGTCAGTTTTCTGCTTTATTACCTAGGATTTCTTTCTAATTTTTCACACTCAGAATGTTAAGAGATTAAAGCCCTTTCCAGGCATTTTTTCCGACCTAGGGTAAGAGGGGGAATGGGAGCATGCCAGGTACCCATTTGCCCTGCTGCAGTTCAGCACTTCTCTGTAGGGATGTGCGAACACGTATGGACATTTGTTCGACATCAAACGGGTTTTATATTTTAAACTTTGAACCCCGCAAACAGGTCAGGGGGTTCCATTGAGCCAACCCCCCCGACCTGTTTGCGGGGTTTGAAGGTGTGTGTGTGTGTGTGTGTGTGTGTGTATACACACACATACACATACTTACTACCTCTGGGGTTCTCCAAGGCCACGGGGTGTGTGTGTGTCTCCGGAGGTTTCCCCACCTTGCGCATGCCCAATGGGGGTGATTTTGGCAGTAATGGAGGCTGGTGGGGGGAGGAGAAACCTCCAGAGACCCCCCGTGGCCTCAGAGAAGCCCCCCCCCCTTAGGGGGTAAGTGGATTAAATTATTTTAAAAACCTGTGAATCATGCAAAACCAAATTGGGGATTTTGAGGGGCTGCAAAACCGAACTGGCCTAGTCTGGTTTGAGCCCCGTTTGGACATGAACCAAACCAGGCCAGATGGTTTTGTGTACACCCCTACTTCTCTGAAAAGATAAACACCCGAACCTGAGGAGAGTCTTCAGGGGAAGATAATCTAGGGGAACATGTGAGGACACATCTAGAAACAGCTAGGACATAGACGAAAAACATGTCTACATGGCATGGTGTGGGTGTGTGGGCGGGGGGACTGTTCTCATGAGCAGCCTAGCGTGGGCCAGGCTGCTTGTGTGGAGGACACTCCTGCCCAGTCTAACCCAACTCCCCAGCCTGGCTCTTAAACGAGGTTAAGGGAGTGAGGGCTTCTTTAACCCAGCTATCGGGATCGTTTGTCTCCTCAGGCTGCATGCAGAGACTGGCACCTAAACTACCTGTGTGATGGTGTAATCCCCCAAAACACTGCGCTCATGCCTTGTGGGATATTGGAGGCCACAAAAATGAGACCCAGCTTATGTTGATCCACACTGCCAGGAGCAGTGCAGGTTTTGTAGCTTGAATGTGGGTTAGGCTTGTGCCTGAAACATTTTGGAGGCCATTATGAAGGCCTCCGAAACGTTTTGGCTCTGGCGGCTGTTTCAGCACTTCGGCACCGGCAGGGGTAGTCCTTTAAGGGGGGGGGTGCGCTCATCCCTCCTGCCGCATTTCCCCCGCTGGCACTCCATTATTTTTAAACCCTTCGGGGCAGCAGTGTTCCTCCCTGCCACCCCGTTGTCATCGCCCGGAAGTAGCAAGCGTGCACGTGCCTGTTGCATGCATGCGCGTGCCCATCCACCATGCATGCGCACGCATGCATGTGACAGGTGCATGCGCGCTTGCTACTTCTGGCCATTTCCGGCCGATGACGACAACGGGGTGGCAGGGAGGAATGCTGCTGCCCCGAGGGGCTTAAAAATAATGGAGCGCCAGCGGGGGAAATGCAGTGGGAGGGGTGAGTGCACCCTCCCCCGCCCTTAAAGGACTACCCCCGCCGATGCCAAAGCAACTTCGTGCACAAGCCTAATGTGGGTGTGTGGTTTGCGCACTGAGGAAATGAAGATTGATTGTCTGGGGGAAGGTAGGTTGAACCCTGCCCACCTACCTGTGTGGTTGTGTGAATAGCCCCTGTGTGTGTGTGTGTGTGTATGCGCGCTGATCACCCGAGCAAGGCTTCTGTGCCTTTGAGATCAGGTATCATGGTTGTGAATTCTGTGCTAAAAAGTTTACTACTATGTGGTTAATTGTTCAGTATAGAAACATTTCCTTTATAAGCATACCAAATGTTGGTTGAAGCTTGGATTCTTGATGGTTGCAAATGTGGGTGATAGCAGGGAGGTGTCTGGGTCTTAAAAAGGAAGGTTAGGGGTTATATTGAAAGGATTACGAAATGTTTTGGGGAGTGGAGATGTCTTGTGCCCTGACCACTGAGGCCAATTCCCATACCAGTTTATTGGCCCCACATCTTAAGATTCATTTTGGGCAGCATCCTAAACATTCATGGACTCACTTGCAGATGGAATACTGTACAATTTTATTGTATTCACTTGGGCTCTGCACTGAAATATGACAGATTTTACTGCTACCTCCTCTGTGTTTCACTGACCATCTGGTTCATTGTTTACAAACTTCTTTTCTTCTTTGTAGCCACACCTGCCATTTTAGGATATCACTTTGTGCCTCTGACAAAGTGGGCTCTGGTCCATGAAGGCTTATGGCAAAATGAATAAAAGATTTGTTTAAGTCTTTAAAAGTTTATAAGGTGTGACAGGGTTCTTTGTTTTAAATACTGGACATTCATCCATCCTACCAGCTGACATTCACCTGACTAGCTTTTCACATCACTGAAAAGCTAAGAACCTTTCAACCCATTTGCAAGTTCTTTTCATGCATTTTTCATCCAGTTTTCAGTGCAAGTCCTGAGACGGCTGTATCCAAGAAAAGATACTTGGGAGGAGTCTTTGACTGTTTCTTCAAGAGCCTTCTATGATTTTGTCTTTTTAATAGAAGCTGTTCATGTGTGTTCCATTTTTGATCTTTCTAACCACACTGCTTAGACATTTGCCCTTAAAATTGAAAATGGAGCTTCTTGGAAGCTTTAAGAAGCCACTAGCTTTTGTGCCAAGAAACTTCAGTCCTTACTGTAGGATGATCATGCCCAGGCAGATTTTCAGCTACACTAGCAATTAAATAATATTTACTGTTTAATAATGTAATATGCTCCTGTGTTTTCAAACACAACATTTCTCTAGTTTAGTTGCATATCCCCACCAATTATTTTGAATATAATAACTGTTTTAGAACAAGTTTGAGTGGAGGTGCAGCAAAACCTGAATGCTGTTTGAGTCTGAAAACACAAACACATAATTCATACGGTTACCAGTGTTCCCTCTAAGGCATGCGTGTGTGCATGTGCTCACACTTTTTTTGATGTCTGCTCAGTTAATTTTAGATACCGCTCAGGCTGAATCATCTCTTGTCTTGTCTGTCTGACTCCCGCTTTCAGGTTTGACAGGCGTTGCTTCTGGTCTGTGGCCTGAGAACTTCCCAAAGGCCCCGATCTGCATGTGCATGCACACACACTACCTTGGCACTACTGCCCAGAAGAAAACTCAATCTGCACACCATTGAGAAAAATTAGAGAGAGCACTGACAGTTACTCGCCTGCTGTGCTATATATTTTAAATCAAACATGGTGTGAGTCAATAAAAGACATAGCTCCCCAGAGTGTGTTGAGAAGTCACAGTGTCATGTCCATACCCTGAGGAGCCTGATGGGGTCAGACCTACAGCACCTTCTACTCTGTTCATGTTCTCAAGACCACTTTGGTCAGCCACATGCCTTGCATATCTCTTGCCTTTCCAACTCCTGCTTTCAGGCTTGAGAGGCGTTGCTTCTGGTCTGTGGCCTGAAAACGTCCCAAATGGTCCAATGTAATGTAATGATCTCTTGTCGTCTTTCTAATCCCCATGTCTGACCCTTGGGGGCTCACTGTCCCTTCACTTGTGTGTTATCCTAGCCCTGTGATAACCGTGAATACGAAAATTTTGTTACTGTGATGAGATCCTGAGTGTGTGTATGTATGTGTATATATCTATATCTATTATTGCTGTAGAGATTTGACAGGTCTTGCTTTCCCTTAGATGTGTCCATTCTGAACAAAGTCTTATACTGAAGTTACTTAAGTAGGTAGGTATAATTATAATTTGTGGGCACTATCTGCTCATGGTATGCCGGAGACGATATATTTAGACTAGGATCACTATTGTAGAGGGCATGCCTGCAGCCCAGGGACAGGCTGCCTGGTTGCCCTCCATGCCTGTGTGCATGCCGCCTACCTTGGATAGAATGTTGTGCACTGGGAACACTGCTGCACTGGGAACGCTGCTGCACTTTCATGCCCTTGATTCTACCATGAAGAGATTTCCAGGAGGTGTCACATTTTGGCCCGTGCAAATTATGTTCACCAGCATTGTCAGTTTTGAACTTTCATCGTTTCCTTTTCCATCGGAAAAAAACAAATCTTTGGTGAGGTATGGAGCAACAAGTAAGCAAAAGAAACATTTATGCTGCAATCACATTGACCAGTTTAGACAAAAGGCAAGTCAAATGTCCCTAGTTTTGCCAGTCGTTGGTTACTCTCTTCAGTGATTAAAGTAGAATGTGTAGGAGTTTTCTCCACCTCTGACATTCCCATAATGTTTTACTAGTACTTGCGTATAGAATCCAAAACCTCATTTTTATACATGTTGGCTAAGGGAGACCCTAAGCCTTAAAAAATGGACTCCTCCCTTTAAGAAGTGTGGTTTTCAGCAAAGCATAACAACTGGAAGACAAAATTAAACTGACCACTTGTAATTCATGCAGATCTCTTCTTTGTCTTGTTTCTGCCTAAAAATAAGACTCTGTAATATTGTGTACCAGTTTGTTCTTTGGTAAATCAAGAAGCACTTTTCTTTTCCATATGCAGTTTAAACTGCCAGGCTTAAATGGGGAAAATATTCTATGTATCCATGGATATCTAAATTTAGAAAGATAAACAATTCTTCTTCCTGTTACAGATTACAAGAGAGCAAGAGTTGTTAAGAATCAACTGCTTGCTATATACCCCTGAATAGGTGGAAAAGAAAATGTGTGTATTTGTGGTGGTGTTTTTTAAAAAATGCATAACTTGTGGCAATAGCAGCAAACCTTTTAAAAATATGTCACTTATGCTGAGTGGCTAAAATGAGACGCTGTGGGTCAACATAAACTATCAGCAACTGTAAGATGGTGGTGTATAAGTAATGGACTGGAATCTCAGCATTTAAATACTTGGAAGAGAAAATATATGTTTAGATGTGGGCAGCATCTTCCTTACAAAGCATCAAGGAGGTTTGCTTAGAGATTGGAAATTATTGCCCTTAAAATGAAAGGTCAGTGTTGTGTAGTTGTGTTGTGGGGGTCAATGAAGCTGTGATGCATACTCTTCTCCATGAAATTTATTCCTTGTTTGTTAGTTTATCTTCTTATATTTATTTTTCCATTTTTTACTTTGCCTTTTGACCCAAAGTGCCATTTAGGTCAAGTCATCTGCTTAATACCTTACCATTTTCTCAGGGTCACAGTATCACCATTTTGATGCTCAGGAGCACTGTATTGAGAAGAACACTTAGCAGTCAATACAGGAACCTTCCATTCACTGGTGTCAAACGACTAGCATTAGTTAAGATGAGTTTATGCATTGACAAGTCCTAACTGCACTTTTCACTTTAGGCTGACTTCCATGTGATTAATCCTCCTGGATCTTTTTATAATCTCCAATTATTTATTATTTCCTTTAACTAAGGGGGAGGATCGGCTCTGCCACTCAGCTGGCGGAGCCCATTTGTGTGGTCAGCAAATAGTCTGCATGCATGTGTGGAGGCCAGGTGAGGGGCAAAGCCGATCTCCTGCCGCAGGAGATGCTGGGCGGTGCACCACTGCTCAGAGCAGCTTTCAGGTGCAGTGATAGCCGAGGTAAGCACCTACTACTTTACTCTTAAAGATTCCTCTTCCCCTACCCCCAGGCGGCATCCACACCGGCCACTACTATTAGCAAGCCAGGGTTAACCTGTCCGCAGCAAGTGAGTAAGCAAGTGAGTGAGGAGGGGGACTTTTCCCACTTGGAAACCCCTGACAAAATTGATCTGTTTGATGGAAGGAGATTCTTGTACTTCCCCATTCCCTTCGTGGACAGCTGTGCAGGTGTGCAAGTTGCTAGATTCAGGCTGTCCCCCCAATAGCACCTTGGGGGGTTCCAGAACAATGGTATATGCAGAAAGTTGTTTCCACGCACAGGTTCCTATTGCTTGATCCGAACAATGGAGTGCACTGAAAAAATAACTTTTCCATTGCAAGATTAGAAGAATCTAAATAGTGGGGGCTGACTGTCATATACATAACAGAAATATTAGTTATTTGTGCCAGATACAGTACATTTAAATTACAATTGTCCTGCTTTAACACAGTTCCCTGAAAGACTATTTATTTTACCATTCCTGCTCTTCTGTAATGCAGTCTTTTGCCCTATGCTTGATCAGTTATGTTTTCCATGTTCAGGGCTTGGCAAATCCCAGGCACCAGTGAGCCATGGTGCCTAGAAATTTAACTGTGGTGCTTAGACTAGGATATTCAGTGTTAGAGTTAATAAAATATTTGTCCCAGGTAGCCCTGTTTCTGTTCTAAGTATGTAACTTGTCAAGGGAATAAAGAGAAGCCCAGGTACCCTCTATCTCCAAAATACCAGTCACAAAGTCCAGTAATTTATTTATCTCATTTCATTTCATTTCATTTCATTTGTATACTGCCACATCCAAAAAGGCTCTGGGTGGTGCACAATAACAACAAAACCCACAGACTAATCATTAAAAAACCATCAATACAAAAACAAATTTAAAACCAGTTTAAAACCAGTTTAAAAACTATGGAAGGCCAGACCAAACAAATAGGTTTTAAGGGCTTTCTTGAACGTCCACAATGAACTCAAGAGACAGATTTCTGCCGGGAGTGCATTGCACAGCCCAGGAGCCGCTACAGAGAAGGCCTGGCTCTGTCACCACCAGAGTGGTGTTAACTGTGTTACCAGTGTTACCTGGAGATGGACCTCCTCAGATTACTTTAATGTGCGGTGCAATAATGTTGTCAAATGTCTATTGTCTGGCTCCTAAAGTTTTGGGCTAGCTCCTAAAACCAAAGAAAATGTCAAGACCTGTGCATGTTTATATCTAGTTTATTTGTGACTTACATCCATAGATCTTACCATTGCCAAAGATTGTTGAGGCACCCAGGTTGTAATAAAGGCATAAAAAGTGTTATCACTAAGAGGATACTTTCGAAAGAAGCCAGTTTCACCCGAATCAGCCAGAACAGGGAGCCATTCAAAAGAAAATATTTTTTTAAAAAAATAAAAATAAAAAAGGATTCCTATGCCGATTTCAGCAGCAATTCTTGCTTTCAAGTATATGAGTGGTATCGAGCTAGTTAAGCCCACACATTATGTACTGAAAAATAATTCTATAATACCAGAGGTAGGGGGAGGCTGGGCCATTAGCTCACTTCTGAACTGTTGCTTTGTTTCTCAGAAGAGGTGGGATTCTGGATTGCCTTTGAAACAAGCGCCCTTATTCATAAGCTGTTAGCTGCCTGATTTATATCAAGGCTTACTGTGAATTAAAGCTAAGACCATCATTCCATACAGACATGCAAGTGGAGTTTCTTGGGAAAATATGTTAATGTTTTCTCTCCATTTTGTACTCACAGAGATGCAGAGCATATTATAAAGGGAACATGGATCCTGTTTTTCTGAGACACAACTCATGCCATCACAGTATTGCAGGAATAAATAAAACCCATCACCAGCAGAATAGGGCCCTGGTACGTGCCCAGAAAGGCTCAGAAACTGTGTCACTTTCCCATTGCAGCCCTGAGATTTAAAATCAGTATGGGATTTTAGTGTTTTAGTGTAACAGTATCACAGAAATCGTATTGTCCCATTGCGCAAATAAAGACAATGGCCAATAATAAAATCCATCTATCTTTCTCAGCCTCAATGGATGTAAACGTCTCTGTCTTGTCTAAGACTGCAGTCCTTAACACATGTAAATGGAAATAATGTCGTAGGACTTACTCTGAGGTACACATGACTAGGATTCCGCTCTGTCAGATGAAGTGATTAAGTGCCGTCAAGTTGGTGTTGACTCTTAGCAACCATATAGGTAGATTCTCTCCAGGATGATCAGTCTTCAGCTTGGTCTTTAAGGTCTCTCAGTGGTACATTCATTGTTGTCATAACCAAGTCCATCCACCTTGCTTCTCTTTCCTTCAACTTTTCCTAGCATTATGGACTTTTCAAGGGAGCTGGGTTTTTGCATAATGTGTCCAAAGTATGATAGTTTGAGCTTGGTCATTTGTGCCTCGAGTGAAAATTCTGGATTGATTTGTTCTATGACCCATTTGTTTGTTTTCCTGGCTGTCCATGGTATCCTCAAAAGTCTTCTCCAGCACCAAAGTTCAAAAGCATCAATACTTTTTCTATCTTGCTTCTTCAAAGTCCAGCTTTCGCATCCATAGTGTCTGTTCGCAATAGGTTTTGAACCCTATATGTCTAGAAATAATGAAACTTTTAACTGATAGTTGGCCTTAAAGGTTGTTAGGATATACCTAACAACCTATACTTGGCAGCTTCACACAATCGCTGCCAAGTCAGTAAGTCTGACTTGAGTTTCCCATCAAGCATGCATTCCCTACGGGCTTGTGTTCTGAAGCCGCCAACTGTTGGTTACCACATTGTGTTACTGAGAGTCTCCCAACTTCCTCATGACTAGGGATGTGCAGAACCAGTTCACAATCGAACTGGTCCACCACAAACCCAGAAGCCCCAGTATGCCCTGCACAAGCGCGTAGGGCATACTGGGGAGACCCCCGGATCTGGGAGGTGGCTATTCGCCTCCTCTCCAGGGGTCTACTCATGAGTAGGCATGGCAGAAAGCCACGCCACAGCTACTCACGATTAAAAAAACCAGGTTTGCGGAGCACTTACTCTGCATGCCTGGTTTTGGGGCAGGGGTTCTTGAGTGGGTTACCCGCTCCAGAACCACTGGGCTCGCAGCCAAGCCCGGTGGTTCTGACGATCTGCAAAAATCGGGCTAGGCTCTCCTAGCCTGATTTTTACAGATTGTGGGAATAGCCCCATAGCCTCAATGTGACTTACAGTAACAAAATTCAAACAGAAGGTGAAAAACAATTGTTACACATCAGTTTTATACCACTTTGATCACCACAGCATCCTCCAAAGAATTCTGTTCACATGCGCATGCAAAACTGAGCTAAGGGAGCCCAGCCCGGTTTTGCACGTACATTTGAACCACTGGGATCATGCTTGATCCCGAAGCCTCCCCACAAATCAGGGTTAGGAGAGCAAGCACTCTCTGTGGGAGGTAAGTGCTTTTGGGCTTCCTCCCAGCAAAATGGGTAGCATTTTCTCACTACACATGAGAAAGAGCTCTAAGAATTGTTTGATGACAGGTGGAGAACTCTGTTAGAGAATACCTTCCTTTATAGAACTACAGTTTCTGGAAGAGAAAGTATGCTTAATCAATTAGTTAAAGTCTATGGAATAGACATGAACTGGGATATGACCCAATGATTTAAAAAAAAAATTTAAATCATTTTTTATATCCCGCTCTTCCTCCAAGGAGCCCAGAGCGGTGTACTATATACTTGAGTTTCTCCTCACAACAACCCTGTGAAGTAGTTTAGGCTGAGAGAGAGAAGTGACTGGTCCAGAGTCACCCAGCTAGTTTCATGGCTGAATGGAGATTTGAACTTGGGTCTCCCAGGTCCTAGTCCAGCACTCTAACCACTACACCACGCTGGCATCCTTTCCCACCCATTCAGTACTCTGCTTGAGTTGTTGCTCTGAGTCTGTTCATGACCACATCAGATTTTTATGTGGAAATTGTGTCATGCACACATCTTTAGATGTTCATGTATCAGGACTACTAGACACATATATCAGTATTTTAATTTTAATAGCACACAACTCTTGTTCACATTTTCCATGTGTTTTCTGAAGGGAATTGATATACCCACAACAAATCTAAATTCTGACTCAAGGGTGAAATGGCCTTCTGCCGTCATTTAATTTCTACTGCATAGCCTCATTACATAGGCTAGGAAGATAACTTAGTGGTTAACTCTGCAGTACTAATTTAGAATTGCATAATTTCATCTATACACACCCTTGGAGGTAGATTCACTAGGAACAAAGCATTCTTGGCATGAATGAATTCACTGTGCATATTTCAGGAGAGAGATCTTTTTTTGTTTTTAATCAGTTGCACAAGAGGTGCTGAAAGGGGAAAGCACAGTTTTTACCACTGTCATATTACACTGGCTGATTTTGAGCATCGAAGCAATGTTGGGAGATCTGATCACAGATCTTCTGCATTGTCCACAGTTGGTCTTTGGAGGGGCGGGGGGCGGAACCCAGAAATGACTTTATTAATTGATATCTGTGCTCAGTATAATACATGTTTCTCATTGTGGCATGGGTGCCATTCACCAGCTAACCTTTCTGTGCCATCCAGTTCAATTTATGGCACTTGTGTGGGAGAAGTGCATGGTGCTTTGGCAGGCATGGAATGTTGAAATAACTAATAGGTACCTCCAATATGATCATTTCCAGAAATATGATCCAGTTCCAGAAATAAGTGGTTCTGGTGTAAGGAAGAGTTTGAAAGAGTAATGGTATCTGGAATAGGGGTGTACATGGACCATCTTTTTGCGGCTCGGTCCAAATTCTGACCAAACCACAGGTCTGCGAACTGGTTCAGTCAAACCAACCTGCTGGCCCGGTCTGTTCAACCAAACCAGCTTGAACCAGTTTGGCGGTTCAAAGGGCTATGCTTGTAAAGTGGAATCTGGTGAGGAATCCTTGAAAAGGCCTCTAAAGGGAGGCCATGGGGCAGTGAGAGGGTAGCTTTAAAAGTAGGCGTAACAGGCTTATCTGTCCAGCCACGGTAGTGGTACTGCTGCTCTTCAAAGGCCCCCCGGCCCAGTACCAGTATCTGCACAGTGCTACCCCCTGCAGCCTGCCCACCCGCACGGTGGTGGCAGCATGGGTCCAGAACTGACCTGGCCTCCGTGCTTGCATGGTTTCCCTTTTACAGGCATAGCATGTCAAACAGTGGCAAACTGGTCCACCACGGACCAGGTTCAGTTTGATTGCGGATTCCGGATTCCCCTTCCATGATCGCGGATTCCCCTTCCTGAAGGCTGGTCTGGCTCGCAATTGAGCTACTTGAACCAGCCTGGTTTGTACTGCACTGGTTCGCTGCAAACCGTTTGTGCACACCCCTAATCTGGAATAACCAGTTCCATATGGAACCTATAGAGATGCTTACCTGTGTGAGAAGTTTGGATTGTGTGTTCCATGCATTGATGTAGCCAGCATCTCATTTAAATCATGCCCACAGGTATGCCGTGTGCAATCTTAGCATACCAGCATTACGGCTACCAGGTAACTTGGCTCGTGCATGCACTGCAAGCACCTCAGGAATCCGTAGCCCAAGATTCCTTGGATGCTCATAGCACACATATGGGAACATTGATCCATGCCCTGCCCTCTCTCCATCTCCCGATCCCGAGTCATTTCTAAATGATCCAGCAGCAGTTAGACATCTCTTGTGTAAAGCATACACAAGAGATGTCTAACTGCTGCTGGATCATTTAGAAATGACTCGGAATCGGGAGATGGAGAGAGGGCAGGGCATGGAGGTGAGCTGGTTTCCTTCCTATGGGAGGAGAGCTGGTCTTGTGGTAGCAAGCATGAATTGTCCCCTTTGCTAAGCAGGGCCAGCCCTGGCTTGCATTTGAATGGAGACTAAAGGTGTGAGCACTATAGCATATTCACCTTAAGGGATGGGGCCACTCTTGGAAGAGTACCTGCCTGCTTGCATGCTGAAAGTTCCAAGTTCCCTCCCTGGCATCTCCAAGATAGGGCTGAGAGAGACTCCTGCCTGAAACCTTAGAGAATCTGCTGCCAGTCTGTGTAGGCAATACTGAGCTAGATGGACCAATAGTCTGACTTGGTTTAAGGCAGCTTTCTATGTCCCTGGTTTTTAAGGTCTAGAAAGAGGGAGGCAAACAGTACTTTATGTAGTAAGGAAAGCTGGGCAAGTGAGCCCTTTCTGTCATGCCGATATATTTTCTTATTGCTAATCTATGAATTACTAATGCTGTTACTTACAACTATTACAGTTTTGTAGCAGGTAGAAATTTTAATCCTGAATCCAATTGTCTATTTTCATATCTATATATAGTTTTCTAACTTCTCCTCTATAGTCTACAGAAAGGGGATATTTCTCTCTCTCTCTCTCTCTCTCTCTCTCTCTCTCTCTGTAGAATATAGAGAAGAAGCTATCAGCTTCAGTTTTAGTTCTCTTAGCGAAGCCACCTAATGGTGCAGTGGGAAAATGACTTGCCTAGCAAGCAAGAGGTTGCTGGTTCGAATCCCCCCTGGTATGTTTCCCAGAATATGGGAAACACCTATATCGGGCTGCAGCGATATAGGAAGGTGCTGAAAGGCATCATCTCACACCGTGTGAGAGATGGCAATGGTAAACCCCTCCTCTATTCTACCAAAGCAAACCACATGGCTATGTGGTTGCCAGGAGTCAACACCAACTTTGAGGGTAACTTTACTTTAGTTATAATTAGCATTGATACAATGCATTCAAAGCATTTTATACACACTATCTTAATAATATGCTTATTTGTAGACACTGGGGAGGATGTAGCTTAGTGGCAGAGCACTTGGTTTGCTTCCAGAAGGTGCCAGGTTCAATCCCTAGCGTCTCCAGGAAGGGCTGAGAAAAACCCCTGCCTGAAACCCCGGAGAGCAGCCGGCTGTCACTGTACTAAGCTAGATGACTTGGTATAAGGCAGTTCAAGATTATGCCCTTATGAATCTGCTGGGGGCCTCTGCTCATCTTTTTGAGCGGTGTTCACGACCCCACCATTGACTGAGATTCGGTTGGCAGGGACAAGAGACAGGGCCTTTTCGGTTGTGGCCCCTTGGCTCTGGAATGCCCTCTCAGAAGAGCTTTGCCATGCTCCCTCCCTTAGGGTGTTTTAAAAAGATCTTAAGACCCTACTTGTTCAGAGAGGCTTTTTAATGTATTTTATTACAGCCTGTTGGGTTTTAAATTTTAGTTGAGTTCATTTTAATTGTTTTTATTCTACGTTGTGTTTTACTGTGTTACATTTTATACTGCTTTTACAGTTTTATTGTTGTGAGCCACCTTGAGCAGTATTGTACTACTGGGGTGGGATATACATAGTTTTAATTAATTAATAATTATTCCCAGGTGAGACTGCTTGGGGCCCATTGTTGTCAAGAGAGAGGAGGTGGCAGCTGATCAATGCCTCAAAACTCCCTAGAACTGGCCTGAGTGTGCGGGAAGGGGATTGATGATTAAAGTTTCAGTTAAAACTAGGACGGAGCTGAACCACCATCCTTAGCTTTGTAATCTCATCCATGAACTGCATAGTTGACCCACCATTTCTCATTTTTTGAGGAGATGCCTTGAAGATGGAGCCACCTAATGGCGCAGAGGGGAAGTAACTTGCCTAGGGAGCAAGAAGTTGCAGGCTCGATTGCCCGCTGGTATGTTTCCCAGACTATGGGAGTTACTCTAAAGGACAATTAAATTTCAATAGTTTCCTCTAGTAAATTTAGTCAGGATGTCAGCCACTGACTTTAATTCCCAGACTAAGGGAAACACCTATATCGGGTAGCAGCGATATAGGAAGAAGCTGAAAGGCATCATCTCATACTGCACGAGAGATGGCAATGGTAAACCCCTCCTGTATTCTACCAAAGAAAACCACATGGTTTTCTGTGGTTGCCAGGAGTCGACTCCAACTCTACGGCACAACTTTACTTGAAGATGAGCCAAGTTTGCATATTGTGCTGGGGATGAGGAATGGGTCACCTCTCCTTGTCACTGCCTTCTTTTGCTGCACTGTGTGTGCTTCT
Organism: Hemicordylus capensis; assembly: GCF_027244095.1. Taxonomy (NCBI): domain Eukaryota; kingdom Metazoa; phylum Chordata; class Lepidosauria; order Squamata; family Cordylidae; genus Hemicordylus; species Hemicordylus capensis. The sequence goes on from NC_069657.1 coordinate 418,075,823, forward strand.
GTGGCTGTGAAGTCTACAAACTGCCACAGAAGTGCTCTGTTGGATTTTGGGAGGGCATTTTGCAACACACAAGCCCCACCCCCACACATTTGACCCTGAAATAACAGCTTGACAATCCTTCAGTTCAGCACTATCAGTTTAAATGTATTTAGAATCAGCAGCTCTAGAAAATTTCCCCTTATTTCTATTTTTTGGGGGAAGTGTTCCATTTTATGAAAATGAAAGCCTGCTTCCTTTCTCAAAGTAGTGACACAACAGTAGGTAAGTAGGTGAATCTTTCCAGATGAGACCTGTCTGGTATTTGGCACTTATTTAATGCCCTTCTCCTAAAAATTCAGGCTTGCACCTCATCAAGCAAGTTGTGCTAATTATCCCCTTCTCCATGCCCAGCCCAGAATTGCATAGTTTGGATAGGTGTGCTGTAACTCTGTAATATATGGAATGCTGGAAGAATTCCAGAAGCTGTTGGTAAAGGTAATGTTTAAAATGTAGGAGAAAGTGTGTGTGTGTCTGTGTACATATACATTATATATGTATGAGAGAATAACTTGCCTGCTCTTCTTCAGCATGGGACATCAAATTACCTAAGGTAGGTCTGATACACTAAGGATGTTGGTTGTACGTGTCTGGAAATGACTGGAATATTAGCCTGCTGATGAATTTAATATGTCGGAGAAAACTGGACATTTCTTATTCCTATTGAAAGCAATAAGTGTTCCCAAAGCTACACTTGGGAGTAAGCTTCATTGACTTCAAAAGATGTGATGGTTTCCAGCTCTTGGAAACCAGTATGCTTGTAACATTCACCATGCGCAGCAGTAAACTATGATGCACACTACCTCACATTCACACCCTGGATACAATGAGGGCCGTACATAGACTCCCAGAAGCTGGGAGATGCCATCTGAAGGAATTTCAAGTGCCAACTATGGACCAGGTCATTTATCTGCATTTGTTCTTCAGGTTGTGCCTTCATAATTGTTGTTGGATATTATCTTGCATTATCCTAGTCATCATTGACTGGCACAAGGTGTCAGTTTTGCTAATTAAAAATGATGTTTGTTGAAGGTAGACGTTCCTCTTAAGAGCGATGTAAAAAGCCACAAGGTAATAGTGTTGTAAAAACTAACACTTGTAAGCCAAAAAAGGAATCTTTAATAATCCCCTGCCATACACACACACGCAGTTTGGAATGGTGAATAGAAAGTTTTTTGTTACAGCAACATACTAGAGAAAGCAGCTTCAAAAATTAAAAATTTCAGTTCCAACCCACATAGCGGAAGTATCTACAAGATGCAGTTGCTGGCATCCTGACTAAATTATTCAGTAGTGCTATTCAAGAATTACTCTAAAGGACAGTTAAATTTCAATAGTTTCCTCTAGTAAATTTAGTCAGGATGTCAGTAAAGCCACTGACTTTAATTTTAACAGAAGAATCTCAGCTTCAGTTCCCTGGGGTGCTCTTTCTGAGAAGAAAAACTTTAGTGCAGGGGTTCTCAGACTTAGGTCCCCAGATTTGTTGGACTACAGCTCCCATAATCCCTAGCCACTTTGCTGTTGTGGCAGGGGATGATGAGAGTTGTAGTCTATAACATCTGGGCCACCCACCCACGTTTCAGAGCCCCTGCTATAGGCGGTTCCCCTGGAAATGCCAAATAGCAATTTGCTTTTTAGCCCCTACCCAGCAGCTCTTAGCATCATTGGAGGTCCCTCTCTGCAGGCCCTTGCCCATAGAGATTAATTGAGTAGGAGAGTAGACCTTCTCTTTGTTGTGTTCTGAGTTTGGAACTCCCTGCCAAGGGATGTCAACCTGAAGCTTTCATTGTTCCTATTTGGGCACCATGCAGAGTCTGTCCTATCTGTTTGGAATTTTTGGTGGCTAATCTGGTTTGATTTGCTAGGTTGGAATTTTTTCATTGACGCTCTCTTAATACTGCATTGGATATCATTTTAAACTGCTGCCACTTTTTAGTTGCACAATTGCCCAGTTGCTCAATACCGCCAGAACTGCCTTTTGTGTTGCACAGCAGCCTCGGCGGGTCCCTAACAGCACAATTTTGTTGTACAGAAGGTCAGCCACTGTTTATAATGGTGATATTCTGAACATATTTAATAGTTTTAGTTATTTTTTTGTTATATTAATCATATTGGATACCAACAGTGGAAGAAACATGGGATATACTTAGCCATTTCTTACATTTTTAGGTAAATTCTTTTCTAATCTGATGTGGCAGAGGGATTAGAGAGGTCATATTCATTTTGCCTTTATGGTGATATATGCTTCCATCTCAGTTCATCTTCTTAATCTGCCATTAAGGCTTCGTTTGGTGAAAGTATTGATTATATTTGCAGAGGTTGGAGCCTCACATGTTTAGGGGCTCCAAAATAGCATTTCAGGAACTGCTTCAGAAAGCCTTGACTGGCTGTCTGAAGAGAAATTTCCTCTCTCTCCTCCTTCAGAGTAGGAGGTCATGGCTCACAAAGGGTTAACTTCCACTCCTTGCTCCCAGTAGACAGGAAATTCAGGTGATTTTTGGGTAACAGGAAGTCCATCCCTTCTCCCAGCATGGAGGTGGCAGATCCCCAGTTCCTTCCTGTCTTTGCTCCTGGTGGGACAGGTTCACTGGAGGTCCTTCCCCTTATTATTCCTTTGGCTTTCCTTTCCTTCGGTCTTCTGGTGAGCATCCTGACCCTTTTCCTAAATTCCTTGGTGAGACTAATTTCCCTCTTTGGATAATTTTAGATAGTTTAAAAAAATAAAATAAAAAATAAATAAGTAAAAACCTGAATTGAGAGCAATTGGCATGGATCTTCTAGGTGTGAAAGTGGCTGACTCTTTTTGCACCCTTATTTTAAATTATTCCTGCTGGATCTAAAGGCACCGATAGATGTTGTTTGAAGGGGTTTTATTTAAGTAATGTAGTTGACCAGAATAAATATTAAATTCCATCCTGTACAAGTACAGCTTGTTTCACATGAATGTTTCATGCTGTTTTTAATAGCATCTCTTGTATTCATTGCGAACAGATGCACAAAGCATTTGTGCAGGAATATTTAAAATAATCTCAATCTCTCTCTCTCTCTCTCTCTCTCTCTCTCAAAAGAGAAACTTTTTATATTGAATCATAGTTGCTTTTTATCCATAGTTCTGAAGTACATTCCCTGGCAAGAAATCAAAGAGTTATTGAATACTGGTTTATTAAGCCTCACTGTGTGTCTGAGAAATAAGCTACATGAATTTAATGACCTAAGTGCACAAGGCGAGGTGTAAGGGGAAGAGTCTAGTTCCGGATTTTTGAAGAATCTGAAGAAGTCCATGTGAAAAAATGAGAGCAAAATGCTGTTATCGTGATTTTGCCTTTCTCCCTAGCCCCAATGTATTTTTTTTCATTCTGCCCTTATTGGTTTGTGGTGGCCTTGTTCTACAAGTACTAAAAAAGAAACGTATCCAAAAATAAAGTTAATTGTGAACTATCTGTAGTCGCCAGGAGTCTGCACTGACTTGACGGCACAATCTTTCCTTTATTAGAGGGTTAATTTAATCTGAGGAAATGGCTGGACTGGATGGGCCTTGGGCCTGATCCAGCAGAACAGTGTTTATGTTCTTATGGCTGCTCTGCTGAAAGGAAATGCATTTTAATTAAACAATAAGATCAGTTAACGCCCTCTGCAATTTGTTTGCAGTTTTACAAAACCAAACTCGGGCAAGACATAGTCTTTTGCCTAGCTTCCTTCCATTCTTTCTAATATATAATTCAAGCTCTTGTCTTGGGTATGTTGCAGAATAAACATAAGCTATGGGCACACTCTTAGAACCAGAGGGTTTTTTGTCCTTAAATAAATATATATTGACTGACATGTTTCGCAGTGTAATGCGGGCGGCTCAGAACCGCCTGTGCTGCTGCGGGTGTCTAAAAGACTACTCGCGATGCTGCAGAACAGCCCTGTTACACTACTGCTTAATATTGCACAATTGTAGTTGTGTGACACTATGTCCATTGGAAATAGTCATGGATGTAGCGTCACATAACTGTGCACAGTTTTATGTACTAGCAGACAGGGACTGTTCTGCAGCTGCAAGAGTGGTGTTTTAAACACTTGCAGTGGCATGGTCAGTTCTGAACCATCCACATTACACTAGGCAATATGGCAGCCATTGCTTAGTACTTGGAAACACTTTTTATCTGGCAAAGCGTTTTATATATAAGCTACATTAAAAATGTTTTAAGTGGCTTGCTGACGTGGTGGTCCGCAAAAGCTTTTGGTGACGATGTAGTGGTCCACATAAAGTAGTGGTTTGGGAGCCACTAGTATAGTATGTGAGAGCTGAAATAAGATGCACGTTTGCTTACATCTGTGCAAAAATTCTGTCCAACTATCTCTGTGGAAATAACCACATTCTGCATTTATATTTTTCCAGTCTTGGGATCTGCCTTTGGCATGGACAACACTCCTAAACCTGGAGGAGAAGAGCAGTAACTAGAGAAGCAACATCCACAGCTTCTTTGTCCGGAAGACCAAAAGTGTGAGAAGGGGAGAGGCAGCCTTCTTCGCCCCAGCAGTCATGCCTTTTGGGCTGAAATTGCGAAGGACAAGACGCTATAATGTCCGGAGCAAGAACTGTTTCATGACCCGGATCCGCTTGTTGGACAACAGTGTCATTGAGTGCACACTCTCGGTGGAGGGCACTGGGCAAGAATGCCTGGAGGCCGTTGCTCAAAGGCTGGAATTACCAGAGGTGAGGGTAACCCAGGAAAGACCATGTGTTGCTTGCAATTGCGTTTATTTTTAGCTCGAGCCGTTTGTCATTTGGATTCTGTTTATTGGAATCATGTTATTCTTGGAAAAGGTCTGATCTTATCACTGAATGGAACTTTGGCAAACGTATCCTGGTTACATAAAAGGCAGGGACAGTCCATTACCGACAGCCTGAATTGTTATTCACTGTTATTTCCTGCTGGAGCAAACTCTTTAAGTGATCTGAAAGGGAGCTTTATTCTCTTTCTCTGTAAGTGCAGGTTACTTTACATTTTGAGTGGGCTGCTAATGTTTCTACACTTAGGCATGGCATCAAACATGTTCAAACTCCCCATTTGGTAATTTGAGGCAGCTGTAACTCTTGAATGTTTCTTTATTTCATGAAAGAGAATTAAAAGATGCTCATAGAGGTCACCCCACCCTAGCCCCTCCAGTTTTTCACTAGCAAATCTGGCAATTTGCACTAGGGCCAGTTCTATAAACACATGAGTATACGTAAATTTTATGATGATCTAGCTTCCACTGAAGTTTATTGGCATTTCAGTGTGAGTTGCAGCTCTCTCACTTGGAAGTATACTGAGTTTAGTGGGAGTTGCATCTGAGTAAATGTACATGGGAATACAGCTTCGGGTTAAGACAGACTGATATAAAAGAGCACTCACAGCAAGTCACAGTGTGAGCTTGACTTTATCCCAGCTTTGGAATTGCAGCGGTAGGAAATCCAAATCAGCAAATGAAATGTGGTTCAGCTGTTAGTCTTGCCCCTTCCCCGTTCTTCAGGTAGGTAGCCCACCTTTAAAACAGGTTTTAATACATTCATCTTTATTAAATAGAAATATTGAATTTATTCAAAAGGATATATTTATTAATCCTTGGCCTTAATACTAATAAACAGGGAACATTTTTTAAAAAATGCAAACATGTTCTGGGGATTGTGGGGTGGGTGTGTTGCAACATGTGCACCAGCCAATTAGCACTTTCCAAAGTCAGCTTATGTGCAAAATTGCAGAACTGGCCTTTTCTAGTTCGGCACTGGAGAGCAAAAGCATATTTGAACTGAATATTGTGGGAATGCTTCCATATAATTCTCAGTGCTCTAAATATATTATATCTGCTTTTATCCTTGGATGAGGTGAGATGTAACCACAATTTTTGTGTTAGTCTTAAACTCGTATGCCTAGATAAAGTATGAGTTCAAAAGCAGCATATAATGGAAATTGCAGGTGCATGAAGAGATGTTTTTAAACATGCTGTGTTTAGTCATATTGATATAAAATAACGTGGTTAACTCTTCCATGTGAAGGGTTTCCATGTTATGATGTCAGTGAGAATGTTATTGGGTTCCGAATGGAATGTAACAAATTGGACTTTCAAAATGTGACACTTTATATTCACTTTGGCCGAAATGAATATAAGATGACGACAAATATTTGCATTCCGCTTTTCAGCAAAAGCTCTCAAAGTAGTTTCCATAGAAAAATAAATAAATAATAAATAAGATAAATTCACTGTCCCCAAAAGGCTCACAAAAAATAAGGCAGACACCAGCAACAGCCACAGGGGGAATGTGGATGCGGTGCTGGGGTTGCTCCCCGAATTTGGATATAGGCTAATTTGAATATAATTCACATGAATGTTGTTGTCCTTGGGAATTTGGGTGGATACAGCTGTTTATTTTGGCACAAAACACAACAAGGATCAGAAGCTACCAGTTTTTCCATCTGGGCTTTATCTAAACCAGGCCTTGACAAATTTTCTTTTGATCTAAGAGGCAGGCCCAAATTTGGGAGCCAGACGAGAGACACTTGACCAAATTTTCAGACTTAATGATGGGCTTAGTATTTCAAACCTAAAGAAGCGAATGGACAGATTTGCTCCAGGTCCAGGATAAGCAAAGAAGGAGAGAGCAGCTTGCATAACACAACAGGTTTTATTTTGCTCTTTGGGAGAGGAGGAGAAACTGCCACACTGAGCCCTCTTTTAGCAGTTGCTCTCTTCTTACTCTGGCAGCTGGCATGGTCTAAGGCCTGAGGTAAGGCGCCAACTGCTGCCTAGCCCCGCCCCCTCCACGCTGCAAAAGGGGTGGAGCAAATAGGAAAAGGCTGCTGACAGCCCTTGAAAGGCTGCTGACACCACTTTCAAGGCCTACAAGGGTTAGACTGAGAGATGCCAATTCCCTAGAACCTTTGAACCTGCAAGCTTTAAAAAGGATGTTGTGCAGAAGGAGCAGCTGCTGGCAGCCCGTTCTTCTTGCCCTGTGCCCTTTCAGAGCCTCTGAAACTTAGGCTGGATTTGCTTATGTGGCTCCTTGTCTGCTCTTCTCCTCCTTCTGGAAGAAGGCGGAGGATGCGACCATGGAGGCAGAAGAGGTATGATAGTTGGCGGGAGTATCTTTGTGCATCTTATGCTGGTAGAGTGGAGGGAGGGAGAGGAGGCAGCAAGGAGCAGCACCACCCCCTGTGCCTACTGCCCGAGGCAGCTGCATCACTTCGCCTCATGAGTTTGCCAGCTCTGTCTGAAGCGGAAATCTCCTGGGTCCCCCCCCCTTCCAAAAGTATTTTTCACAATAGCAAGCCATTAACATCTCCAGAATGGCTTTCAATAGCTAACTGGAGATTGATGCCAATTCCTGGAGATTCCAGACCAATCCTGGAAGGTTAGTAACCCTGCTCATGAAAGCACCAGTCCCGCTAACAGCACCTACCCTCTCTTTCCTATTGGTAAAGGTGCTACTAGAGTGGGCAAGCTGCTATCGTTCTAAACCACCTGGCTTCTGCCCAAAGCGAAGATGATTCAGTGTTGGCAGTTCCCGTCCCCTTCCTCCTGGAACACAGGAAATGCCAAGAGATATACAGCAAGCCTCTCCATTCCCTTTGCCTGTGCTTGCCACTACTGGGAGAATATCTGTTTCCTTTGAAATTCCAAAATAGGACATTAACTTGCCATTCCCTCATTAGTGGGGCAACATGAATCAGCTCTAATACTGTATGTCTAGGGATTCTGAAACTAATGAATGAAGATGATGAACTTCCTTTTTCTTGCTTCTAAGACAGTGGTTCCCAACCTGGTATCCTCAGGATTTTGCTGAACTACAACTCCCAGCATCGGGGGCGTAACTACTATTAGGCAAGGGGAGGCGGCTGCCTGGGGGCCCCCACGCCTCAAGGGGCCCCCCAGAGGCAAGTCACATGACTATATATTGTGAAGTGTGTGTATCAGCGAGGGGCCCATTTTAAAATTTTGTCTCTGGGCCCACTCCAGCCTTGTTACGCCCCTGCCCAGCATCCCCTGCTACAATTTATTGTGGTTGGGGATGCTGGGGGTTGTAGTTTAGCAACATCTGGAGCACACCAGGTTGGGAACCACTGCTCTTAAGGTTTTTTTGTTTTGGGGTGATGGTGGTCTTTTTGTCAGGCTCTGGGCCCTTAGTTGTCCCCTACACCTTTTTTGCAAGGAGTGTGGTTTTGACTTCAACAAAGATGAAGTCTTGACTTCTTAGTAATTCTTCACATACTGTATTTCTTGGATGTTGGCTCAGACCCTGTTTGAATTGTTTCTCTCTCTCTCTTTTTATAATGGAGAAATCAGACTGTATATAGGACAAACAATGATCTTTGCAGAAACACTTTTGCAAAGCAGCTGGGGTGCAACTGATTGGCAGCATTTTTCAGCACAGACCACCATGCACTTGCAGTTGCAACTTGGATCATTCAGTTAGCCAGAAAAGCAGTATGTTTGAGTGCATGATAAGCTGCATTGCTTCTCCTGCATTCTAGGAAGGCTGATTTCTAACTTGGGTACAGTCATCACATAAATGTCTGGGTTGCACCCACTTGGACAGCTTTTTGTACAGTTGCTGCTGCTTGCCAGACATCAAGAGGAGAAATTTGTGCATGCTCATTGTGACTTGGAATGTTGGAAGAGCTTCAGATAATACTTTTCTTTGTTGTTAGTTTGTTTCTGGACTCTCTTCTGAAAAATTATGTCTGTATTACATCTATTTTTTAATAAAGCTACTTCTGTTAAAAGCTGCTTTTCATTTCCATATTCTTAGTTTGCCTCCAACGGATATACATTTAAATCACATTGTCTAATTGGAACCATTTTTACATAGCTGATATTGGAAACAAGTATTCTCGTCAATAAATCTTATCTATCTTTCCATCCATCCACCCATCAGTTAATATTTATAATTACATTTTTATACCTCCTCGAACAGTTGTCTGTAGATGGTGTACTGATAATTTAGTATACTGTACCAGTTCTGAATGGGGTCACATTTCCCCAGAAGGAACAGGTACGCAGTCTGGGAGTGCTTCTGCATCCTAACCTCTCCCTCCTGTCCCAGGTTGAGGCGGTGGCCAGAGGTGCTTTCTTCCAGCTTTGGCTAGTATGCCAGCTGTGTTTGTTTCTTGAGATAAATGACTTCAGAACGGTGGTACATCTGCTGGTAACCTCCAGACTTGACTACTGCAATGCACTCTATGTAGGGGCTACCTTTGTATGTAGTCCAGAAACTGCAGCTGGTACAGAATGCAGCAGCCAGGTTGGTCTCTGGGTCATCCCCATCTTGGTCCCTGGGTCATCTTAATCCCCATGTGATTAAGCAGGTAGTGATTGGGGGTGGAGGGAAAGGAACTTTTCAGTGATGGTACTCTGTGGAACACCCTCCCCTAACTGGTATCAAAGGCACCAACATTTTGAGGTCGTTCACATGACCAGGTGGGTCGGATGTGGCGCTGGTCAAACTCACCATCCTCCCAGATGATGGCTGCAATGTTGCTGGTAGCACAGACCATGCTCCCAGATCATCCACGCTGTGTGCCTGCAGCGCAGAGGGCTGGAGACCAGAAGGATGCGTCCTGGCCTCCGGAGGTCCCACAATGCATTGCTTAATGCACCGTGCAAGAAGCCTGTTGATCTTCTTGTTTAAGTTTAAAATATGTATTGTCTCTGATATTTTTATTTTGTAAGTCGCCTTGGATATTGATTTCAATAGAAGTGGCTGAGAAATATTTTAAATAAATGGGATTGCAACATGGAGCTGGGGGAGGCCGACCTGCTGCTCAGCCAGTGCCTTTAGTTACTATCTTCCCCTTCTGCCTTTCAACATTCTAGGCAGGATTTCCGGGTTGCAATCCATTTACTGATAACTCCAGTTAAATCTGTTCTGAAATGAAACAGATGTGTGTTCTGACATTAAATAAGAGCCACACTTACTGAGGGATGATTCTGTTCCTAATGGAGGATTCGAAAGCAGCTTCAAGCACTGGTTCATGGGTTCATCCTGATTAGCCTTGACCATGGTTTAATGTCAGTGCAAACAGAATACCAGAGACGTATGTTTTGGGCGGTATAAAAATATGTTAAATAAATAAACACCAAATTATTTCAGGGTAATTTACCTTGTGCTTGATAAGGGTAGATCTGCAGGGAGAGAACATTCCTTTACTCTGATTAAAGGATGGGGAATATTATGTCCATACCAATATGGACATAATGAACAAATTCAGTTGCTCCCCTTCTAAGTTCCTAAGTTGTATATCCAAGGTCCAGTGAATTCATCCTTGAACTTTCTACCCATGTTGTGAAAAGTGCTCTGTTTCAGATGCCCTTTCAGATGGGGTGGTAGCACAAAACATACTGATACTTAAATGTTTTTTGAAAAATATTTATTTATCCTGCTGCTGCTATGTGAGGCGCCAAGTGGTTTTCCATCCAAAGGACTGATCAGATCAACACTTGCAGCCTCGGATGCTCCAAGGTCATTCACTGGGCTCATGAGTTACTATCAAACAGAGACATCTATTTAATGGTAGGGCAAGAGTATTTATTGCTTGGTGTAAACTTCCCCAGAGAATAAACTTCCTTTTAAATTGTTTTCTCTCTAGACACACTACTTTGGCCTTTGGTTCCACAGCAAGAACCAGCAAGTGCGATGGGTGGAACTGGAGAAACCTCTGAAAAAGCAGCTGGACAAGTTTTCCAGCGAGCCGTTGCTTTTCTTTGGGGTCATGTTCTACGTGCCCAGTGTTGCCCGACTAAAGCAAGAAGTCACAAGGTATTGAAAACTCTTATTCTTCAGTCTTTGTAGCTAAGAATGTTGGCCTGCAGCAGATGTAACACTGGCTCATGAAAACCATGGTTTGCAAATTGGGAGCCAGTCTCAGGTACTCATGCTCATCTTCTTTTGTGGTGCAAATTTCCCCTCCCTGCCCTTGTTTGCCTGTACACATGATTTAGTAGAATATCTGTACTAGGTCTAACAGCGATTAATGCTAATCCAGGCTCCCTCTTAACCAGGTTTTGAAAATCTATTTTTAACCCTGGTTTGAAATCCATAGTTTGCAAGAAGCTAGCATTAAATCTGCACCAAGTCATTGTAGTACAGGTGGACCTTGTTACTTGCGGTCCCGATATCTGCAGTTCCACCTATCCGCGGCTGGGCAATTGACACCCAGTCTAGGTAAACGCAGTTTTTAAAAGGGTTAAAAACTGTGTATTTGTGGTTCCTAGGTGGCTGTAAATGACCTTTGAAGTCATTTCTGGCCACCATTTTGCAACCCAGAGCCATTTTTTGGCTCTTTTTTGGACTCCCCCGCTTTTTTCATGGAAAAATTGTGGAATTGTGGCTTTGGCAGGGCATTGCTGGACAGCTGGAGACCAGCAGAGTACAGTATGGCATTTTCTTTCTCTTATTTCTTCAGTTCTTAGCCTTTTTTAGCCTCCAGGAGCCTAACCCCCCCAATTCCCATTTCCTCAATGCCTCATTATCCATGGTTTCACTATCTGCGGCTTCAACCAAGAACAGAACCCCCACAGATAACGAGGTCTGCCTGTACAGGGGATATTGTTGTTCTCTGGTTTAGGGTTGTTGTTTTTTTTTTAAAGTTTTATTTTATTTCAGAATAAGAGGCATTAGGTTCTCTAGAACCCTGAGCGTGATGGGAGAATGCCCCTTTTAAAAAAATGTAGTCATTTCACTGGCAGCTTCCTAGTTTCAGCCTCCTAGAACCATTTATAGAGACAGAGTAATAAATATTTCTGCTTTGATCTGGGAGTGCAGCAGTAATAGGCAGGAATAAGAGAAAGGATATTGGCATGCCTACTTTCAGAGCAATTTTTTTCTGGAAGGCACCACTTTAATTACAGACGTGTTAAACAGCAGCTTTGTGGCATTCCAGCTGTTCTCTGAATTGCCAGCCATTGCAGGTGGAGATGTTCAGTGTATCTGAAACACCTGCAATTTGAATAGTTACCCAATATAAAACAACCTTTATGGTCCACTGAAGAGTAGATATTTTCATGGATTGCTAATTTAAGTCAGCTCTTCAAGTGCTATACATCCCTTGGTGCCGAAATAGATGCCTTTTTATAATGTTTGAAGATTAAACGGCTGTGTTTTCGCTGTTCTCTTGCTTCATAGATTGAATCCACCATATGTTGTTGCTGCGTTTTGCTTGGGTATAGCTCTATGCTCTTAAGATTTTTTTTTCAGTGGAGTGCAGTATCTGCAGTTCCAGGAAAAAGCCTGAGCTGCTGTTTTAGTGTCTCTAGATCAGGGCTGCTCAACTTTGGCCCTCCTGCAGATGTTGGCCTACAATTCCCATAATCCCTAGCTATTGGCCACTGTGGCTGGGGATTATGGGAGTTGTAGTTCAAAAACAGCTGGGGGGCCTAAGTTGAGCAGGCCTGCTCTAGATAGTCAGTTTTCTTGCTTCATTCTGTGAAGTCCTGAGAGGCCTTCATCCTGGCTGAAATTAGTCTCTTGTTGCTTTGGGGGCCTTGAATTAAAGGGCGTGTTCAGACGATACAGCAGTAAGTTTGGTTTCGCCACCCAGCATCCGCACACCCCTGGCACGAGCCGCATGTTTCCCTCCTTCCGTGACATTCAAATCCCTGATGTTGGGTTGCCAAGCAGCACTTCCCTCCACCACCCAGTATCTGTAATCAAGACCTGAAGCTGGCTGGCAAATGTCAGGTGCTGGAGGGAGGTTTTTCCTGGCAACCCAACATTGTTGGGTTCGGATGACACAGAAGCAGGGAGTCCGCAGCTTGTGACAGGAACACATGCTCACTGGGAACTGACAGTTGGTGGAATCGGACTTACATTGAGGGAAATAAGTATTTGATCCCCTGCTGATTTTGTCCGTTTGCCCTCTGACACAGAAATGACCAGGCTATAATTGGAATGGTAGGTTTATTGTAGCTGTGAGAGACAGAATAACAACAAACAAACCCTCAAAAGCCCAATGCCCAAAAGTCAGCGATGGATTTGCATTGTAGTGAGGGAAATAAGTATTCGATCCCCTATCAACCAGCAAGATTTCAGGCTCCCAGGTGTCTTTACTGTATGCAGGTAACGAGCTGAGATGAGGAACACCCTCTGTAAGGGAGTGCTCCTAATCCCAGCTTGTTACAGTACCTGTATAAAAGACACCTGTCCATAGAAGCAAGCAATCACTCAGCTTCCAAACTCACCACCATGTCCAAGACCAAAGAGCTGTCGAAGGATGTCAGGGACAAGGTTGTAGACCTGCACAAGGCTGGACTTGGCTACAAGACAAGCAGCTTGGTGAGAAGGTAACTACAGTTGGCACGATAACTCGCAAATGGAAGAAACACAAAATAACTGTCAATCTCCCTCAGTCTGGGGCTCCATGCAAGATCTCACCTCGTGGAGTTGCAATGATCATGAGAATGGTGACAAAGCAGCCCAGAACTACACGGGGGGAACTTGTCAATGATCTCAGGGCAGCTGGAACCATAGTCACCAAGAAAACAATTGGTAACACACTACGCCGTGAAGGACTGAAATCTTGCAGTGCCCGCAAGGTCCCCCTGATCAAGGCAGCACATGTACAGGCCCGTCTGCAGTTTGCCAATGCACATCTGAATGATCCAGAGGAGAACTGGGCGAAAGTGTTGTGGTCAGATGAGACCAAAATCGAGCTCTTTGGCATCAACTCAACTCGCCGTGTGTGGAGGAAGAGGAATGCTGCCTATGAGCCCAAGAACACCATCCCCACCGTCAAACATGGAGGTGGACACATTATGCTTTGGGGGTGTTTTTCTGCTAAGGGGACAGGACACCTTCACCGCATCGAAGGGACAATGGACGGGACCATGTACCGTCAGATCTTGGGTGAGCACCTCCTTCCCTCAGCCAGGGCATTGAGAATGGGTCGTGGATGGGTATTTCAGCATGACAATGACCCAAAACACACAGCCAAGGCAACAAAGGAGTGGCTCAAGAAGAAGCACATGAAGGTCCTGGAGTGGCCCAGCCAGTCTCCAGACCTTAATCCCATAGAAAATCTGTGGAGGGAGCTGAAGGTTCGGGTTGCCAAACATCAGCCTCGAAACCTTTCTGACTTGGAGAGGATCTGCAAAGAGGAGTGGGACAACATCCCTCCTGGGTTGTGTGCAAACCTGGTGGCCAACTACAAGAAACGTCTGACCTCTGTGATTGCCAACAAGGGTTTTGCCACCAAGTACTAAGACATCTTTTGTGAAGGGATCGAATACTTATTTCCCTCACTACAATGCAAATCCATCGCTGACTTTTGGGCACTGGGCTTTTGAGGGTTTGTTTGTTGTTGTTCTGTCTCTCACAGCTACAATAAACCTACCATTCCAATTATAGCCTGGTCATTTCTGTGTCAGAGAGCAAACGGACAAAATCAGCAGGGGATCAAATACTTATTTCCCTCACTGTATCACTGTGCCATCTGAACCTGTCCATGATATGGACTGGTCTGTTCACAGTTTGTGAAAATTGTAAGCACTCTACAAAGTTCAGGAGGTACTCTGCACTCTCTCTAGCTTGAGGTCTCTCCCACCCCTGCCCATGATGCATTCTCTGCATTGTTAAGGCCTGGTACCTATATTAAAGTATACTCCTTCCTCTGTCCTTTTTTTTCCCTTCTCCTGCACAATTCCACTTGCTTTCCATGGTTTGCTTTATCAGTGGCATAGCATTACATCTGCATTGACGCTAATTTGGGTTACGTTTTCAAACCCTTTTCAAACCCTTCTCTTCTTTAATCCTGGTTAACATTAACCCTGGTTGGTGCCAATCCATATATAACACAGAGAGGTCATTCACACAATAAAAAACTGTGTTCTACCCAGGTTTGGGAGCTTTGTGTGCTCCCAATTTTTGGTTGTGTGTGTGGAAGCAATGTAAGATGAAAACCTGGGTAGAACTGGTTGAGGTTGTTCTCATGCTCAGGAAAAACCAGGCTAACAAAACCAAGCCCAGTTTTGCCCGCACGTAAGAACCACCAGGATTGGGCTCGATCCTGGCAGCACCTTGGTGGCAAACTCGCCTCTGGAACCACACTCTTAAACAGTGTTAAAAGAGCGAGTGCACTCTTAACCCTGTTTTTCGGATTGTCTGTCAGCCCCGTCTGCTTACAAGGCTCCCTGTCGGCTTCGGGGAGGGGACAGGGAATCATCACAATGCACTGCGTACCCATGCTCTGCATTATGGGAGTTCCAGGGGAGGGGGCAACATGTCCCAGCACCGTGACCATTGAGCTTCTAGAAGCAGCCAGTTATCGTCTGGGCGGGTGATCCACCTGCCCAACAAATAGAAGCGGATTATCTGCAGGGAAATAAGCTTTTAAAGGCTTCCTCCCCTCTGACCCTGTAGCCCTTTCTCACCGATCATGAGAAAGGGTTCATAGTGTGGAAGCAAAGTAGGAGGAAAAGCTACCCAGGTTTTCCTCCTACCTTGCTTCCACACAACCGAAAATAGGGAGCACACACAGCTCCCAAACCCGGGTGGAACACAGTTTTTGATTGTGTGAATGACCTCTACGCCTTGGTTAAATCAGGCCATGAGAAGGAGATGAAATTGATGCAGGTGAGAGGAAAAAGAGCCCACAAGTCCCCAATGTAGTCCTGAGGAAAGTTGTGTCTGATCTGAGCCTGAGGTGTCCATTGTTTCAGTTGCTCACTTCTTTATTTCAATTCTGTTCCTCATTCTGAATGGCATTTTTGGAGAGAGTCAGAAAGGCAGCAAAAATGTATAAGAAACACTTGTGAAGGTCACATATGTAAAGGACTCCCAGTTGCAAAATATGATGGTTAAAGCATCTGTAGGCATAGGATTGTGAGTAAGCCTGCCATTCAGCATTTTGAAGTCACTCTCAACTGCACTAGTTTCACTCATCTGTCTTTGTGAATTCAATTTCTCTGCATTCTCCTTGCCAGCCTCATAGTTCATGTTTCTAACAAGGATCGATTTCCCAAGATTTCCCCCCTACTCTCACTCAGCATGTGAAGCAAAGTAAGATAAAATGAGGAATTTGTAATGCGCTCTGTCTTCCGTCATCATTTACGTATCAGCATGTTGTTCTCATCCTGTGATTTTAACTTTCCTGGAAAGTGATACAGGATGCAAATGTGTTTTGTGTGCTGGCAAGTGGGAATATAAATCAAGAAGGAAAAACGGTTGTCATCCCCCGCAACCCCCCGCCGGTGTTTTCCATCAAGCAAAAGGTCACTCTTAATGTCCTCAAACATTTTGGTCTATCTTTCCTTTGCTTTGTTGTACACCTTGTGCATGTTTTCAAAGTGTTGCTGTGTGAGATGGTTACTTCAAGGGGTGGATCTTGACTGTCTCATGAGTTTTTTAAAAAAATAATTTTTAGTACAAAGCTCCCTTGATCTCATTTTCGTCAAGTAACTGTTTCTAAATGGTACTTTTCATTACCTTGATTAAGCTGAATACCCAAGTACACCAATCCAATTAGTGGTGTAGAACTATTTTGTCTCTTAATAGTAGTGATATATATCCAACCCTTTGCTTTTCGGTTTTGCTTAGATCTCTGCCTTTCTTTGCTGAAGGAGAATGAATATCTTTCCATGCTGTAGAACTGAAAGTAGGGAATTGGCTTATGCAACATTGTTAGCATTGTTTCCAAGGATCCTGACTGTCTCATGATGATTAATGTCAAGAAAATATCACAGTATTGTTCATGAAATTAAGAGTCTACCCAGTTAAAGTAATCAGGAATGTCGGTTTGTTTGATAGTGTTGCTTAGTACATGATCCTACTGTTATAAGAAGCATGTGGAAAAGGCATAATTCTTGTTTGTATCTTACTGAGTTTTTGTAATGCCTGTTGGGAAAAAGCTTATGAAGGTGCTCATTATTGGCTTGCAGAGCAGATCTATCTGTTTATTGTTTTTATCGTTCTGTGTTCATCACTTTATGAGAACCTTATTTTTGAAAACTGGCATGCAAATAAATACTGGAGCTGGTCTTGTGGTAGCAAGCATGAATAGTCCCTTTTGCTAAGCAGCATCTGCCCTGGTTTGAATTTGAATGGGAGACTCCATGTGAGCACTGTCAGATATTCCCCTTAGGGGATGCATTCTCTCTGGGAAGAGCAGATTCCATGTTCCCTCCCTGGCATCTCTAAGTTAGGGCTGAGAAGAGACTCCTGTCTACAGCCTTGGAGAAGCCGCTGTCAGTCTATGTATACAATACTAAGCTAGGTGGACCAATGGTCTGACTCAGTATAAGGCAGCTTCCTGTGTTCCTATGGCTGTCATCCTATCTAACAGCGTGTGGGTGCTCCTGACACCAGCCACAATGCCCCGCTAGCCCCGCAGACGAGTCCTAAAGTTCATTCACTCTTGTGCAGAGGGAAAACACTTTGGGTACTCTCCTGCAATACAGAAGCACCCTGCGGGAGGGCCAGGCAATGTGTTTCTGCTCTAGCAGAGCACTTCCGAGGTGCAGACAAGCTTGCAGTACAGAACCTTGCATCTGTCCCTGACTTCAAATCTTGGTTACAGATGTCGGGTTCTGTGCCGCAATTTATTTATTTATTTATTTATTTATTTATTTATCTATCTATC
This sequence comes from Hemicordylus capensis, assembly GCF_027244095.1. NCBI lineage: Eukaryota > Metazoa > Chordata > Lepidosauria > Squamata > Cordylidae > Hemicordylus > Hemicordylus capensis. Next base: position 418,093,456 of record NC_069657.1, read on the forward strand.
TATCTATCTAGCATATTTCTATACCGCCCAAAACGCAAGTTCTCTGGGCAGTTTACAAGACAATAAAAACAACCAATAAAAAGATTAACCTATTTCAAGAATTAAAATTTTACAAGTTAAAACTAATAAAACACAATTGAAGCAAAATGTAATCAAAAGCCTGGGTGAACAAATGGGTCTTGACTGCCCTTTTAAAAGCTGTCAGAGATGAGAAGGCTCTTATTTCAGCAGGGAGTATGTTCCAAAGCCTCGGGGCAGCAACAGAGAAGGCCCGTCCCCAAGTAGCCAACAGACGAGCCGGTGGCAACTGCAGATGAACCTCTCCAGATGATCTCAATGGGCGGTGTGGTTCATAGCAAAGAAGGCGTTCTCATAAATACCCAGGGCCCAAGCTATTTAGGGCTTTATAGGTTATAACCAACACTTTGTACTTTGCTAGGAAAATTATCGGCAGCCAATGTAGATCTTTTAAGATAGGAGTGATATGCTGAGACTGGTGAGTCTGTACAAGACGCCCAATCTCGGCCCATATTTCATGAGATCAGAAGTAGGGCGTGTGCATTCCCAGGGCTTCAGCCACTCCACTGAACCTCAGGTTCAGTGCTACATGTGAACCTGCACATGTATTCTGAATATTGATTCAAAATATGAATATTTTGCCTCCTGATGTATTTGCATGCCTTGGGAACATTCTTCAGACTCTAGATACATTTTCCCCTTGCAGCCTGTGTTTGCATGTGTGTATGGTGGGGGGGAGTTCAGAAGACAGCCACTGCCACCACAGTCCTTCCTCACTGGGCTTCTTCAGCTATTCACTGGACTTCTGGACTTCCTCACTGGATTTCTCCAGCTCTTTCTTCTTCGTTGGCGTGGGCACCATCTGCAGCAAACCAACTCTGAGGAATACACCCATCAAAATAGGAAAGACTTGAAAGTATAGAAAAAGGCAAATACCAGTGGTGTATTAATTTGACCACCTTCATTGTGTGCTTCATCAAGATAATTTCATCATCTATCTTGATACTCAAGAACTGAAGTTCTGAAGTAATGTACTCTTCAAGGCGAATATTCCTCCTAAATGGATCATGTGGGCTTGGGAGTTTTCTGCACGGCCCTGGGATGTGCCCAGATGATTGTGATTGCAGAATTCACATATGTGGTGCCACGATGTGCGATCACACCATAGGAAAAGACAGCTGTAGGTATGCATGAAAGGAGCCAAATTTTTGCCACTCTGCCATTTTTAATAGCTGTGTTTTCCTTTAAATGCTATCATTGAAGTATTCCACACCATACGCAAACCTGTAACAAAGCAGTTTGGCTAGCCTCCTTTTCAACTTTTGTAGCTTGTTTATAGTGGTGCGGGGTGTGTGTGTGTGTGTGTGTGTGTGTGTGTGTGTGTGTGTGTAATGGTCATCTGTTGGAGCTGATGCCGTGCTTCTAGAATCTTTGTTTTCATTACTCGGGATTCTTCGGAACTTTCTATCATGGGCTTCAGAATGAGAGTGCCTTCAAGGCATTAATTCCCTGTTTATAAAATAATTTGCTGAGGATGGCAAACCCTTCTCCCTGCTGACTCCTTCCAATGAATGGAGAGCTTGTTTTCATTGTGCTGATTATTGAGAACTGAGCTCTTTGCACCAGATATTTTAAGATGCCGTTGATGGTATGCAAGGCTCTTAGACATGAAAAAACTGACTAAGGCTATTCACACGACTAGGCAGGCGGACGGAGGGGAAGGCAGGGTCCAGTTCACTTTCCCCCCAGACGATCTTGAAGATGCTGCATGGAGCGTGGCTTGCGCTCCACAATTATTCACACTTCTCCAAGCAGTGTGGATCTCCAGAGGCCAGGACAATGCATCCCCATGAGACAGGCACTCTAGGCACCCATCTTTGTGTATGCTTGGGCTGCGTACAGCCCGAGCATACACACAAGACTGTACCTGGGGTAAAGGGTGCACTTGCACCCTTTAACCCAGGTATTGAATCAATTTATTACAGCCGTAGGCCATACAGAGAACATACAAAGATTAAAACAAGATTAAAAGCAAAATATGCCAGCAGTAATATAATACATAATTATCAGGACAAAACAATAGCTCCTAAGAATTAGATCTTAAACAGGATCTTAGTCTAATAGCGACATAAAAGAATTTCGCCACCACCTTAGTAACCTCATTATCTTGATCCTCAAGACAAAAATTCAAATAAAAGGAGTCAGCTCTTCCTGGGAATTGTTCTAACAGAGGGAATATGAGTATAAGTATACTAGTATACTAGTATAAGAGTACAGGGAGCAATATAACAGCACATGAGAAACTGTTTCAGGGAGGCCTGCACCACAAGGGCATAGGCCAAAATCTGACGATCCCTTGTTAAATCTTTTTTCCAAAAGGGCTGAAGGCAGCACATTCATACGGGCCCTAGTAAAAGCTATCCTAAACTTTAAAAAGTGTAGGGAAGCTAAATATTTAGAACCTCTATTCCCCAAAGGGGGCATGATACCAAAAAATAGAGGAGAGCAGGTCCTATTTCCCCTAGAAACAAGATTCTGGTGCTCAATGTCATGAAGGCGTTGCATAAGTGTAACCTTCACCTTCTCATTTCCCATGAGTAAAATTTCAGAAGGAGATAGACCCATTTGCAATATTTTGTTGTTGACATATGACAGCCAAGGGCTAGGAAAGGAGTCTCTCCATAGAAACAAAAAATAGGAGGGCTCCTGAATATCCAAGCAAAGTTTAATCCATCTGGTGAAAGTAAGTTCCCATGCTTTAAAAAAAATAGTAAGGGATCCAGATTCGAAACATAATGCTGAATAAGGTACACATCTGGGTACCCCAAAGATAGCCCTAAGAAATAATGACTGAACCTTTTCAATCTCTGATGTTACTCCCTGAATCCAAAGTGGGACGCCATAAAGTAATTGAGCTACGATCTTTGCTCGAAAAACTTGGAGAGCCATAGGTATATACTGGTCTCCTTTGGAATATTAGAATCGCAGAAGAGCGTTGAGAGTTTTACGAGCAATAGAGATAGAATACAATCTTTGAGATTTCCAGTTAAGATTATATTGGAAATGTATACCAAGGTATTTGAATTTATAAACCTGCTCGATATATTCCTTATTTACCACCCACTTATAAAGTTTCCTAGCTTTAGTGAAAACCAGGACTTTAGATTTCTCATAGTTAATAAATAAGTTATTGTCATTGCAATAATGGGCAAAGGCTGCCAGCAATCTAAGAAGACCAAGACGGGTCTGGGACAATAACACCGCATCATCCGCATATAGCAACACTGGCACACGAATGTCGGCCAGTTTCGGGGCGTGTGACTCTACCATTTCTAAACACTGCGTTAAATCATTGATAAAAAGATTAAACAATGAAGGGGCCAGAACACAACCCTGCCTGACCCTACAAGTGGCAGGGATTGAATCAGTTAGAGCCCCATTGGGAGCATATCTGACTCGGATAGAAGAATTGACATGGAGCTGCATAATCAGGAACAACAATCTTTTGTCCATCGAGGATTTCCCAAGCTTAGACCACAATAATTCCCTAGGAATTAGATCGAACACAGCTTTTAAATCCATAAAAGCTGCAACAAGTCTACATTTGGGAGCACTAGAGTATTTACTTGCAAGATGGTTCAGAATCATACAGTGGTCAAGTGTAGAGCGACCTGCTCTGAAGCCTGCCTGTTCGGTTCCTAGGATCTGCTGATCAGAAATCCATGTTTCAAGTTTGGATAACAAATAAAGGGCATATACTTTGCCCACTACCGAAAGCATTTAACCCAGGTAAAAGCCCGGGTACAAAACCCAGGCTTGCGGGAGAGGCAGCACCAGGATCGGGGTCAATCTCGGAACTGCACACGAGCAGCTCTGCCCAGGTAGGTCTTCCCTAACTTGAGTAGGGCTGCTTGTGTGCATAGCCTTATTGTGTTTCCATGTGTGTTGTGGATGAACAGGCGGGATATTCATATATGATAAACACTGAAATACACATTGCATAAAGGAGAAAAAGGTAGTGAGTATTTTTCAAGGACAACCTATTGTTTATTGTTTACAATTTCATGCTTGGAATGATTGATGTATTTTTTTTAAATGGTTATATATATAGATAGATATAGATATAGATATTTAAGACACCGATAAGAAAATAAACATATCTAACTCTTCCCCTCCCTCCACTGCCACCCTCATTGTTCATTCTTTGAAGGCTGGAATGTCCAGTTTAGTACAGATAACAGGTTCATTTAAAATACTTAATGTAAGCGTATAGTTCTGTATTTATTTTGCATGTCCCAGTTAACAGGTTTAGGTTCTAGGTAAATAATCACTGGCCACCTTCCATGAAGTAGACTGCTTCCTGCCCCCCTTGCTGGTATCTGCTGTGCTAACTTGCACATTATCAGGAGTTCCCCACCCCCACCCCCCATCTAGGACCTTTCTGTCAACAAATCAACCCATTTCCACTTCCATAGTCAAGGGACCGGGTCTCACGATCCGCGAGACCCGGTTTGTTGCAGTGAGCGGGAAGAGCAGGCTAAGCCCGCTCTCCCCGCTCACGAGCAGGGAGGGAGCCCTGGGCGACCAGATCGGCCGCCCACACAATTGCTGACGGAGCTGGCAGGGGCTAGGGGGAGTGGGGGCTGATCGGCCCCCGCAAGCTCCAGCATGCCCTGCGTGAGCGTGCAGGGCATGCTGGCAAGACCCCCAGAGCCAGGAGGCAGTTTTTTGCCTCCCCTCCGTGGGTCTCCTTGTGAGTAGGCATGGCATGAAGCCACATCGTGGCTACTCACAATAATTAAAACCAGGTTTGCAGTGCGCTTGCTCCGCAAACCTGGTTTTAAGGCTGGATGGTGGAATCATCATCTGCGGGGAGGTAAGCATTTTTGGGCTTTGTCTCCATAAACCAGTTAGACCTTTCTCACTACTCATGAGAAAGCGTTCTGAGAGTGACTTTGCCAAAACCATTGCCAAAAGCAGGGCTTGTGGTTGAACAAGGATCTGAGGCTAGATTTCCTTGGTAGAATTCAGTATGCTAGGGATGGGCAACCTTAGGTCCCAGGTTCAGGTCAGCCCATTGGTCCATTTAGCTCAGTATCATTTACTAGAAGTCCTTCTCAGCCTTACCTGGAGATGCCAGGGATTGGACCTGGGACCGTCTACATGCAAAGCAGATGTTCCACCACTAAGCCACAGTCCTGTCCTCGATCCTTAATGTTGGTTTGGTCTCAGCATTCCAGTTGTGATTAATTGTACTTTGTTGCCATGAATCTGCCTTCTCCCTGCCTACAAATGTAAGTGCTATTTCCCTATAGAAGTTGAATCTGGCTGATTTCAGAGTTAGGAATCGAGTTTGGATGGATTCATTCTGGGGATATCTGTGTGTTTTAATTAGCCCCCCCTCCCCCCCGTGAGGTTTTGCAGTTAAATGAACATAATTTCCTCACTTCTTATGTTGTCAGTTCTTGTCAGTAACATTTGTTTTCAAAAACCTTCCCAACAAAGAGGCTGTTCTCACAACCGCAGGAAAGGGGGCTAAGGGAGCCCAGACTGCTTTCCTGCGGCCGTGGGAACCACCGGGAGCTGTGCAGCTCCTGGCGGTTAGCCCGCTTAAGTTGTCCCCCCTTAAATGAGCTGCTCTGCTAACCCCGTTTTACTGATTGTGTGCCACCACAGCACGGCTCTGCACCATGGCGACAAACGAGTAGACCCCCCGAATGGGTGGCTACAAGCAGCCTCCTGACCTCGGGGGATCTCCCCAGAATACCCCACGCACTTGTGTGGGGCATCCTAGGACTTCTGGGTGCCGGGCGTCCCCCAATCCTCACCGCCCCTAACAGCTCACCGACGGAGCCGGCAGTCCGATCTGGCCGCCCAGGGACCTCCCTGCTCATCTGCATGGAGAGTGGACTAAGCTCGCTCTTCCCGCAGAGCCCAGTAAGGCTCTCCACACTGCTTGTGTGGAGAGCCTCCATGTCTTTTTATATTATCTGAATGAATGGGCTCCTTCATGCAATTGACTTATGCTTCACTGAGATTTTAAAAAAAAATTAAAAAGAGAGAATGGTATACATCCATCTTGGCACTATTCAGCATTCCCAGTCTTGCTTTCCCTCAAAATATGTCTGAAAGTTACTTCTACCTTCACACCCTGGAATGAAATGGAAAATGTAATCAGATGGATTGAGAAGAAAGTGGAGTCTTGAATGAATGAACTTTGAAAAGTGTAGCCTAAGGGGTGTGTAAATGTTCATGGTTTCTACTGACACATTAAGTTAGTGATATCTCTCTGCTGTGCCAAATGAAACTAATGCTTGGCAGCAAACCATGTTTGTGCTGGGATCAAAAACACTGAAAGCAAGATCATTTGTTTAGAACTTCCTCCTTTAAGGCCACCAAGCACACTTACTAGAGAGTAAACCACATTGGCCATAGTTGGACATCTGTGTAAGTAAACCTACGCAGGATTCTGCTGCACCCTTTCCTGCGGTAGAAAGCTGCATTTTTTAGGACATTAAATATTTGAGAAGAGACACACATACATCTCTTGAAGCAGCGTTCACAGATGTGATGAATCACTTGTTGACTCATTAGAGCTCTTCTCAAGATCAGTGAGAAGAGCTCATGGGCTGTCTGTGGGGAAGGAGGGTCAAGCTTACATTCCAAATAGACGATCTCCTGTTCTTCTCTGGGCGGCAGATCGCCAGCCCAGATGAATGGTGGCTCTCCCAGCAGCGACAGGGGTCAGGAAGGATGCGCCACTGTGCATCACCCCACCCCCAGGAGTTCCAATAATGCGCCACGCAAGTGCAGGTGCATTACTGGGACAACACACACACACCCAAGTTTGCCAGCCATGGCTGCAAGCAGCTGTGACTGACAGACAATCAAAATAATGAAGTTAAGGGAGCACTCGCTCCCTTAACCTAATTTTAGCAGGAGGCTACTTGGGTGGGTTTCCCACTGTGTAGACACCGGGATCGGGCGTGATCCTGGTGATTCACACGAGTGTGTGAATAGCCTCATTGTTTGATTTGCAGCGGGTGGGGGGAGAACTGCATTTGAGGTAATGCGATCTGCAAGCTATATTTGTGGCGATGGATGCATGCACCCGAGGTTGCAGTCTGGTGGACTGTATGTATGCGAATGCATTCCAAATTATACTTGAAGAGTCAGTGAGGTTAAATATGACAGTTTGAGGATGAATTTCTGCTTAATTCTCTTCCTTTAATGCTGTGCAAAATTCATAGAGCAGATTTTTTCAGAGTATAGTTCCCTTGTTCTGCTTGTCTGAACTCTCACTCCCTTCTGCAGCTGCTCTTGAACCTGTGTCCTGCACTCCTACTGTCTGTGGAATCCCCTGTGTAGTTCCCCCACTCTTTTTGAGAAAGATTTTTGATGGACATTTTTCTAAATGTCTGAAAACCAACTGATACAGTTCTCTGTAGACTGAAAGAGAGAGAGAGAGTGTAGGGGACAGAATGTAAATACACTGTCGTGGCCTTGTTCTGTATTAGAGGCCCAGTTGGTTGCAGTCAAAGTTGCTGAAATCTGTTGACTCTCACAACTACCAGCAGATCTGAGTCAGATCCCGGAGTGGGTGGTTGGTTGGTTGGCTGGGTGGTTGGTTGAACAAAAGCAAAAATTAAACACACACACAACTCTGACCTTCCTGCTTTCATGGTATTATGGTTTCCTTCCTCTGCACTTAATGGGAACAGAACTGAGCCACTGATCAGAGCAAACCTCATTTGGGCAAGCCAGGAGGACCGGAAACCTGCTTATCATTCCAGCCCTTTCAGCAATGTGCTGTATTTATAAGGGAAACGACAGAGTTGTTTTTCCTTTGGCTCTCAGCTACAGAACATTTGCTGCCCCGCTTTTTTCGGCATTACAATGTGCTCTGGAGAGAGAAAACAATGTAGCCCCTTGATTTGATTTGAAAATAGGTGTGGTGGCACACACAAAAACCCCTCCATTTTCTATGGTGTTTTCTTTGTAATTGTGCACATTTTAGGAATAATTTCAAGAACAGCTGTCATGCCCCAAACTAGACAGGATCAACAGTGGTTCAGCTTAAACCTTGTTATAAACTGAGGCTTGGTAGCAAGGCTTCTGAATCTTATCGCAAAGCAAATGTTTCTAGAGCCTTGTGAGTCTCTAGACTAAACACAGATAGAGATATCAGCCATATGGTGATGTGAAAGGTTCTGGCGGTTTGTGAAAGAAAAGCTCTTGGAATTATATCGGAGAATGATAATTCTGAGGTTTTATTCTCAAATCAGCAACTTCACCTTGTGTTCACATAACCTCTAGGCCAAGGGCAGACGACCTTAGTACTCCAGCTGTTGTTAAACTACAATTCCCATCATCCCCAGCCACAATAAGTTGCACCGGGGGATGATGAGAGTTGGGACTAGAAAGACCTTCAACCTGATCCAGCAAGGCTCTTTTTATGTTTGTCTTATGGAGAACTCTACTAATCCATGGGAAAGGTTTGGTCCTGGGCAGGGCAAATCAACTGTTTACTGCAGAGCATTGGCAGTACAGAAAAAGGGCGCACCTCTACATCTTTTTAAAATAAACACAGCAGCACATATCCATTGCCAGAGGCTCAAACCATGCAGCTTTCCAAGCAACATGTACTGCCACACACAACTTGTGAGGAGTAGCAGTCCTGAATTAAATTTTCTTGCTTGACCCTGGTACAAGTAAGCTGGGAGAAAGGGGCAGAAAATTTATAAGTGTCCAGGACAGAAGACATGTTCTCTGTTGGATTAATGATGTTTTCTGTCCCAGCACCGCTACGTTCTTCTTCCCCCTAATTTGGGTGTCTTGCTTGCTATAGCCAGTCAGGGAGGAAGTGGAGGAAGTCTCAGATTCCTGTTCACAGGGGCTCAGGGAAATGCTATCAAGTTTGCTGGACTGGGGGTGGGGGTGAGATGATGAGGATGGGAGAGTGCCTAGATCACAGTTTTTAAAGTTATGCTTTCTCGCCCTCACTGCCCCCCACCCCCATACCAGTGAGTGTGGACCATGCCTCTTAGCTTCTAGAGTTAGCAAAGTATTGGCTGAATCCTAGTCCATATGGCCTTGTCAAAACATGAGCAGATTAGACATGTGGCGCTAAGAGGTGCCGGATAGGTACTGCAATATAGTAGGCAGGTGACAGCAGTGTGTTAAAGATTGGCAATATTTGAAAATGTCCCCTCTTTATAAATAAATATAGTGGTTTTATTTGGTCAGATGTTTAAATCTCAAAATGGACTCTTCTCCTGAGATTACTATGGCCAGTGGTTCCTGCCCTTCTTCTGATTGTTTCAGATGTAAATGGGAAGGCCATTTCATTTTTCAGCCTGCATCCCACCTTAGAGATGATTCCCTATTTCTGGAGCTCCATAGCTGTAAAGCCCATACCACAGAGGTTGATCATCCATGAAGAATTCCCTTCGACTTCCATCAAGGAAGAAGCCCTTGGACCTCCATCAAGGGGCAAGTTTCATTCCCAACATTTCAGAAATTGTCCGTCCCTTGTTTTAAATAGTTATGGTAACACAATTTTCAAAGTGTAACAGTACTACCTTTGTGTTTTCCTGCATCTTTCTTCTTCCAGTTAACCCTCCTTTTAACTGTGTTAGGAAAAAGAAAAAGGGGCTATTCCCACAATCAGGCAAAATAACCCCAATTTTGCCTGATCACGGGAGCCACCGGGCTTGCAGGCGAGCCCGGTGGCTCCCAGGCGGTTAACCCGCCTAAGTACCCTTCCGCTAAAACTGGGTTTGTGGAGCGAGCACTCCACAAACCCGTTTTTTAAAATCATGAGTAGGCGCAGCTCTGCGCTGTGGCTACTTACGAGAAAACCCCCGGAGGGGAGGCAAAAAACCGCCTCCCGGCTCTGGGGATCTTGCCAGCATGCCCTGAGTGCTCGCGCAGGGCATGCTGGAGCTCCCTGGGGCTGCATGGCCCCCGCTCCCCCCAGCCCCCGCCGCCTCTGTCACGGAGCTGGCAATCGTGTGGGTGGCCGATCCGGCCGCCCAGGGCTCCCGCTTGCTTGTGTGCGGGGAGAGCAGGCTTAGCCAGCTCTCCTCACTCTGCTGCACAAACCAGGTCTCACTGATCATGAGACCCGGCTCAGTGAGTAATTGAAGCAAGCCAATGTGCATCATCTTAAACTAATTAAATGAGTTTTTTTCAGTGTGAGTTACTGAAGTAACTCAGCCAAAGTGGTCATGACATTTTAAGAGTTGCTCACTGCACATTTCTCTATGACAATGTGTATGTCCATGTCAAACAGAAATTTGGAAAACTATTTCTTTTGATGTTCCTGTATGTGTGTAAACTGTATGTATACACTGTACAGAAAAATCTTCTGTACGCTGCACAGAAGCATGTGTACATAGAGAAAAACAAACGGTAGTTGTCCTTCCATGTGTAGGGGGAAGGTAATTATCTGATTTTTTCTTTACTTGTTTTTACCTCCGCACCCCTCCGCCACCAATGTAGAGGAATTTGAGTCCAGGTGTACTGTGAGTGAGGGGTTAGTAAATGGGTAACTAATGTAAACGATATTGGCTTTGTTCTTTTTTACTAGCGTGTATAATTACGTCATTGGAAAGATGTATAAGACCCAAAAGGTTAACACAATTTCAGAGCAAATATTAAAATACCTTGAAGATTTAAATAAGATGTATTGTATTCCTGGGAGGTGTGCATTGGCATAACAATGGGGTTATTTCTGATGCTGGTGCATTTTTGGTCCCTCTTGATACAAGACAACTTAAAATCCTATTCACATGTTATGTTTAATGCACATATAATCTGTGTACAGTGTGCACATATGCAGAACTGGTCACGCATAACTGTTACATATTATGTTCAATGTACATCCAGTAGTACATTTCTTGCCTGTACCTTGAAGGAGCCTGTATCCTAGTTCACTTCTAAAATGATTGCAGGTACAGTCATTCATAACAAAAACATATACATGTGTGAAGACAACTGTATGCATTTATAATATCACGCCTGAATAGGGCATTAGTCAGTATCATAATCGTTGTTGTTGTTGTTAATTCAGTTTCTATAATGTTGTTCAGCTGGCACAAATCAAGAATAAGATGGCACTGGTCCATGTTTGAGAGACGTTGCATAGACGTTTACAACATATTCCAAATTTTAAAAAATGCTTTCTTCTCTACCCACCATGATAATGGTCCACACTTACATCAATGGCATCTGTTTTGAAGGGTCATACTTCAATTCATATTTATACCTGAATTTACACATGTGCACCTGCAACTAGTTCTCTTGAGACTGTACGACTAGCATGCCAGCTGCATACATGCCTCCCCCTGAATGTGATTGGTTCATCGCAGGGCAACTGAATGCATAATTTGAAAACAGTGTTGTTGTTCAGGTGGCTCTGAAGTCGGGACTGAGTTAACTCTGTTGATCTGGAACTCACAAAAGAATTCCACTCTCTTGCCCAGACCTGTGGTGTTTTCTGTAGGGCTTAGCCCTGCAGTTATCTGTAAACACATACCTGAGTGGAGCTGCAGTATAAGAAGACGATGTCACTTTTACATAACCTCCTTTTGAGAGTTTACTCACACTTGCTAGAGAACTTGGAGGACATCGGCATGAATGATACAAGGTTTTTTGATACAAGGTCCGCCTTGGTTTATATTTAGATGGGAGACTACATGTGAGCACTACCTTTAAGATATGTATGGGGGCCGGAGATCATGGGGATGGGGGCCGGAGATCAGTGGATGGGGCCGGATGGGGCCAGAGATCAGTGGAAGAGCAACTTCATGCTTGCATGCAGAAGGTCCTTGGTTCATTCCCAGGCATCTCCAGTTAGGGATGGAAGAGACTCCTGCCTGTAACCTTGGAGAGCCACTGCCATTCAGTATGGGCAATACTGAGCTAGATGGACCAATGGTCTGACTTGGTATAAGGCTGCTTCCTAAGTTCCTATATCCTTCAGAGTAAGGCCCAAAGAACTCAACAACATTTTTTATATAGTTCCCAAAGCGGTTTACATAGAGAAATAAAGATGGCTCCCTGTCCCCAAAGAGCTCACAGTCTAAAAAGAAACATAATATAGACATCAGCAATAATATAGACATCAGCAACAGCCACTGGAGGGATGCTGTGCTGGGGCTGGATAGGGCCAGGTGCTCTCTCCCTGCTCAGTAAAGAGAATCACCACTTTAAAAAGGTGCCTCTTTGCTCAGTTAGTATTGTCTTGGAGGGGTGCCACCGAGTAACTCAGTGGAACTTACTGCCAAATAAATGTGCACTTAATCAATCTGCAACAATAAATTAGTAGAAGAGATGGAGAGATGGGGAAAGATGCATGTAAACTGAAGCTCCCTGAAGGTTTTGTTTTGTTGTGCCAACCATGTCTGAAACAAACAGCTATGTACCAGATTGCAAGCAGTTTCTTTATCTCTAATGGCACCTTATAAATCGCCATAATGAGTCATTTTTAAGAGGCCAGCATGTACTGACCCAGGGTTTCCCAACCTACAGGATCTTTCCCAGACCTACCTGGAGATGCCACAGATTTAACCTGAGATCTTCTGGCGGTAGAGTAGTCTATGGTCAGTAAACCTAGCAGTGTTGGCTCTAGTTTTTATAATTATAACTGAGTGGAAAGCATTTTGTCCTGGACAGCAGCATCAAGGCAGTGTGCGCATCTCTCTCTCTCTCTCTCTCTCTCACACACACACACACCCCACACACACACTTAAAGGTTATTAATTTTTTACCCTTTGGGGGGCACCACCTCCTGCCCGCCCCCAGCTCCAGTCTCTTTCTGGGCTGCTGGGGGTGGGGTGGGGGAGCCGTTTCCACCTCCCGTCCTCCCTCCCGTCCTTCTCTGGCTGCTCCATCACAGATCTCTTGAGATTTGCAGCTGGAACTGGAGGAGGAGGAGGCCCAGCCGGGGGATAAGGGAGGAAGGAGGTGGCGGCGGTGCAGTGGCAACCTGGCCAGGTAGGGGGGGAAGTTTGTCAATGCTTTCTGGCCAGGGAGGTGGGGAAACAGGCTGCCAGGCAGTTGGGCAGCAGTGGCGGGTGCAACAGAGACTGCACGCCCACCAGAAACAGCTGTGCAGGGGCCTGGAATATAGTGCCTGTACGTATGCGCACCTTAGAGGGAACAGTGGATCCAAGCTCTGCAGGCAAAATATGTGTTCTGCCTTTGATCTATTGGCGTAGTGTCAGAACCAAAACTTTGTGTGCAGGGGTATTTCATGATTGTCTATGAGGAGGGAAATGTACTATATTTCTCCTTTGTACATGTGATGTGTTGCTTTATAGGAAACCTGTGAGTTCATGAATACAGAACAGATGGCAAAAGTTCTTGCCCCACTCGCCAGAACTGTAGATTGTTTTTGTGAATGCAGTCTATGTATTCATAGCTGTTCTTGTGAGAATGGTGTTTTCAAAAGAAATACTGGCAAATACTACTTTCATTTTACAAGAAACCCAGGAGCCCGCATAATCACATGACCTTCTGTTGTCTTCGATGACAGCAGAGCATTTGATGTACATAATGGGGAATTCCTTTGTATGCATATGATTTTTCCTCTTGGTGTAGAGGTTTTGGGTCATGCCTATGACCTTTATATCACAATAGCATAGCTAGCTGCAATTTAAAATTTGCATACTTGATTTACATCTAATTAATATAATTTGAGTCTTTGAATGTCTTAAATATTGACTAGAGTTAATGGGGGGGTTCCCCTTATTTTATGAAGTCTTTATTCAGAAATGCTTGGCCACCACTTTGAAACTTCTGATTCAGTCTTTAAAACAGTGGATGTGTTGACTTAAAATAATGGGAATGAGAAAACATAATGGTGCTTAGCAGTGTTCCCTGTAACAGGGATTCCCAGATATTGTTGACTGCAATTCCCAGAATCCTCAGCCAAAGGCAATTGCAGCTGGGGATTGTGGGAGCTGTAGTAAACAACATCTGGAAATCATTGTTACTGGGAACACTGGTGCTTAGGACTAAACAACACTTAAATCGATAAGATAAGTCTGCTAATTTCAATGGGACTTAGTCGTATCTAATTTTCTTTGGATACAAATGCCAGTACTTTATGGTCCATTCCATTGATCACCCAGCTCATTTTACTAATGGTTAATTGGGTAACCAGACATCAGTTTGAGCACTGGAATGAGCCTGTCCTCTACTCAGATTGTGGCTCAGTGGTGCCATTTTATTGGCGATACAGCTTTCAGTTAATAATTTGTACATTTCCAGCTTGGCCTTTGCCCCATCCTATAAGTGTGAATGAATAAAATACACTACAGTTATTTAAGCTTTCAAGAATTAGACACAGATATTGATTACCTGCAATGACTGCATGTGCATTCTGCACAAACTGTAGTTTCTACCATCATCGTTTATACTAATAGTGAACTTGGGCAATCAGGTGCTTTTCAGTTTGGAGGTGGAACAGGGCCACCCCAAAATAAGGCATTGGCTTCTACCTACAACATAAGTACACAGAAGAATATAGGCAGCATCATTGTACATATGAAAGGTCCTCTCGTGGAAGTAGTGGTGAAGGGGTGGCAGAGAATGGTGATAAAGAGATCCATTATTCTGTATAGGATGACCTCGATATTCACGGGGGTTCCGTTCTATGGTTGTACCACAGATATGGAAACTGCGAATATCAAGGCATTGTTTCAGTGTGGGTTAGGTTCCTGGTCATGGGGGAAATGCCAAAAAATGACTATTTTCTGACCAAATTTGGGGGGGGGAATGCAGGGGGAAGCACCTCACCATGCTTTGCTGCTTCCCCTGTGTCGCACTGTGCCCCGGAATGACCAAAAAACGCCCCCAAATGACCATTTTTTGTTTTAAACGGGAGCTATTTTGTGGCCCTGAGAAACAAAATGGTTGGCCGGAAATGACCTCCGGCCATTTCCAGCCACTTCAGACCCACGGATACATGACGTTGGTGTGTTTTTCCCCTTCTTTTTTCCACATATGCCGAGGTCAGGTATCTTTTACCCAACTGTTGACACGCAAAACTGCAGATACACAACCACAGATAATGAGGTTTCCCTGTATAGGGATTCCTCTCCCATGTGGGCAGTTCTGTGGAGGTATAGAATGTTTTCTCTTTTGGGGATGGGGCTATAGCTCTACCTTGCATGGGCTGGGAAAAGCTCCTGCTTGAAATGCTGGGAAATTGCTGCCAGTTAGAGTAGACAGTGCTACTATGACTGAGTATAAGGCAGCTTTCTATGCACCTAGAATAAGAATTACATGCAGTTGGACCTGTGCTTGTGTATGTCTAAGTAGTATAGTGAGATTTTACCCCCAAAGATTTGTCAGATAAAAACTAGGAGCCAATATTATAAGCAGTGGTTTTCAGGGAACCAGAATCATGTCTGCAGTGAAGCACAGGCTTGATATGTGGGGGGGGAAACCAGGATTTAAAATATGTAAATTACTCTCCAAGGTACTATTTATCATGCTACTATAAATGATACATTTTAAGGAATTATAGGATAAGGATTAATTGTTGGCATTGAAAGCTGTGGTACAGAGAGACTTTCCAATGAATCCCATTCTTAATTTATCCCTTGGCGAGGCAATGACTACCTAACACTTTGTCTAGCCATCTCCCTAATTCTTTTAGCATGACTCTCAATATCTGGCTTGACCATTAACCTGGCTGGAGACCAGAGGAATCTTCACCCTGTTGACTCATGTTGCCTCCATATGTAACTCGAGCTACTTTTTCTCACACTGTAATGTTTGCAGCATGTACGTTTCAGGACAAGCAGCAGCATATTTGGGGATGATTCACTATGTGTTGGTGGTACAATTAAAGTCTATTATGGTAAGCTATATATCATGCCATGCATGTGATTTCCACCCTACTCCCCCCAAAGTTGGAGAAAGACCAGTTGCTTTGTTCTACTTCCTTTAAAACAACAACAACCAGCTGTCACTTCATTCAACCATAGATTTGTTTTTAATGTATGTATTTGTTACAACTCATCAACTTAAAAAGAAGTTCAGAATGGCTTCCAATTTTAAGAAGAATACATTTTGAAATGATGCAAATACAGTCTGCTAGACCACATCAAAACAGCCAGACAGGTGAAACAAACATTTAAAGATTGCAGAATAAAAGTATCTACATGTAAACATTTCAACAGGTCTGACCTGGGTAAATAAAAAAGTCTTCACCTGGCACTTAAAAGCCACTAAGTTCAGTGCCAAGCAAGCTTCCTGGGGAGAAAATTACACAGGAACATAAGACGTTGCCTTATACCAAGTCAGACCCTTGGTCCATCTAGCTCAATATCCTCTGCACTGACTGGCACCAGCTCTTCAAGATTTCAAGCAGAAGTCTCTCCCAGCCCTCCTGGAGATGCCAGAGATTGAACCTGGGCCCTTTGGCATGCAAACATGCAGATGCTCCACTACTGAGCTACGGCCTCATCCCCAAACTAAATCCAGAAATGCAGAGCAGGGGAAGCTCTTCCATGAGGTGAGGTGAGGTTTACTGGCAGATTACTGGGGTGCCAGTGAGGCAGCAAGATGCAAGAGGAAGAGAAGGAGGGTCATGCAAGGGGAGTAGCATTTGGTGCCCTGCCTTAGGCACACAGAGGTCTTGAGCCGCCAGTGATGTAGAGCCTTGTTTGAAAAGACTCCTTTTCCTTGTTGTCTTGATATATGATGGCCTCCAGTGATGATCTTGGGGCCAAACCCTGCAACTGGTATTTAGAGGCATCTTGCATCAGAAGCTGGAAGTGGCCTATAGCCCTCAGACAGCCTTTGATAGACCTGTCCTCCATGAATTTATCTAAACCCCTCTTAAAGCCATCTAGGCTGTTGGGTGTCACTACATCTTGCAGCAGAGAATTCCATAGGCTGATTATGCGGTGTGTGAAAAAGTACTTCCTTCTGTCGGTCCTAAATTTCTTGGCAATCAGTTTCGTGGGATGACCTCTGTTTCTAGTGTTATGCAAGAGGGAGAAAAAATTCTCTCTATCAACGTTCTCTACACCATGTATGATTTTATAGACCTCTATCATATCTTCCCTCAGTTGTCTTTTTTTCTAAACTAAAAAGCCTGAGGTGTTGTAGCCTTACCTCTACAGAAAGGTGCTATAGGCTCCTGAACATCTTGGTTGCCCCCTTCTGCACCTTTTCCAGTTCTACAATGTCCTTCTCAAGATATGGCAACCAGAACTGTATGCAGTACTCTAAATGTGGTCGCACCATAGTTTTGTATAATGGCATTATAATATTAGCATTATTTTTATTTTCAATCCCCTTCTTAATTACTCTTAGCATGGAATTGGCCTTTTTCATAGCTGCCGCACATCGAGTCGACACTTTCAACGAGCTGTCCCCCACGATCCCTCTCCTGGTCGGTCACTGACAGTTCAGTCCCCATCAGTGTATGTGTGAACTTGGAGGTTTTTTGCATCACATTACACTTGCCAACACTGAACTGCATTTGCCATTTTGATGACTACTCCGCCAGTTTGGAGAGATCCTTTTGAAATGTGTATACTCTGCCTTTCAAGGTGTATACTCTGGCCCTGTCCACCCCCAGCACAGTATCTCGAGTGACTGTTGCTGGTGTGTATCTTATGTTTCTTTTTAGATTATGAGCCCTTTGGGGACAGGGATCCATTTTATTTATTTCTTATTTCTCTGTGTAAACCACCCTGAGCCATTTTTGGAAGGGCGGTATAGAAATCGAATTAAAGTAGTAGTAGTAGTAGTAGTAGTAGTAGTAGTAGATGACATCCAACAAATTAAAACAATGCAAAAAGCTACCAAGTGGCTCTCATTCTTCTGGCTGGTGGTGGAGACCAGAATATCATCTCTTCACTTCTGCAATCCTGGGCATCTGGGCATTCTATCTGGCAAGGAGTAGGGGAGAGCAACTTTCCTGCAGCTGCTGGAAATGGTGATTCTCTTTATTGAGCAGGGGGAGAGCAAACTGGCCCTATCCACCCCCAGCACAGTATTTCTACAGTGGCTGTTGCTGGTATCTGTCTTATGTTTCTTTTTTAGATTGTGAGCCCTTTGGGGACAGGGAACCATTTTATTTATTTGTTTGTTTGTTTATATCTATGTAATCTGCTTTGGCAGTGTGAACATAACCAGATGCTGCTGCCTTATCCTGAGTCAGACCACTAGTTCATCTCGCTCAGGACTGCGTGTTGACTGGCAGCAACTCTCCAGGGCTTCAGACCTACCTGGTAGTAGTGTGCCCGAACCGGTCCGGCGGCCATTCCAAAGAATGGCCGAACTGCTGGACCGGTCCGGCCCTGCCTGGTTCGGGTCCGTGTGGGGGGTATGCCTTTCTCCCGCCTCCTTGCCTCCGCCAGCGCCCGTATTTTCTAGTATAGGGGCGCTGGAAACCAGCCGCCCACCCCCCGCCGCCGCCGCTGCGGCGAAAGAACTCCCAATGCCAGCCCTCCCTCCCTCCCAGCTAGCTGCCCGCCCGCCCGCCCGCTCGCTCGCTCACCGCATAGGAAACGAGAGGAGCTCCGGCACAGAGCTCCTCTCATTTGGAAGGCCTCCGGCATAATGGTGTTTTGCGCGCGCGCGCGCATGCGTGCGCCGCAAAGCACGCCGTTCGCCGGAGGCCCGGTCTACCCACCGGGAAAGGGCCGGGTAGACCGGGCCTCCGATCGCTGGGTAGACCGGGCCTCCGATCGCTACCCGGCGGGTAGACCAGGCCTCCGATAGCTTTCCCGGCGGGTAGACCGAGCCTCCGGCGAACGGCGTGCTTTGCGGCGCGCGCAAAACACCATTATGCCGGAGGCCTTCCAAACGAGAGGAGCTCTGTGCCGGAGCTCCTCTCGTTTCCTATGCGGTGAGCGGGGTGAGCGAGCGAGCGGGCGGGCGGGCAGCTAGCTGGGAGGGAGGGAGGGCTGGCATTGGGAGTTCTTTCACCGCCGCGGCGGCGGTGGCGGGGGGGCGGCTGGCTTCCAGCGCCCCTATACTAGAAAATACGGGCGCTGGTGGGGGCAAGGAGGCGGGAGGGCTAAGCAAGCCCTCCCCGCCCTAAAAACAAGGCCCCCCTTCGGTGCCGGTCCGGACTTCTCCGGACCGTGCACATCACTACTACCTGGAGTTCCGAGGGATTGGACCCTGGGAATTTCTGCATGCAGAGCATGTGCCTCTCCCCTCGAAACCCACAGCTATTACAATGCAAAATACAATGCTTTTACTTTGAGCACCATTTTAGGGTTTGCGCCTCTGCCTATTCTGTTCTGTTCTGTTCTGATTCTTTGGTTGCCAACATGTGTGTGTGTTTGCGGGGGTGTGTGTGTGTGACATTTTACTATCTGTGCCTTATACAAAGACAAGGAACAGGGCAAGACCCAGGAAATCAGCAATGGCAGGAACTGATATGGTTGCAGCAAGGGAGGGAGATCCCCAACCAGAGCATCAGACGCAGGCGGAGATTTTGTTAATGCCTCGTGCAAATGCTTCAGTACCCTGATGCTGTGAAACACATCCTGTGTGCAACTGAGAATGTAAAAGGTGGGGGGCTCCTTCTCCGCTTCCTTGCTTCTCTTGCCACCCATTGCAACTCCCCCCCCCCCGCTTTCTAAATTGGATTTTCCTTGTTCCTTTTCAAGCTCTACAAATTGGGTTAATAGAATTGGTCTCTGTGGTTTCTCTGCTGTCACCTTGTTTCAGATTTGCTGAAATTTATGATCCCAGTTCAGCTGAGGTTCTGCATGAAAGTGCCTCAGAAGTAGGTCGGAAAGAAGAGAGGAGCAGTTTCTAGAAATGTGTTTCTTTAAAAAATAAAAAGATGTGTTTCAGTATTGTACTGAATAATTCTCTCCTGGTGTTTTGGATTGCCCCTGATTAAATTATAGGTGGTTATTAAGGGAGTTCTGTGTGCTTATACATTGTACTTGGTCTCCCTGTAATTTGCTATAACTAATTCAAGAGTTCAAGGACAGACACTCAGGACGGGGTTGAGACATGCCTTCCTGTGCCTTGCAAAAGCATATGGTATTGCTGTCCCTTTTAAAAAATATTTTAAAAAGTTTTAATATGTCATTTTAAATCTTGACATTATGTTTTCATGTCTCCTCAAACTGGACATTGCTTAGTGTCCCCCAAAACTTATCTTCCTAAAGAATGGGAAGAAATTTGTTCCCACAAATCAGTCCTTGAGAAGTCTTATTTGGATCTCTGAGCCAGCCCAAAAATTTAGGAGCCTGACAATGAACACGTGGCAAAATTACCAGACTTAGTGATGGACATTGTGGAGAGGGAGGGCAAATGAGCTTTTCTTTATTTCTTTTGCAAGTAACATACTTCAAATAGAAACAGAGCTGTCTGGCACAAATAAAGATTTTACTAAAGAACTCTGCCTCTAAATATCCTAGTCCAGGCACTACGGTTTAATATCTAGACTCAGGACTGAGCCTTCTCTGTGGCTGCCCCAGGGTTCTGGAATGCACTCCCTTTTAAAATCAGTTTCTCCATATCTGGCTGTTTTTAAAAAAGACCCTTACTTCCCACCCTGCTGTGGCTGTGTTTTTGTCCCACAGTGGGGCAGAAATCCTCACTTTTGTCCCAGCCATGGCAGGGCTGGAAGAGAGGGAGGTGGAGCATGCAGGCACAAATGGCCCTTAAATGGCTGGTATTCATTCTGTTACGGAACATGTTTTCCTACATGCTTAGAGACCTTTTGACTAACAGTTATTTGTGCATCAGAATGGTCTGAGGGGAGACGTGAGTTGCTAACTTGAATGAATCAAGTAGTTTTATTTGGCATATAAAGGATAAGATATCAGTTCCATCCCAAAACAAACTTAAAAACAAATCCTTAAATTCTATTTAATTTAATTTAATTTAAAATATTTCTATACCGCCCAAAACTTGCGTCTCTGGGCGGTTTACAATTAAAATCATTTAAAACATCAAATAAATTAACAATTAAAATCATGTAAAACATTTAAAACCCAATATAAAAAATATTAAAACTACCAATCTAATTAAAAGCCTGGGTGAATAAATGTGTCTTCAGTGCCTTTTAAAAAGTTGACAGAGATAGGAAGGCTCTTATTTCAATAGGGGGCACATTCCAGAGTCCAGGGGCAATGATCATTCTAGGCAATGATGTAGGCATAAAATATGACTATGACATGTAATTGACCTTCTAGAGAGCTAATGGACATTTAAGGGGTTAAGAACTGTAGAGTCTAAAACAACTCTTTTACGCAGGGGTGATTTAAAAAGTTATTCCTGAGTTTAACAGAGGTGTGTGACAGAGATGCAGTAAAATCATGTAATGGTTACAAAGACAGAGATGGAACAGATTGAAAAATAGGGGGAATCCACAGGCTGCTGCGTCAGATGCTTGATGCAAACCTGGGCAGAATGGCAGCCTGCCTTGTAGCTCCTACACAGAGGTTTGTGCAGAAGTAGAACACAGTTACACACAGAGCAGGAATAAAATGCTCTTCACGTATGGGGAGATTCATGCAATAAAAGTGAGGGTGGAGGAATAGCTTAAACAGGAGAAAGTAAGCCAAGTTAAGACAAAGAACAGTTTAAAGACAAAACAAAGCTTGAAATAAAAAAGACATGTCTAAATCTGCTGAGTTGAGTTTCCATTGTCGAAGTAGGGTGAAGCTGAATAATGGGGGAGACTGAGCATCACAGCCCCCAGGAGAGAAAATCAGAGCTATGCAGAGATCTATGTTAGTCCAACTTTCTTCAGCTTTCTGCTCAAAAACCTACCCTAGTTATTGGAAACCTTAACATTATGGTGTATGGGGGACAAGCATGGAAATGATTTTAGAAGGCACTCAGGCTGTTCTCATGACCAGCCTAACCCTGCCTGGGCTGCCCCCAGAAGGGATAGGCTGGTCGTGAAAAGCGGCGGGATCCTTGTGGATTTCTCTGCTCCCCGCCCGCCCGCCTAACCCCCTTAACAAACCCGGCTTTTAGCCAAGGTGAAGGGTGCTCTCACAACCCCCGGCTACTGGGTATTGTGTGATTCCTCAAACTCAGCCCGCGGAGTCACGGAAACAGGTGCATAGACTGAATCCCCCATGCAACCTGTGTGCTGCGCGTTGCATTGAGGAACGCCTGGAGTCGGAACAACAAGTTCTGGCCCCGGATCCCTCCACCCAGCTCCGTGCTTCACGTGGCTGTCCATGTGGGCGCACGGAAGCACGCTGATGAAGACACTGTTGCATGTCTATCTCCCCAGGGCCTCTACTTCCCCACTGACACTTTTCTCCAAGGCTCTGCACATGTGTGCGCATGTGTGTGTGTGTGCGCGCACACACACAAACACACTCTGAGATGGCCCTGATTAAAGGTTTTGCAGTTCTGCCAGTTGAAAGTGGTGGATACCATCTTTGTCCTGTGTGGCTGATTGTTTTATTTGTATTTGACGAAATATACATTCAAAACATAAAGGCTTGACACTGAAGTTGGGGATTGGTTTTTGTTGTTCTGCGTTTGTGTTCTTTGTAAGGGTTCTAGAAAAGGGCAGTTTTTAAGAGCAGAATTTACAAGATACAAGCTTTGAAAGAAACAATGGTTTTTGGTAAGTGTAGGCCTCAGCAAGACCCCAAGTGTTGCCGTTTCTAGGAACAATCATGTCATACATACATTTAATTTGTACAACCTCTCCCATACCTGGCCTCTTGCTTCATGCTCGGATGTCTGCCATGGGTAAAATCTGTGGTGCCACGTTAGAAATTGCCAAGCTAGACATTCATTCTGGATGTATGGGGCAGTTGGTGCTTCCAAAATGTTCTGAAGTTTAAAGCCCCACACATCAAACAAGCTTGTACTTTTCTAGTTCCCAATTTCCTCTGCTGTGGTTTTCTCCTTGCCCATAGTGAGAAGTGGACTGGAAGGGGAATCTCAAAGCATAAATAACTGATTACGTTTACTTTGGAGACCGGTGGTCTCTGCAGCTGTTTTTACAACCAGGGTGGATTTGATTTAAATCAAACTGATTTAAATCACGATTTAAATCACGATTTAAATCACTAGCAGGGTGGATAAAAATAAAAAAAAATCCAATTTAAATCAAAAAAATCCGATTTAAATTAAAAAAAATCCAATTTTTTTATTTAAATCAGATTTTTTTTATTTAAATTGGATTTTTTTTTATTTTTATCCACCCTGCTAGTGATTTAAATCATGATTTAAATCAGTTTGATTTAAATCAAATCCACCCTGGTTACAACAGTAGCTATGAATGCCTTGTCATAACTCTACCTCATTAGCAATCCATGGCCGTTTTAATTCACATGAAACAACTGCTATTGATGACTTTTTCCATAGTTGAGGAGGCCATCCTTTACACTGGGTTGTGTACTGAGCGTGCTCCAACAGACAGGACCTGACCTTCTGAATTGTAGGCATGGCTAGCTTCCTGCCTGGAAGGAAGGAACTGCAAATCTCCAGTTCTAGTCCTGTCTTGCTCCAGAACACAGGGCTACTGAGTTGCTCCTGGCTCCTTGGCTCTTTTTTCTGTGGCTAGCCTTTTCTTTCTCCCCTTTCCCCCACACCCTTAGTAGTGTGCCAGAAGAGGGAGGAGGTTGAATTGACTGTCTGCATTTTTGTTTTTTATAAATTAAATCTAAACCTCTCCCCCCCACACACACTTCTTAATTTGGCTAATTGGTATTTGTAAGGTTTGTTTGGCATTTGCTTTCTGTTTTCCGCGGAGGAGAATTTACAGCCACTTATTGGCACTATGAACCGCTCCCAAGCAGGAGCTTTACTGGAGGGCTCCATCTCTTAGGGTCCGTGCCATGATACTCAGGGTGGCTCTTCCTCGCACATGCAACTGGGGTTACAGCGAGCTTGCTCCCCCGCTCCATACTGGGAACACTCCACTCTTAACCCCCTGGCTGTCTCTGCTCCGTGCTCGGAGAAAGACAAAAAGGCGCACAAAAAAGCCGCCAAAAAGACGTGCCATGCAGAAGAGACCAAGAATGTCAGTGCCGAGCCCCGCAAGCACAACAAGCCCTTGGCGACTCCCCGGCTCAGTGAACGCCTCTTAATTCAGGTGGTTTGTGAGGAGCACTCTCCTCACCGTTTGCCACGCGCATCAGAGGTTACTGAGCTCCCACCTCCCTCTGGCGGCCCCATTGTGGCACCTGTTCCTGCGGTGCATGAGGCGGCTGTTGCGGTACTCGCAGCAGTCATTCTGTCTACCTCTCTCCCACCTTCATGGCAGCCTATTCCAGTTACGGAGCCCTTGTCATTGGCTCCACCAACTGAGTAGCTGCTCCCTCTTGAGCATGAGCTGGTCTCGCCACTCCTACCCCCGCAAGATCAGCCCGATAGCTCCGTCCCAGCAGCCCCTCAGGTGCTAGTCCACTGGCCTCTTCTCCTTCTCTACAGCCGCTCACAAAACTTACTCCAGCAGAGGAGAGTTCATAGCCAGCGGTGTCTGCAGGCCCAAGTCTACCTACAGAGATCATGAGTAGGGTTTCCTTGCCCAACAAGGATCCCTTTCCTCCTGATGTCGCTGAGTGGCTGCAAGATTTTATTGCTGCGCTATTATGAAAACCATGACTTCCTCTCCGGCACCCCCCTTCCCCCCGTGCTGAGATTCATGTTCCTGCAAATCCGCCTCCCCCATCCCCCCCTTAATTCCCAGAGCTCAGACTCATCCAAAATGGTCATCCTCCCCTCTTCCAGCCCTGCAAGAATGGCCATTCCTGTCTCAGAAAGGGGGCAATTCATCCCTGTCGTGAGGGGGCAAAGTCACAGAAAATGCCTATTGCTGTAATGACTGCTGCATAGGGCTGCCCTTGAAGATTGTCTGCTGCCAGAAATTTATTATTAATTTTATATTTATTATATATTGACTGCACTGCAAGGTAGATCCAGTCAATTTTATATTAACTGTCTATTAATTGATAAAATCTCAAGGGTGACTTTTGCAGTGGCCAAATTCTTTTCAGTTGCTGTTAGAATGAGGCAGCAAGTTGTAAAGTGATGTTTGACAGAAGGATGGTTTTGTGGCCACGGGATGGAGTTACCATGGGCTTTTTGATATCTGGAAAATATGAACTGTACTCCTGCTTTGGTAGTTTATTGCCATTTTTGGTGCTTTAACCATAACCGTTCTTCTCCCTGCAACCCCCAAGTCTCTGGACTGCAATAAATTGGTGTGTTGGTTGAAAATTGTTTGGATAATTTAAAGCATGAGTTCCCAACCTTGGGTCCCCAGATGTTGGTGGACTACAACTCCCATGATTCCTAGCCACAAAGGCCATTGTAGCTGGAAATTATGGGAGTTGTAGTAAACAATAGAAGATTGGGAACCCTGCTCTTAAAAAATGGTGGGGGAGCAGGAGATGAGCAGCTGCCCACTTCCTGGCACTAAGTGAGTCATTGTCACTGTAATCCCACTACCCTGCTTCTACATGTTCCTTTTATTTTGTCTGATGTGATCAGGGCTCTAGTTTTCAGTGTTAAGGCAGACCCCCCCCCCATCTGAAATGGTACCATCCAGTCCAAACACAGATTTACCAACTCAGTGAGAACTAGGCCAAGACACGCCTTCATCACTTCCACATTCCTAGCCTGGAACCTCTCTGTGCAACATTTATAGCCCATATGCAAATCTTTTCCACCCCCTGTTTTAAAATTTACTGCTATCTGATGGTGTTTGGGCTACGTGTCCCAGCCTGCTCCATTTTCAGAAATTGTTCATTGGCTCTGTGATTTACTGAACTTGTTTTCTTTTTCATCTTTGACATTGTTTCCTTTTTTACTTAAGTAGTCCATGTAGTTGAAGAATTACCAAAGATGGGAATAGGTCCAAGGTGTTATTTAAAAGCTGCTGGTCCCTCAAGTAATTACGTAATTGGGAAGAATTGGAAAAAGAGTTGTATACCTTGCTGGCAATGAAGGCATGTGTTTTTATAAGCTATTAAGCATGTGTGTTGATTTTTCAAATGCATCTTACTGAAGGTCTTGAGAGCGGGTCTTGTGATAGCAAGCATGACTTGTACCCTTAGCTAAGCAGGGTCTTCCCTGGTTGCAGATGAATGGGAAACTTGATGTGTAGGCACTGTAAGATATTCCTTGTTAGGGGATGGAGTCGCTCTGGAAAGAGCAGAAGGTTCCAAGTTCCCTCCCTGCATCATCTCCAAGATAGGGCTGAGAGAGATTCGCCTGCAACCTTGGAGAAGCCGCTGCCAGTCTGTGTGGACAGTACTGAGCTAGATGGACCTATGGTCTGACTCAGTGTATGGCAGCTTCCTTTGTTAAGGTGTTCAGTAACCTTGGAGAAACCCAACTGTGTTACAAAAGAGCAGTGCTTCTCAACTTTAGGTTTCCGTATGTTGTTGGATCAGCTCCCATAATCTCCAGACTTTGACCATATATGATGGGAGGTGCAGTCCAAACTACATCTGGGGACCCAAGGTTGAGCATCCCTCCATGAAGCTGGTGCCTTGTGAGATATGCGGATGCTGGGAAAACGAGCCCCAGCCTCTGTTGCTCCTGGCAGCGCTGGTTGTGTGGATGCGCAGCTTGTGTGCCAGAAGGATCCAGAGTGATCGTCTGGGGGAAGGTAGGTTGAACCTTGCCTCCCCCGCCCGCCTGTGCGTGTGGTTGTGTGAATAGCCCCTGTGATTCTATGAAACCATCTTTGCTTTACAAAGAATGCAGTCTTTACAGCTGCATTAGGTGTAAACCTTTTAGGAGAAAGTCTTCAGAATTCTTGGACAGGTCTTTTCCCCCATATAACACATGGACAGTAACAGAGCGGCATGTATAGCAACAAACGGAAAGAAAAAACGTTTGATAGAATTCAGAGCCTTCAAAGAGGCCTCCTTATTCCATCCATTTAATCCCACCCACCCCCACCCCACCCCAGGTTGGAGTAATCCTTGTATAATGTAGGGACACCTCTATATGAGCAGGAGACTGTGGATTGCTTTTATTTTGGAAATGTGTGCCAATTGGTTACTGGCTTCTGCAGTCTGCTCCATGTCACATGTTGGCTTTACATAGGATTCCACTGATGAGCATCCAGCCATTCCGCCTGTGCTGCTGCCAGCTGCAGCCACTGTTTGAATGTGCACTCCTTGGAAAAGGAAGGGGAGCCAATAATCTCACAGGGGTTCGGACAGAACTGAATGGTCCTGCCTTGTGCCCCCATTCTGGACTCAACAAACCTTTTGCCCCTTTGCACTTTGATCCTTCTGAAGTGCAGTCGTGTCATTTCACTGCAAAATAGAACAGTGTACATCTGATAATGCACTGGGCCGCAACCCGCGTTCTCTGCTGAAGGGAGTTTGGGAAATAACCATCTTGTAATTATGCCTTTGCCTGGGCTTGTTTTCCACTCCCATACATACATACCCGTTGGAATGAGATTGGCAGTCTGCGATAGTGTTATTTACTGTCAAAACATGAAAACTCTGCTTTGAAAAAAAACAGTAGAATGAGTAGGAAAGCACAGAGTGTTGTCATGGTGTAGTGTAGTGGTTAGAGTGCCTATACCGGGGGTGGGGGGGAGGGATTCAGATCCCCACTCTGCTGTAAAAAATACTTTGGCCAGTCACAATCTCTCCCAACTTCATGGGGTTGTTGTGAGTATAAAATTAGGGGAAACTCCTAAGCTGCTTTGAGGAAGAGTGGGTAAAAAATGCAATCCACCCTTTGGGTGTGGGGCTGTAGCTTGGTGGTGAAACATATGCTTTGCTTGCACAAAGTCTCAGTGCAATTTCTGGCATTTCCAGGAAGGATGGGAACCTGCAACTTGCCAGTCAGTATAGATAAACCAGAACTAGTTGGATCTATGGTCTAACTTGAGCCAGCGTGGTGTGGTGGTTAGAGTGCTGGACTAGGACCGGGGAGACCCGAGTTCAAATCCCCATTCAACCATGATACTTGCTGGGTGACTCTGGGCCAGTCACTTCTCTCTCTCAACCTAATCTACTTCACAGGGTTGTTGTGAGGAGAAACTCAAGTATGTAGTACACCACTCTGGGCTCCTTGGAGGAAGAGTGGGATAGAAAATGTATAAATAAATAAATAAATAAATAAATAAATAACTCCATATAAATACTCAAGTATTTGAAACTGGTTGGTGGTTCTCCATCCCTGAGTAAACCCCACTTGCTTACTTTTTGCCTGCCTCAGTTTCATTTCATAGGAAGAAGGCATTCAGTAGCTCTGTGATTCTTATGATAGTTTCCCAAGCATTAGTAGCTGTGTTCCGGCTACTCCAGGAGAGTAGCATTATATCCTGCCCCACATAGTGCCCACTAGAGGAGGGGTAGCACAGCTGCAGGATTTAGCCACAGTTCTGCACAGGAATGTGCCGCCTTCAAATAAATATAATTTTTTAAAATATACACAAAAAAAAAATCCACTGAATGATGGAATGTTAGATGAGGGAATAGCCTTGTTGATATTCAGCACCTTTTAAAAAAGAAGAGAGTTACAAGAATGTGGCTTGAGGGGAACCGCAGAAGAACATTCAGCCTCAGCAGAATTAAGGTGGTGACAATAATAATTCTTTTTAAAATTCCCCAAAGAACATAAGGATGCGGAAAGCATTGTATATCTGTCAGCTCCAATAAGTGCCAGGAGGAGTCATTCAGCCCCATTCTACACATGCTCTTGCAGATGGAATGGACATGCTGTAGTTGGCGGAGGGAGAGGAAATTGAATTTTTCAGAAGTAAATAAAAGCAGTTTGAGCTCCTTGGAAACTCGTGCCACAGTCATGCAAGCTTGAGAAAAGATGCCCTGTTCCCACTAAATAAATGCATGGGTGCTCTTGGCAGGTAGAAGTTCAAATTCAAAAGCAGACTTACCAGGAAGCCAGCTGGACCTGGACAGTTTTTATATGAAATCTTGAACAGGTGGATCTTGACTCACAATTGGGTCATGACCTGACCTAAAATGGATTGTTACACAGGCATTTATTATTATTTATTTACACAGTCAGACAGGTGTTATTGACTGGTTTGTTTTATCCAGACATCGAGTCCTTCCCAAGGACCTGGGATGCCAGAATTTTATTATCAATTTTGTTGTTATTATAGATATTGTTGCAGAATATAGGCTGTTCCTAGTAAAGTTGCTTTTTGTAATTGGCTGATGGTGATTTCTGTGGCCCCTATGGTGTTGAGGTGCTCTTCAAGTTGTTTTGGAATTGCACATAGGGTGCCAGTTACCACTGGGATTACTTTGGTCTTTTTCTGCCACAGCCTTTCCATTTCAATTTGTAGATCTTTGCATTTTGTTTTGTTTTTTTCCTATTTCTTTTTCTTCTATTCTGCTATCCCCTGGTATTGCTTTGTTAATTATTTTAACTTGTTTTTCTTTCTTCTCGACTACAGTTATATCTGGTGTATTGTGTGGCAGATGTTTATCTGTTTGTAGTCGGAAGTCCCATAATATTTTTGCATCTTCATTTTCGACAACTTTTTCGATTTTATGTCCCACCAATTTTTGTCTACAGGTAGCTTGTATTTTTTGCAGATGTTCCAGTGTATCGTCCCTGCTACCTTGTCATGCCTTTGTTTGTAGTCAGTCTGTGCGATCTTTTTACAACAGCTGATTAAGTGGTCCACTGTTTCATCTGCTTCTTTACAAAGGCGGCACTTGCTGTTTGTGGTTGATTTTTCGACTTTTGCTCTTATTGCATTTGTTTTTTAGTGCCTGTTCTTGTGCAGCCAGTATTAAACCCTCTGTTTCTTTCTTCAAGTTGCCATTCTTAAGCCATTGCCAGGTCTTGGTGATGTCTGATTTTCCACTTATATTGTGCAAATATAGACCATGCAGGGGCTTATTTTTCCATTTTTCTGCTCGGTTCTTGACTTGTTCTTTCTTGTAGGCCTGCTTTCTTTCATTGGTGTTGAATAGTTTCTCGTTATTGACCATTTGAAGTGCATCTTCTTCACTATCCTTGATATATTCTTCAAGGTCTCTTTTGTCCTCCTCTACTGTTTGATGGACTTGCAGCATTCCTCTTCCACCTGAGCTGTGAGGGAGGTATAGCCTATCTACATCACTGTGGGGGTGCAGAGCATGATTGATGGTCATGATTTTCCTGGTCTTACGATCCAGCGTCTCTAGCTCTCCCTGGGTCCAGTCTGTTATTCCTGCAGTGTATCTGATAACAGGTATAGCCCAGTTGTTGATGGCTTGTATGGTGTTCTCGCCATTGAGTTTGGACTTGAGGATTTTTCTAACTCTCCTGATGTATTCACTTCCAATTTTTCTTTTAACTTCAGTGTGTGCAATGTTATCAGCCTAGAGAATGCCCAAGTATTTGTAATATTCTTTCTCTTCCAGGTTCTTGATCTTGCTTCCATTGGGCAGTTCTATTCCTTCTGTTTTTCTTATTTTTCCTCTGTTCATGATTAATGCAGCACACTTGTGTAGTCCAAACTCCATTACTATATCGCTACTGAATATACGGACAGTGTTTAGCAGTGATTCGATTTCTGACTGGGACTTTCCATACAACTTCAGATCATCCATGTACAGCAGATGGTTGATTTGACTTGATGTTTTAGATGTTTGGTATCCGAGGCCTGTTTTGTTGAGTATTTGTGAAAGTGGGGTCATGACGATTACAAACAACAGAGGGGATAGTGAGTCCCCTTGGAAAATGCCTCTTCTAATGCTCACCTGTCCAAGTGTCTTGCCATTGATTGTTAACTGTGTACTCCACATGCTCTTTCCTTTTTTAATAAATATCTGAATGTTTTTGCTGACACCAGTTGTTTCTAAACATTTTAGTATCCATGTGTGAGGCAATGAATCGAAGGCCTTTTTGTAGTCAATCCATGCAACACTTAGATTTGTTTTTCTTCTCTTGCAGTTTTCTAAAATCATTTTGTTAATCAGCAGCTGGTCTTTTGTGCCTCTGGTGTTCGGGCAATTTCCTTTCTGTTCAACTGGAAGCTGTTTGTTAGTTAATAAGTGTTGCATCACTTCATCTGCTATTATTCCAGTTAATAATAATAATAATAATAATAATAATAATTATTATTATTATTATTATTTTAAGAACAAAGGAGAAAAGGTGGAAGAAGAGATTATACCTTTTTGGTCTTTTGCAAATTGGTGTGTGTGTGTGTGTGTGTGTGTGTGTGTGTGTGTGTGTGTGTGTAGAAAAGCAAGTGGTTTGTTCAAAAAAGCTACTGTGGAGGAAGATGTAATATCTGACATAAAAGAAATGTTTGGCCCCTTGCAGATATGCTGACCTTTGAGAAAGATATGTCAGAGAAAGCAAGGCCTGTCTTATTCCCGTTGCATGGAGTGGTACTCAAGTGTGCCTAATCTGCCTCAGGACTGTGTTCCTGTGGCCTCTTCTCATGACACCAAAACTTTGTTTCCTGAAGTAAAGGGAACACTTTATGTTCTCTGAAGCTGTGGTGACCTGCAATAAGGAGAAATAGTTTCAGTAATGAGGCTCTCCACATGAGCAGTGTGGAGAGCCAAGGAAGTTTTGACGAGGAGAGTGGGCGTGGCCAGATCGGCCAGAGTTTAGCCACCACTAAGCCAGTAGGAGTGGCGAGGATCAGGGGCCGCCTGGCCCCCAGAAATCCCAGAATGCCCCCTGTGAGTGCGCTGGGCATTCTGGGGAGAGCCCTGACGCCGGGAAGCTTGTTGTTGCCTCCTGGTCAGGGTCACCTTGTGGTGCGGAGCCGCGCTGCGGCAACTCATGATCAGGAAAACGGGGTTAGCGGAGACCTCACTCCACTAACTTCATTTTAGAGGAGGGAGAATTAAGCGGGCTAGCCACCTGCGAGCCTGGTAGTTCTCACAACTGCTGGAAAGTGGGCTGGGCTCCCGTGGCCAACTTTCTAGCAGTCGTGAGAATAGCCTCAATGCATATTTAGTTCCCTCAGAGTTCATCCCCTTTCAATATATTTCTTGGAGTTGAATAAGGGGATCAAAGGTATTTGTATTATTGTTTGAAATACTGTTTATCTATCTAGCCACCTAATGACGCAGCAGGGAAATGACTTGACTAGCAAGCCAGAGGTTGCTGGTATGTTTCCCAGACTATGGGGATCACCTATATTGGGCAGCAGCAGTATAAGAAGATGCTGAAAGGCATCATCTCATACTGCTCAGGAGATGGCAGGTTCTCATCCAGTGTTAAAAGCGTAAGAAAATTAAAAGGTTTCTGGCTGGGACCAAGAAGACATTGGACTGCTTCATCTGAACCAGCTCAGCGTATCATGTGATTAAGGGCCTATGTGAGCCACCTCTCTACCCGGCACACCTTTCTGCTTCCCCTAATTGTAGGGTAGGATGGCAGTTAGGTGAAAGGCATGCTGGGAAGGGAAACGGGATGAGCTTAGGCACATCCCTAATTGTGTGGTGGGTGGGGCCAGCTTGAATGTGTTGCCCTAAAGTGGTCCATAAGCATGGGGGGCCCAAAGAACATCACAGAGCAGGAGAACTTCACTGGGGGGTGGGTGGGCTTTCTCCTATTGCCACCTGACTTACCTCATTCAGTGGAGGTACCAAGAGCACAAGCACAGGAAGATGGCCAGCTGATATGAAGTATTAAGACCTCTAAGTGTTAAGTTATGTACGTCTTTTAAAAAGGAAGAAGCAGCACCAGAGAGCTAGCTGGCTATTTAGCAAAGTACAGAAAACAAGCTTTTGTATGCATACATTAATCAGCAATGTACAGACATTGTATTCTTGGATTCTTGGATATCTTCCTCTAGAATATGCATTGTATTAATGTAATATTTCAGGATCATTATGTTCCTTGCATAAATGTGTCTATGGTAAGCACTTAAGATGACAATTGCACAGGAATCTTCTTCTCTGACCCTGTAGCACTAAATGTGTGGAAATTGCAAATTTTAATGTTAAGTACAAGGTGAACCTTGCCATTCGCCAACTCGACATCCGCAGTTCTGCATATCCGTGGATGGGTAAGAAAATGTGTTGAACGGAGTTAATTTCTGTGTAAACCCCTGCTAATTGAGCAAAGAGACACCTTTTAAAAGTGGTGATTCTCTTATATTTAGCAGGGGGAGAACAATTGGCCCTATCCAACCCAAGAAACGAATCCCTGCAGTGGCTGCTGCTGGTGTCTACCTTATGTTTCTCTTTTAGAATGTGAGCCGTTTGGGGACAGGGAACCATCTTATTTATGTATTATAAATTTTTCTACGTAAACCGCTTTGAGAATTTTGTTGAAGAGCAGTATATAAATATTTGTCGTCGTAGTATCTGAAGTCTCGGGGTGGCTGGAAATGACCGCCGATGTCATTTCTCCCATTTTGTGGCTCATTGGTCTAAAGGGGGGGGGCTCTTTTCCATGAAAAATCATGGGGCAAATGGCAGATTTTGGATTAGGGTTGGGCACTGTGGGACAGCTGCAGATCTGCGAAGCACAGTAGGGCACTTTATTATTTCCATTATTTCCCTCCCTTTGCAGCCTCCAGGAACCTAATCCCGCATTCCCATTGACCTAATGCTCCGTTATCTGCAATTCCATTGTCTGCAGTGGTAGCCGAAAATGGAACCCCTGCAGATAATGGGGTTTGCCTGTAGAGGGAGAATTAGGATGCATATAAAACAATGGAATGAACTGTATTTACCTGAATCCAAGACTTGGTTTTTTCAAAGTCCTTTGATGTTAGAAATTAGGGGATCTTCTTAAATTCAGTGTTCTGTTCCATTTGGGTAAATAGGTATAAGCTGTATTTAACCTCTTTTTTTTACACATTCTCTGTGTAAACCACCCTGAGCCATTTTTGGAAGGGCGGTATAGAAATCAAATCAAATAAATAAATAATAAAGAGGGTCATTTAAATTCAGAGTCGTCTTCTATTCAGGTACATAGAGTATGTGTGTATCTGACTACCATCTGAAGAGACCTTAGGGGAAGAGAGCTGGACTTGTGGCAGCATGCGTGAATTTTCTCCTTTGCTAAGCAGGGTATACCTTTGCTTTTATTTTATTTATTTATTCGATTTCTATACTGCCCTTCCAAAAATGGCTCAGGGCAGTTTACACAGAGAAATAATAAATAAATAAGATGGATCCCTGTCCCCAAAGGGCTCACAATCTAAAAAGAAACATAAAATAGACACCAGCAACAGTCACTGGAGGGATGCTGTGCTGGGGATGGATAGGGCCAGTTACTCTCCCCCTGCTAAATACAGAGAAACACCACGTTAAAAGGCGCCTCTTTGCCTAGTTAGCAGGGGCTAACTTGAATGGGAGACTACCTCTGAGCACTGTAAGATATTCCCCTTAAGGGATGCGGGACATAGCTCAGTGGAAGACAATCTGCTCTGCATGCAGAAGGTTCCAGGTTCCCTCCCTGGCATCTCCAGATAGAGCTGAGAGAGACTCCTGCCTGTAACCTTGGAGAAGCCACTGCCAGTCTGTGTAGACAATACTGAGCTAGATGGACTAATGGTCCGACTTGGTTTGAGGCGGCTTCCTGTGTTCCTACGTTCAACCATGAATGGGTTTGGAAAAGCATCACTAGAGTACTAACAGAAGGTCTTATGTTAACAGATGCCTCTCTTGTTTGTTTTCTTTCCCTCCCTATGCCTCCTCGCTTAGACAAGCCCCCAAAGGCCTTCAGTAATAAATGCCTTAGCGAAACTCCTCCAACTTCTACAGAACTGTGTTTGCACAGCAGTGATGTGAAGTGGTTTCTTAATTATAGTGTCAAACTCTGCTGCGAGCTGGAGAATTAAGGTTTGGTTGGAACTTTGGTGCTGTCTAGTGGCAGGCGCCTGCATCTCCCTTTTAATGGCACCGGAGAATGTGAAGGATGACGCTGGATTTAAAAACAAAACAAAGCTCCCCCCCCCCCCGTGGCTTTATACACATTCTGGACTATTGGTTATAAGCTTCCCACAAGAATATAGAAATGTACTACATAGAATGTAGAAATTGCAATAAAACTTCATGGGCCTTTTAATATTAGTTTTCTATTTCACCTAAATGCAGAAGTGTGCTGTTGAATTTTGACATTGTTGTGAAAAAATGCAGCAAAAGTGGTGTAACAAGCACGTAGCGTGGAAGCTGGCGTACCTTTGGCGTATGCCAGCTTCCCAGGGTGGCATTAAACCAAAAGAATTCAAAGTAAATGGGAAGAATTCCTTAATGAAGAGAATACTGTATTTACCTGAATCCAAGACTAGTTTTTCCCCCAAGTCCTTTAATGTTAGAAATCAGGGGTTGTCTTAAATTCACAGCCCTCTTCCTTTCGGAAGAAATACAAATTTATAAATACAGAGATAACCTGTATTTCTAAGGGTCGTCTTAATTTTAAAGTTGTCCTTGATTCGGGTAAATATGGTAGCTAGTTCTTTGCTTTGGAATGTTGGTTGGGCAGGCTCAGGCTCAGTGCACTGCAGATTATATTTTTAATTTTTTAAAAATTGCTTGTTTTTGCAGGTGTAAATCAGCACCTGAAACAACATCTCAGCCACTGCCTCTGTGATGAGAAAAACCTTTATTTTTCTAATAACAGAAGTAGCTGTTTACAGGCCTTACCTGGCTAATAGAAAGTCCTTACCAGCTCAATTTCTGGAGCCAATATCTTACTGGCCTTCTTCTGTTATAAGGGCTGAGAAACGGAAAGAGGGCCAAGGCAGTACATACACCCTCTATAGGTGTATAATGCAAGGTTTGGAATGGTGTTAGAAAACATCCTTTCAAAACTTCTGTGCAGAAGAACCCTTGGAATGAGAAACAAAATAGGATTTCTCCTTTCATGCTGAAGTATGAAAGCTCCACGGTTCACCAGCTTCTAAAATTAGGGTTTCATATTTACAACTAAATGTATAAAGGCAAATACAGTCCTTGTTTGGGTACAAACGTGATCTCTCGGAAATCTCTTTGTTTCGCTAGAAACAAAGCCAATTGTCTGGATGGCTTTGTATCATTTTGCTATGTCTCTTGTTTACAGGTATCAGTTTTACCTACAAGTAAAAAAAGATGTTCTTGATGGGCGATTACGATCTTCAGCGGAACAGTTGATACGACTAGCTGCATTGGCAGTTCAAGGTATGGTGAACACACCTGTTAACTCCTCAGTTTAATCTGCTTTTTTGAACGCAGTAGCATCTATTCCAGTTACACTAGAGATGTGCACCTCCTCAGTATGCACGGTGACATAATTCCAAACATCTCGGATAGTAGTCACTGATCTGCATTAAAAAAGGTGTAATACTATATAATTTGGAAATAACAGTGTCTTGTGCATGTAATTCAGTTCCTTAGACATAATTCTTGCTATATTTAGATGTGCTGGAAGCTTATTTCCTCCTTTTCTCTCCAGATTAAGGCATCAATGGGAGTTTCCCCCCCATGGCAAATGGCAGCTGCAGGGAGGTTGAACTAGATCATGACTGTGGAAGTAGAGCTCCCCCCCGCCCACTGCCCCATGCTGCGATCTTGCCACTTGCTATTTATTTTAAAAGAAACAAGCACATCCACATGGAAGCACATGCCACTTCACCCAAGCCGCAGAAGCCCCCAGAACACGTGTGTGCCCTATTTCCGGTCTTGGCAAAGATAGGCTGAGATATGGCATGTCATACAAACCCACCAATCCCGGCATATTCTACCCTACTTGTGGTTTGGAACCTGACATTTGTCCCTTAGATTTGAAGTGAGGGACAGAAGTCAGGTGCTATAATGCAACTAGTGTAGAATATGCCAAGACTGGTGGGTACTTGTGGCCCACCCAATGTCAGCACATCTTTGCTGGGGCTGTAAGTAGGGTGTGTTCTCAGGGCTTCAGCAGTTGGGTGAACCTGGCAGGTCCCTGTGACGTGTGAAGCTGGCCATAGTTTGAAAAAGCAATGAACTTCTACCACTTTGTAATCAGTGAAGGCACCAGTAAAGGTGTCTTCTGCCAGCTATGGTTGGCATGCCAGCTGCGTCCTGAGAAGTCAACTGAGATCCCAGCCACTCAGCTGGATCTAAGCCACTCAACCAGAGTCAGTTAAGATCAGTGTTCCCTCTAAGGCATTCAGGTGTGCACGTGCTCACACATTTATTTATGTCCGCTCAGTTAATTTTAGATCCCATTCATGTTGAATCAGGAAGGCCCCATTCTGAATGCACGTGCGTACACACTGCCTTGATACTGTCACCCAAAACAAAATTTATTCCACACACAGCTGAAAAAAATTATAGAGAACACCAGTTGAGATCCCAGCTGCAATCTAAGAAATCAGGTCTGACTTAGGTCATTCATGCTTTGTTTTGATGTCCAGATTGGACTACTGCAATGAGCTCTGTGTGGGACTGCCCTTGTAGACAGTTCAGAAACTTCAGCTGGTCCAGAATGCTGCTGCAAGGATGCTTGTTGGTGCGAGCCACTTCACAAGTATTACATCCATCCTACAGCAGCTTCGCTGGTCTAGATTGCTTCCGGTCTAGATTCAAGGTGCTGGTCTTGATGTTTAGAGGTCTACAAGGCTTAAGGCTGGGATATTTTTTGGACCACATCTACCCATACAAACCTGCCAGGGCTTTCTGTTCAGTTTCTCAGGCTCTGCTCATGGCCCTGCCACTAACGTATATCTGGTTGTCAGGGATTAGAAACAAGGTCTTTTTCTTTGTGGCCCCTCACCTTTGAACACCCTCCTGGAGGAGCTCCACCATGCTGCTTCTTCTGGAGCTCAACCCATCCTTTTAGAGAGGCATTTTAACATATTAGCTGCAGTTTATCTCCACTGGGTTTTAACTTTTTAAACTTGTAATTTTAAATTTTGCTTTAATTTATGATTGTTTTTTGTTAATTTCTATTATTTTTATTGGTTTTATATTGTTTTCTGTAGCATATTTGTTATACTGTTTGTTTTTTGAGCCTCCCTGAGCAGTAGTGTACTGGAGGAGCGGGTATAAATATTTTAAATAAATTAACAATAATCGGGATTTCAATTTGAGGGTCTTCTCCAAGCTCAAAACTCTGATGATTTCCCTTCTCTGGATCCCATAATGTGCATACCTATCCTCCCAACTGGTTTCTATTGAAAATGTGGGCTGTGCCCAGAAGTTCTAGCACCTATCCACTGCCTGTATTTTCAGTAAAATTCAGAGGTAAACTTAATGCACCCCAAGCAGTAGTGTGCCAGAAGTGCGGGATAGAAACATTGTATGTAAATAAGTAAATATTCCCTGGTCTTCAGTTAAAGCATCACATTGAACATTTAAACAAAACCATACCTTGCTGACCTTGTTGCTGCTACAGTGCTCCTATATCACGATAGCCATGGAATCTTAGGTTACCGTCCTTCATAAACTGTCACGTGGCTAAATAGTGCTTTCTACGGTCATGGCTCTGAGAATTTGACTGTGCAGCCATAGGCTATCCTGTTTTATTACTCCAGTGTCCTGATAATTCAAAAAGCTTTAAGCCCACCAGGAGCGTCGAGGGCTTGCTGGTGGCCCTTCCAGTGCCTCGCATGTGCGAACCGTGCCCCCTGTGTCGGTATGACATCAGATGCATGCTGACGCAGGGGGTGTGGCGAGCACTGGGAGGGGCATGCATGGCCCTTCATTCACTGACTGGGTGCTTTCTTTCTTTGAGGAAGGAAGAGAAAGAAAACACCTAGTTGGTGACCAAAGTGCCATCTGGAAGCGGGTAAGGGACCACGCCTCATGCTCCCAGCTAGCAAGCGCTTCCTTTACTGGGTGGGTGGTGTTGTGGGGATGTCTTGGGGGAGGGAGCTTCATGGCAGCACATAAACCCCAGTGGTCCAGCAGCATTTCCCTCACCAACTGCGCCACTGATATCCACCTTGTTAATTTTCTGTATAAACATGTTCTCTTGATTGATAGTTTGATAGATAATACAGGAATTGCCTGTAGTTTTTCTGCTTCATGTGTGTATTTTTAATAAGAAATCAGATGATCAATTGTTTATTTATTTGGATTGCCTAATTTGAGAGCAAACATGCATTTGTGATGCAAAAGGGAAATAAAGCAGCATTTCTGGCCTCCTGAAAGAACGCAAAATTGTCTTGAAAGGCTTGCAAAGATTCTTGACTAGCATAATTTATGATGGGAATTTCCAACATCTTAGATATGAAAATTGTTTAGACAGTGTTTGATCTGATTCAATTAAAATGAAATAAAAGCCCTTAGGCATTTTTTGCCTTTTAAAACGCTTCAAAACAGATAACTAGGAGTGTGTTTTACAAACAATTTTAGGAGAGCCTTCCAACCCCACTATCAAATTCCAAAACATTTTTAAAATGATGACGGCTTACATACTGTACAGTTACAGCTTACATACTGTTATGGGTTGAATGCAATTGAAACATACTGTTCTACATACTAACGTTGTTCTATCTGGCTACCTTTTTAACTTGCGTTTTATAAAGCATCCAGACATCAAACTGTTGCAGTCTACTGCATTTGGTATTGTACTCCCATGTTTTTTCTGACCTGCTTTGGGACAATTTTTATTGTTATAAAATTTAATTATGGCACCAGCCTGTCCACTGTGGAACAGGCCCTGTGTCTACAAACTGCTATTAAGACCTTTTGGGTCCTTTGGTGCTTTACAAGTCTTGCCCCCACTTTATGGCTTCCTGTTGATCTCAGCTGAGAGATTTGTGATGAGTAACCTGTTAATTGCCCCTTGAATAGCCTCTGAATTGCTCCGATGCCAGTTTCAGCTCCTGTGAAAGAGGGGAGGGGTTTGTTTTATTTATTTGTTTTGATTTATATACTGCCCTTTCTAAAGTGGCTCAGGGTGGTTTACATTAAAATCTAGTTTACTTACTGATTTCTTCCTATGCGTCTTTCTTTTATTTGTAGCAAAATAGTTCACAAATGAAAATAAAATGAAAAATAATGAGAGGAAAGTGATGAAAGTCCCTACCACCACTGTGGGAACAGAAGCTGACACTGAGGCCATTTAGAGAGACCATTCAAAGGGGGAAGTTAATTGATTAAGATGAAGAATAGAATACAAATCCAAGACCAACCAAGCACGGCTCACTATCAATGTATTGTCACCTGCCAAGTGCTTGACACCGGACCCCCCATTCCTGCCCTCCCAAGCAGACAGCAAAAGCAGAGGTCATGTCCTCCTATCCCACTAGGACTGTGAAGTAAAGCCAGTCTACAGGACCTTGGAGAGCTCCAAGGGAGAAAGTTGACCTGTCAAAGACAAACCTTCAGCTGGGCCCTTTAATGTCTTTTGGCCTTATCTGCCTCTCTCAGGCTCCAACCATCTGTTGTAGAGTGTAGAACCTTAAAGAGGCAGCCCCTGGCTCAGAGTACAGTGCTACACTGTTTTTCAGCCATTTTTAACCTGATTGGCAAACAGGTATGGAAGGACGAGAGCTTTTTGTCATATACGGTGAGTCCAGCTTGGGAATAGCAGCTCTGGGGTGCTTTGGAAGGACAGGAGCTTTTTGTC
The DNA here is from genome assembly GCF_027244095.1 of Hemicordylus capensis. Taxonomy (NCBI): domain Eukaryota; kingdom Metazoa; phylum Chordata; class Lepidosauria; order Squamata; family Cordylidae; genus Hemicordylus; species Hemicordylus capensis. Next base: position 418,133,905 of record NC_069657.1, read on the forward strand.
ATATTCGGTGAGTCCAGTTTGGGAATAGTATCTCTGGGCTTGGTAGGGTCTGAGTTCAGGCTCCTAGGGCTCCCTACTGCCAAGGTATGGGTCCTGCACTTTGGCATTAGTGGTGAAGATGGGGGTTTGCTCAGCTCCCTCCCCACCAGCATCTGTTTCCTAGCTGTTGCTTGAGACTGGGGCCATAACAGGTTTGTCAAACTCTTGGAGTGCCATTATACCTACTGCTGGTGTGTTTTGCTCTGGTGTGTCAGAGGTCCTGCAGGCCTGCTGAAGATGGTGTGTGAGAAAGTAAAAGTGATGGGAATTCTGTAATTGTATTCAGGACTCGGGTGCAGCCTTCTAGGAAAATGTTAATGTGGTTTATTTTCTCTCTCCCTCTCTTATCCAGCTGATTTTGGAGATTACAGTCACTTTGAATCTCATGATTTCCTCCGGGAATATGTTTTGTTTCCTATGGTGAGTTAATACCCTCTGACCTTTCTTTCATCTTTTTATGCAATTCCTGCTTACTTCAGGATTAGCTTTCCTAATAGCTCAATAAGACAGTCCTGCATGTGGAAAAGGTATGCTTAATTCCTTTTGGATTAATAATGGTTATTTCCAAAGAGATTCTTTGCTCCTATTTTACTAGCTCAGTCTCTCATACTTCATTGGGATGCAGTGAAGCTAAACCGCCGCTCTGAGCACATATAATGAATAAATACCCTTAATGGCTAAGTGGATATTTGAACCGGGGTCTCCTATAGCCAGTTCCAGCACTCTGATCAGCCTGCCTTATTCTTTACTCAATTTCCACCCACTGGAAATAGTTGGACTGTCCAAGTGGCATAATTCAGTTAATTAGTTAATAATAACTACCTATTAACTGCATTGTCAATGAACCGGGGGCTTTCCTGAGGGTGGGGGAAATACCGTTTCTGTGAGCTGGTGAGTGGGTTGCTGTGTTTGGACTGTGTTTGATCTTGTGCAGCTACAAAATGTGTCAAACGGCATTTCTTCAGCAATGAAAAGAACAAAGTTATGTACTCAGAACGCCTCACAGGTGTGTAGCTGTGTACAGACACGTACCATGCCATTTTTCATTAGCATGCTACCGCTTTCACATTTTTCAGTGTCAGGAACAAATATTACGGGGAGGCCCCCTGTGAGCAAGAAGTAAGACAGTTTAGTTAAGTATAAATGCACATAGCCTTAAGGCATTCCTGAATAATAACTTGGTTGGTTGGGGTGTGTGTTTAACTTTGAAATTGTGAGTAGATTCCATTGGTGATTGAGTAGGATAACGTTCACCACCCACAAATCGGGTTTCCAATACTTTTTCCTTGTTGCTGCAACTACAAGATACTACACCACATCCATATTTTGTCAGATCTTTTTAATGAACAGTTTTCATGTTTATGAAACAAGCAACAATCAAAGCTGCTTTACATTAGAAGTTATAGAAGGTGTCAAAGTCCAAGATCAATGATAAAAAAATACATTCCCAAAGCAAATAAATAAGCCTCACTTCCCTATTACAAAATAAGTGTATTTATTTCACATAAGATAGGCAGCAAAGCTTCTGATCACAAGCTTTTTAAGTTGTTCCCAGGAGGCAGTTGAGCACTGGAGAAGCAAATTCAGTCCCCCCAGCCCACCCTGTCTCTTCTGAAATTCATTCTCTTGGAATTAATAAGCTGATCTTTCTCAATTCCACATTTTATTTTATATTTTGTAATCTTTCAATGTGGTTTCTTCATAATGGCCAGCATTCTGTGCAGTCTAACCTTGGTGTTAGAAAGCTGCTGGGGCTACTGTGCATGTAAAAGGCTACCCTACCAGGGCTGTCGTACATCTCCTTAAAACAGCTTGGTTTGGTCATTGGAAACAGACCCATGGCTGCCTTTCACATAGGCAGAAGCCCCAGTGGCTTCCTAATGCCAAGATTAGGCTGTGCAGCAGTGGTCCCTCTAATTTTGTTCATCTCTGTGCAGAATGAGTTTTGTTCTGGGCGGCAGTATCAACGCAGTGTGTGCACATGTGCATTCAGAATGGGGCCTTCCTGATTCAACCTGAGTGGGATCTAAAATGAACTGAGCAGACATCAAAAAACTTGTGAGGCGCGCACATGCACACACCTTAGAGGGAGCAGTGCTTTGCAGAACAGCAGCCAACGTCTTTTCATTTTGGTAACAGTAATCACTGTATTTGAGTTTGGGAGGAATTTTACCTGCTCCCCACGCCCCTATGGTAGATTGGATTAAAGCAGGCCTGCTCAACTTAGGCTCCTACAACGGTTTTTGGACATCAGTTCCCATAATCCTTAGTTGCAGTGGCCAATAGACGGGGATTATGGGAGTTGTAGGCCAACATCTGCAGAAGGACCAAAGTTGAAAAGCCCTGGATTGTTTGGAGTGGGAGCTGATGCTTCTTTGTGGAACACTTTTGGTTCTCAAAGCACTGCTCCCCTTGCACCCGTGTCTGGGAGGAGTCTTACCTGCTCCCCATGCCCCATGGTAATTTAGATTAAAGGCTTGGAGTGGGAACTGATGCTTCTTCTTGCAACATGTAGGAGCTTTCAGTCATACCCTCTTTCCTTTTGGCACACAGTAATCTACATTGTATAGATTGATTTGTGGGGGAGTTGGTAGTTCCTTGTGCTGTGGGGGTCTTTGGCTCCTTCTGTGACTAAGCTTACATGCCCAGAACAATTGTGTTAACAGTCCAGGAAAGACATTTCCACCTCAAACGGCTGGTGGTAGGAGGAGCTTTAAGAAAAGACCCTCCATATTAAAAAGCTCCCTGCATGTAAAAAAAACCTAGCACATCAGGGGTAAAAATGTATATCCTGTCCCTCACAGAGTTTTGAACATGGAGGGGCATCCAGAAATGAAACGCTGCCACCTGCAGTAGTATGAAAGTACAATTCAAGAACGAAACTGTGCAGTTCTGCAGCAGTTTCCTGCACAGAGCCAGAGTTCTAGGACTACTACTATTAAATAAATTAAATAAATAAACTTTGTTTGTTAGCTGCCCTTAAAAAATAGTTCTTTGAGTGGCTCACAACACAATGGTAAAAAGCATCCAATAAAAGAACATAAAACAAGACAAATTACAGTATAAAATACAAAGACTTTTAATTCTAAAAATTTTAAAACCCTTTTTTGAAATCATTTTTTTAAAAGCCTGGGTGGACAGAAAGGTCTTCACCTGGCATCTAAAAGAACAAACTAGACTTGAAGACCTCCAAGGTCCCTTCCGATTCTATGACTCCGTTCGTATGATTTTGTTGAACATATGGATCAGTCCTGTGGTCCTAACAACTAGGTACATTCTACAATAAAACTTTCATCATCTGGCTGTGCATCTGTTTGAATGTATTCATTTCCCTCATAGTTTCAAGGTAGTTCTCCCCCTGTGGTATTTTTGGTTAATCCATTCATTGATCCAGGCCAGTTTTTGAATGGTGATTTAGTTAACTTTTATTCCAGTCCTGGAATAGAGGCAGGGCTAACAAACAGCCAGCAGCAAGAGCTCTGAAGGCAGACTGCACTTGCCTCTCTGAAAATAATATCTGTCTCATTAAACCATTAATATTCTTATTTCAGCTCCTCTGCCTTGTCCTTGAATGCCACAACTCTTTCCTCTGGATTCTACACCCTGTCCTCCAAGTTTTTAATTTTTCCTTGAATCTCTCATCACTGGTTCAAAGCTGATTCTGATCTATCAAGAGGGTACGACTAAGGCACATTTCCGGGAGGCAACCTAACTTCCTACCATCTTTGCTCCCCTACCCAATGAATATGGCCCATGTGGCAAATGAGGGGCAACCAGCAGCGTGCATGATCTGAGCATAACATGTTGGGAAATGTCTTCCAGTGTCCTAACGACTTTACTTGCTGATTCCATCTCTGTGCCCCAGATATGAAGGCAAATGTTAACCATGCATTGCTACTTAAAACTTTAATTCCTTAAACCCTGACCTCTTTATCTTGCTGCCAGTAAACACAGTCCTTGTGTTTGTATATCTACAGGACTGGACCCAAGACGAAGCAGTCCTGGAGGAGCTGACACAGAAAGTAGCTCAAGAACACATAAATCTCAGGTGAGACCCCAAATGAAGGTAGATTATGGCCAACATATGCGCCATAAATGTCTTCCTTATCACTTGTTTCTAAGGTAACATGAAGCCCATAGTGCTAGTTCCTGCAACCTGCTTTTCTAGTTTGGCCAATGGCTTCATTATGCCCTAGAGCTGTATCTCTGAGGAAAAGGGTGACTGCTGCCCTGTCAGCCATGATAACTCAATGGAATGTCCACACTCGACAGCAGTACAGCTGTAAATACCAGCTGCTGGGAACAAACAAGGGAATGTCCTTGCCCTCATGCCCTGCTTGAACAAGTTTCCCAGAGGTATGTTGTGGCTAGCTGTGAGGGGGGAAAGAATGCCCGATTAGATAGAGAGCTGTGAATTGCTCAAGGCAAGAAACTTGATGCAAGGCAAAGGTGGCGCCTGAGCTCCCATCTCTAAACCAAGGGACCGATCACTCTTCTGCCACCACATTGGCTGCTGCAATAACCTTTTATAGAAAGTAGTTTTGTGGGTTGGTGAGACAAGTGACTTGTCCCAACTCACTAACTGAGAAAAGCAACGCAGAAGCAGGCTTGAGCATTGAACAGCAAGCTCAAACAGCACTCCTTTGACATAATGTTAGTTGCACTACCATAGTATACTGTATTTACCCAAATAGAAGATGGCCCTGAATTTACAAGGACCTCCTAGAGAGATGGATTTGTGACCCTCGTGTAGAGTGCATGGTTATTTGCCTGCCTGGTGCGAAGGATGCGGACGTCATGCAGCATCTAGATAGTCTGAGGAGGAGCCAGCTGTCGTGGTGCATGTTGGCACCAACCATGTTGGGAAATGCAGTTGGGTGGTCCTGGAAGCCAAATTTAGGCTGTTAGATAGCATATTGAAGTCCAGGACCCCCTGGGTAACATTCTCTGAAGTGCCACCTATTAAATGCGCAGGGCCAGCAAGACAGGCAGAGCTGAGGGGTCTCAATGCATGGATGAGACAGGAGAGCTGGGAGGAGAAGCAAAGCAGAGAGGTGTCAAAGAGTAAAAGATCTGTAATGATGGGTGACTTCCATTACCCTCACATACACTGGCCAAATTCACATGTGGGTATTGACAGAGGCCAAATTGCTAGACATGCTAAATCACTGTGCCTTGGAACAGCTGGTCTCAGAACCAACCAGCAACCTTGGATTTAATCCTGAGTGGTGCCCAGAACCTGGTGCAAGATGTCAGAGTCATAGAACTATTGGGGAACAGTGACCATGGTGTGATCCAATTCAGCTTATATGCAAGTAGAACATTTCCAAAGAAATCCAACACATATGTGCTGGACTTCAGAAGAGGAAACTTCTCAAAATTGGGGGACTGGTAAAAGGGAAGCTGAAAGGGAAAGTCTGGAGGGTCAAATCACTCCAGAAAACATGGAACTTATTTAAAACCACAATAATAGAAGCTCAGTTGGAATGTATACCAAGAAGGAGGAAAGGCACCACCAAGTTCAGGAGGATGCCAGCATGATGCCAAGTTCAGGAGGATGCCAGCATAACAAGCAGAGTCGGGGAAGCTATAAAAGGGAAGAAGACTTCCCTTTATAAATTTAGCAGTAATGTGATAAGGGGACAGGTTCATGTTTTGATTGGGAATTGGTTGAAGGACAGGTAATGGATTAAGTATAAATGGAGAGCTTTCTCAATGGAGGACACTTTACTGGTGCCTTCCTTTTCTCACCACAGGAAGAGGTACATATAGGCCTGGTAAGGCCCACTCCCTTTCCTGCAAAGTGACTTGACTTCCAGTTAGTCCCTTGGTTTTATTACTCCTCCTCTTGAGTAATCCAATTGATGGGTAAGCTCCTGATAGCCAGGCCTGTGCTCCTGCACCTGTTTCTTCCTGCTTCCTGAGCCTGGCAGGACTTTTGAGTATGGGAGCAAGGAGGGAATTCCCCTGGGAGTCGGGTGGAGAGGGTTGGAGTCTGTTCGCGGAGGGGCTAGGAATGTATTGGTTTTGGGGAGAGCTACTCTCTGTGTGGGACCATGGGCATAGCTTCCATTGGACAAGCAGGAACAAACGCCCCTGGGCCCAGAGGGTCAGAGGGCCCACAAGCAGGCTGCCCCGCTGCCCTTACCCTGCCCTGCTCCCCTGCCTTGCTGCCCCTGCCGGTGGGCCCCTCTGGCTGGCCTACGCAGTTCGACTATGGATGTCATGGGCATGCAACGTCCATATTCGAACTGAACAGGTGTGCAGGCCAGCCGGAGAGGCCCACCAGCCACAGTGCTCACTGCAGCTGCCATGAGGGGAGGCCTGCCCCGCTTGGCTCAACCCCCACCCCCTTGTAACCAAAATAAGCATGGCAGGGGCAGCAGCGGGGGCAGCCAAGGAGGAGGTAGGGGGCGGCGGGGGCAGCCAAGGAGGTAGGAGCAGTGGCGGGGAGGCGGGGAGATGTTGGTAGCCCCGCCCCTTGTGTCTGACACTGGGGTGCACGCACGCTTCATGCATGCGATCGGGGGGACCCTGCCCAAATTTTGGCCCCCGAGGGTCTTGCTACGCCCCTGTGGGACTACGGCAGTAGAAGGTTCTGTGGATTCTGTTGGGGAGTATGGTGGTGGTGTAGGTGCTTGGTTTGGGAGGCACTCTGGGTGGCTGATGGAAAGACACCCCTGTGAGGGTTCCAGGAAGAGTGGTGTAGAAGGGGTGCTCGAGGGAGACTAGGGTGCTGCTTGGGGATTCTGTAACAGTGGTTCTTAACTCAAGAATATGTCTGCTTCCTCTACCTGGTCCTCACTTGTCCCAGGTCCGGGATTGGCGTGGACCCAGACACCAGGGCTGCATAACTTCAATCCTCCTGCATATATTGGGATGCAATTCCCATGATCTGGCCATGGTCAGAGGTGCCTTTGCCCAGCTTTGGCTGGTCTGCCAGTTGCAGCCCTATTTCGACCAGCGGGCCGTGGCAACAGTAACTCATGCCCTCATCATCTCTCATTTGGATTACTGTAATGCTCTCTACCTGGAGTTGCCGCTGCTTATCTATGGCCACACTACCCTGAACGCACCCGATCTCGTCTGATCTTGGAATCTAAGCAGGGTCAGGTCTGGATAGTACTTGGATGGGAGACCGCCTGGGAATACCGGGTGCTGTAGGCTTTTGGATAGGAGAGCTGGTCTTGTGGTAGCAAGCATGACTTGTCCCATTAGCTAAGCAGGGTCTGCCCTGGTTGCATTTGAATGGGAGACTAAAAATGTGAGCACTGTAAGATATCCCGCTCAGGTGATGGAGCTGCTCTGGGAAGAGCAGAAGGATCCAAGTTCCCTTCCTGCACCATCTCCAAGATAGGGCTGAGAGAGATTCCTGCCTGCAACCTTGGAGAAGCCGCTGCCAGTCTGTGTAGACAATACTGATCTAGATAGACCAATGGTCTGACTCAGTATATGGCAGCTTCCTATGTTCCTATGCCTTGGAAGACGACCCGGAAGCTTCAGTTGGTCCAGAATGTGGTGGCCCGTCTGCTTATGTGTGCTATGAAATATGATAGTGCCACACCTCTTTTGCAGCTGCTGCACTGGTTACCTATTTGCTTTCAGGTCCAATTCAGAGTGCTTGTTCTCACCTTTAAAGCCCTTCAGGGCTTAGCACCTGCTTACCTGCAGGACCGCCTCTCCCGGCCAGTCCTGTCCCGTCCTGTGAGATCCTCTCAGGTTGCCCTTCTTTCAGTCCCTGGTCTCAGAGAGGTCCATAGTACTAGGGCCCGTGGAAGGGCTTTCCCTGTTGCTGCCCCTTCACTTGGGAATTCTCTCATCCCCCACCCCACCCCAAGATTCGGTCTTCCTCCTCCCTTTCAGCCTTTAAAACTTTCTTGAAGACGTTTCTTTTCCACCAGGTGTTTGCTTTTTGATTTTTGGTTTGTTTGTTTGTTTTAAAAGTCTCTGTCTAGTATATTTGCCCCTTTAAGTAATCCTGAACCATATTTGTATTAACTTCATTTACAGTGGCATGTCTGCAGGAGATGCAGAATTTTACTACATCCGTGAAGTTGAACATCTGGATGGGTTCGGCCAGGAAAGCTTCCCTGTGAAGGTAAGGTGCTGCTAATGAACGGAGACGTCCCTTTCATGTCAGGCAAAGCAGGTTATTGTGTTTGAAACAATATGAGACATCTAGAATGCGGGTACTATTTGCCATTTTTAATAATTCATCCAGTATGAAACGATTAAATGGATCAGATGCCAGAGCCAACATGGCAGAGCAATTTTAGCCAAGATGGAAAGGAAAGAGAGAAGTAGGGCCCACCCACTAGGGTTCCCTCTAAGGCATGCGAACATGCGCACGCTCACAGGTTTTTTGATCAGTAAATTTTAGATCCACTCAGGTCCGGCCCGGCTCTGAATGCATGTGTGTGTGCACTGCGTTGATACTGCCTCCCAGAACAAAACTCATTCCGCACAAAAAAGTTAGAGAGAACACTGCCACCCACTAATGAGGCTGATTGAGACAGTTGTCTTAGCCAACCAATTGGCTGCTTTTGCCAACCCACCACCAATATCATTGAGGCCATTACTGCCTCCAGGCAGGCATTTAGGGAAGTTATGCCATTTTCTGATGAAGTTGATAGGGAGAAATAGATTTGGGTGTCATCAGCATATTGGTAACACCCCCCACCAAATCCCCTGATTATCTCTCCCAGCGGTTTCAATGTAGATGTTAATAAGCATTGGAGACAATATAGACCCTTGTGGGACTCCATTCAATAGCTCTCACTTTGCAGAGCAACTGTCTCCAAGTACTATCTGGAATCTGTCCAAGAGATAGGAGTGGAACCACTGCAAAACAGTGCACCTAATCCTAACTCCCTAAGGCAACCCAGAATGATAGCATGGTTGATGAATCCGTGGAGAGATCCAAAAGGACCAACAGAGTCATACTATCTCTTTCAAAATCTAATTGGAGATCATCCATCAGGCTGACAAAGGCAATCTTAACCCCATAGCCCGTCTGAAAGCCAGTTTGAAATGAGTCTAAATAACCAGTTTTCTCCAAGACAGTCTGGAGCTGAGAGGCCACCACCCTCTCAATCACTTTGCCAAAGCATGGGAGATTAGAGACAGGCCTATAGTTGCCTAACTCTGAAGGGTCAAATGTAGGTATTTTCAAGTATGGTCTAATGATAGCCTCCTTAATAAAAAGAGACATCCCACCCTCACTCAGGGAAGCATTTATGATGTTTACCACACCCCCTCTATGGTTGTTAGATAAATTACACAAAGTTGGACAAGGGGACAGCTGGTAGGATGTACAGTCTGAAGCAGCTTGTCTGCATCCTCAGGAATCACATGCTGAAAGTGATCCAGTCTGATCCCATAACAGAGGTGTGCACGGACCATTTGAGGCAATTGGGTCAGAATTCGAACCAAATTTGGACCGAACCATGGGTATGCGAACCAGGTTGTTCAAACCGATCAGCTGGGCTGGTTGGTTTGATGAACTAGTTCAAAGCGGTTCTCAATTGAACCATTTGAACCAGCCCAGTTCACGATCAAACCATTTCTACACATCGCTATCCCATAAGATGAGTTGCTGTATACCTCCATACTAGACTCTGCCCTAATTGTAGAATCCAGTTTGCCCCAAATATGAGAGATTTAGCACAGCCTCTGCAATTAGCAAGCTGTCCCAGCTGGCTTATTCTCTTAGTGTTGCAGATCTTCTCCTGGGATATTTGATCAAAGCAACCCAAAATATTTGATGCCAGAGGCAACTAAAGGAATGTTGGTTTTGTTTTTTTAAAAAAAGATTAACAATCTGTTCATAGTTGGTTCTTGTAGGATTAAACTTTGAATGTTTACTCCCCCCACCCCAATGTAGGACAATCAAGGAAATGACATGCATCTTGGGAGTTTCTGCACCGGAATTTTCGTAAAGAATAGAATGGGGAGGCTCTCAGTCATCTACAGGTGATAAAAATCTTCAAAGGACTTTGCACTCAGTCCAGCTAAAGTTAACGACTTTAACTGTACATTTAAGCATGGGCGTAAATCTCTCCCACTGAAATCAGTGAGACTCTACAGGGCTCAATTTAAGTTAGATCATGCTCTTTGTATTTATGAATTCCATTTATATCTGTGCTTTGCATTGTCTCTTTTGTACAAATGAGCTTGTAAACTTTCATTGCTGTGAATATGGAAGTTTCAGGAGTTTCTGTCCTAGCGAGCAAAGATTTTTCAGTCTGGAAGCAATGGTATGAAGGCAATGGAAGCAATGGTATGAGAGGGGAGAGGTACAGGAGAACCCCGTTACTCACGAGCTGGTCTCCCTTAGCCCAATTTCGGCTGGTCACGAGAATAGCCTTCTACTGTAGTGTGCTGCTCAAGGTCTCCTTGTACCCTCCCAGGCGGTGAAATGCCCCACACACAAAAAAAACACAAAAAAAACCACAGCTTGTTCTATTAAGAAAAGAGGCAGAAAGTGGCAGGAAAACATCAAAAAGGCCGAATCCTGAGTCGCCACCAGATGAGCCACGGTCAACTGTAGACAGACCTCCCCAAATAAGTAGACAGCAATCTGTGAAATGCACACTAAGTGAGACTCTGAGTGACATCTCTTCTGCTTATCTGGCATCTTATTAACATTATCAATTGTGCTTCAGCTATTTCCCCCCCCAAAAAAAAGAAAGGCGCCTTATCCTTTGTTACTACAGCAACTGAAATAACTTAACTTGTAGCCAAAATACAACGTTTGCACTAGTTTGCTTTGTTGATAAGCAGAATATACGGTTCCCCTGTACATGCGGTGAAGCCTTCCAAAAAGTGCATGGGAAAACTTGGTTTAACCAAAACCACTGACCATTTTTGCTTGTGATATAACAAACTTGCATGACAACAGTCTGCTTTGCAATGGTGGATCCATTTCAGCAACATTGCGTCTTTAACAGGTGGAATGATATTGGAAATATATCCCAGAACAAGTCTTCAATTGCTGTGGAGCTTGAAAAAGAAGAAACTGTATTGTATCATACGGTAAGCAAAACATTAAAATATCACTACCTGTAATTAAAGTTTTTTAAAAACAAACAAACAAGAAAAGGAGGAGCCCCTGGAAGCCCCTGGTGGTGCAGTGGTAAAACTGCCACCCTGTAACCAGAAGGTTACAAGTTCGATCCTGACCAGGGGCTCAAGGTTGACTCAGCCTTCCATCCTTCCGAGGTCGGTAAAATGAGTACCCAGAATGTTGGGGGGCAATATGCTAAATCATTGTAAACCGCTTAGAGAGCTCTGGCTATAGAGCAGTATATAAATGTAAGTGCTATTGCTATTGCTAAAACAAGGGGCCAATTCAGATTAACAGTGGCCGTCAGCAGCCCATACACGCAAAAATGTTGGGGCTGCAGCACAAACACGCCCGCCTTGATGTAACTTGGCATGTTCTTTAATCTTATTTATTTATTTACATTTTATATCCCGCTCTTCCTCCAGAGAGCCCAGAGCGGTGTACTACATACTTAGGTTTCTCCTCACAACAACAACCCTGTGGAGTAGGTTAGGCTGAGAGAGAGTGACTGGCCCAGAGTCACCCAGCTAGTTTCATGGCTGAATGGGGATTTGAACTCGGGTCTCCCTGGTCCTAGTCTGGCACTCTAGCCACTACACCACACTGGCTACATACACTGCGTAGCCCTGTTTAAACAGGATTTTGTAGTGTGTGTAAAGGAGAGATTCTGATGGATACCCCTCACATGCAATTCCAGGATAATCCAAGATCACGTTGGCACTTCCTTGGGGGAGATCAGGGCACAGCTCTGACATTATCACATGTAGGGGCTGATGTGGGCCGTTGTTCATCTGTACCCATGTAAAGTTGACGATCTTTGTTGCATGAATAAAGCATCTTTCATTTCAAGACTGAAATATTCTTTAATGGGTTTCCAAAAGTGGGTTCCTAGCTCCCTTGGGTGGTTTTTGGGTGGTTTTCAAAAGAGGTTTCAAGGAATAGTGATAGCTGAAGTCATTAACTACTAATAATATTCAGTGACAGAAGAAATGCTTTGCTGGATGAAAACAAGGTCCATCCGTTTCATCCAATGTTATGGCTGCAGAAATGGCCGACAGGATGACTTGGGAAGCTCATAGATAGGCAAGGCTTGAGGTAATTGCCTTATCATGTTGATAGTTCTTAACCTCCAGAAGAAATATATTGCCTCTAGCCATGGAAACCCCATTTGGCATTGTATGGATAATAGGTATTGAGATACAAATGTATAGACATATGCATAAAAGATAGATCTATTAACACAATGCCAGTCCACCTACATATCACCAGGTGGTTGTTATGCTTCATCTCTTCCAAGCTTAAGTGCAAGGTTGGATTGTCTGAGTCATAGAAGTGCCATCGTTAGTTTCTTAGCTACCATTCTAGAAGAGACTGTGCAAAGCTTTTCCACACTGCCTTGCAGTATCGCAGCTCTGCAGTTAGTGAGGAGTACTTTTGCTCCCACCCCCATCCGCTAATATTAAAATTGTCCTGAACTCTGTCTGAATTATGTACAGTATATCACCAAGAAGTGATATACAGTATATCACTAAGAAGTGATTGTGCCTGGACATTCACAGTTTTGGAGAACTGGGAATATCGACCTTTTCCTTGACTTTACATAAACTATTGTCTTAGGTAGCCAGCAGAAGTAGGGTAATAGAACATGAACAGAGACTTCTTGAGCCTGAGGCTTTGTGGCATCAAAGATGCAATTACTTCTCACCTGTGGTGGTTTAGTGGCTGGTAGATTTGAAGAGGGATGTGGTACCCAGTTGGAGGCCTGGCATCAGTAGGAAAGGAAAGGTTGAATCGGTTGTCGACTCCTGGTGACTACAGAGCCATGTGGTTTTCTTGGAAGGATACAGGAGGGGTTTACCATTGCCATCTCCCGTGCAATATGAGATGATGCCTTTCAGCATCTTCCTATATCGCTGCTGCCCGATATAAGAGTTTCCCATATTCTGGGAAACACACCAGTGGGGATTCGAACCAACAGCCTCCTACTCTCTAGGCAGGTTGCTTCCCCACTGCGCCATTAGGTGGCTTCTGGCTTCAGTACCAATGCTTATATAGGCTGGGTGCCCAACACTTATACAGTGCAGTTGTCCCACCTCCTGTAACCATAGTCAGATGTTATAAGAATGAAGCTGTACTTGTGTACAGCCTCCGAAAGTGTGTTGGAAGTCCCACCCGGTGGGTCACTCACTCACTGCCCCAACGGGTCACTTGCAATTAAAGTGTGTGTGTGAAGAGGCAAACTGCGTAAGTGTGATGATGGGTGCCTCTGTGATCAGTGGTCCCTCTAATTTTTTTCATCTCTGTGCAGAATGAGTTTTGTTCTGGGCAGCAGTATCAAGGTAGTGTGTGCGCATTCAGAATGGGGCCTTCCTGATTCAACCTAAGCAGGATATAAAATTAACAGAGCGGACATCCCAAATCTTGTGAGCGCGCGCACGCCTTAGAGGGAACAGTGTCTGTGATCTGTAGGCGCCTGAGCCTTCTGATCAAGGAAGCCTTCTGCTTGCCATCACACATACAACATCCACCTCTTCATATGAACACTTTAACAATGAGTTATCCACCAGGCAGGTGCATTATTGGAGGCTGTACATGAGTATAACCTCTTTCTTATAATGTCTGGATAGGGCTTGTGCCAGCCTGGCAACTGGAACCACGATGGGACATGCCTACTTGCTTTTGGGCAACACTCCTTTTGAGTAGGGGCAGCACTGGGGGTCCTTCTAACTCCAGTATCCCCATAGATGACAAGTGGAAGCACCGAGGGCATTGAGAACACTACATCTCCTGGATACTTTGAATTTTACAAAGCTACAATTCCATGGTGCTACATTTCCTCTGGGAAGCTCAGAGCTACTTAGGTAGGGCATAACAGGACCATGCCTCTGTCAGACCAGAGGGTTGGCAAGTTTGTGTTAGCATCTCCATAGTATTTGGATACTGATTTTTGCCTCTCTCTATCTCAGCAAAGCATTATTTCTTCTGAATACTTCAGAAGAAATAATCACCATTGCGTAATACTTTGTTATGATAGTCACAGTGTAATCAAGTCTCTCTCTGTGCCCCACTCCTCTGCTTCTACTTTTAAAGGATGACCTTGAAAATGCCAAGTATATTTCACGGCTGTTTACTGCAAAGCACAAGTTTTACAAGCAAAACAAAACATGCACAGAGTGAGTATATCCTGTTTGAAAATTCTTGCTTGCTGTGATAAACATGAAGTAATCTCATTTGGCTTGGAGCTGTTGCTCAGTGGTAGAGCATCTGTGTTGCATGCAGAAGGTCCCAGGTTCAATCCCATATCCAGGTAGGGCTCCTACCTGAAATATTAAAGAACTGCCTCCAGTCGATGTCTACTGAGAAAGGTCTGACTTGGTATAAGGCAGATTCCCATTTACCTATGGTAGGACTGTAGAACTTCAGCCTTCCTGCAGATGTTGGCCAACTACTCCCGTAATCACTGACTATTGGCCACTGTGGTTGGGAGATAATGGGACTTGTAGTCCAATTTTAAACCTAGATTCGAATGATTGTGTGAACCAGGCCAATATGTTAGATGATGACTACTTCTACTGTGAATAATTATATTCCGCTTTTCAACAAAAGTTCCCAAAGCGATGAGTAATAGAGATGAGTAATACCTCCCCCGTTTTTCATCGAGCTTCTGGACAGCAGTGGTGCTGCTGTATAGAAACACATCCACCTGATATTCTCCACCCCCACTGCTCACTATACTTTTAAGATCTGAGGAAGACTTGTTCTAGGTGTCCCTGTTACCCATGCTCCAGCAGGTAGCCCAATATTTGTGGCTTTCTCTGTAGTGGCATCCCTCACGCAGAGAAGCTATGCTGGCCAGCTTTTTTGTATGTGTTTAGAAGACAGATGAAAACATTCTTGTTCCAGATCATTTGACCTTCTGGAGATCAAATGGCTGCTTTTAGATAATTGATATAGCTTTGCCCTGTTTTATTGGTGGTTAGAGCGAGTGAAAGTAAGTGTGTGTGTGTGAGAGAGAGAGGGGGGGGGGGGTGGGGGGAGAGAGAGAGAGACTTGT